>NC_040085.1:19165477-19472693 GCF_003369695.1 Bos indicus x Bos taurus
GTTACTACAGTCACCAGCCTCATACTTCAAGGAGAAACCAGGATCATGGGCTCAGAGCTCAGACTTGTGTCTGCTCCTAGGCTTGTTTCCACAAAACAGAAAGAACAACAACTGGTAGAGACTTAGAACCAGAGCAGGTATCAGTGTGTTGTTGCCAGGATCTGTTAGCCAATGATCAAGCAGTTCCTTGTCTAGCTCTTCCTCCCCTGTTTTAGTCATGTCCTCCAAAGAAGGAGAGACATCCCCAACTCACACGGTGTCTGCTGCCATCCTCTGTGAAGTTTAAAGTCTGGCTCTGTAAAAGGAACAATGACTTTTACAATGACTTTTACCAATCACAACGATCCATCTATCCAGAGCCATTGTTCTATCATTTGGTTCCTTAAAGAAATTGGTGTTCTATGAAGCTTATGGAAAACATTAATTAATACCAGAAAACTGTACTGAGCTCTGTGTTTTAAGGAGATGAAAATTTCCATCCACATTCCAGAAAATGTATGTGAAACTCCAGAGCAGGCAGTGATGTTCTCTGGAGGACAGAAAATATTAATAACGTTGAGATGAAAGCTACACAACCTGGAGTTCTAGGCTGCTGTCAAGGTCCTTGGAATCACATGTCTACCACCATCTAGGTAAACATTTCTCAGTGCATCTGTTCTTGATATAGTAACTGATGACTCAGATGGTGTTCACCTCATTCTTCTTGAAGAGTGATCTTTAATCCTCATGTTCTCTATGCCCTTGCTTGTAGGTGCTGTGCACCAAGGATGCTGAAGCAGAGAGAAAAGACAGGAAGGAATGCAAACAAAGTCGGGTGGAGTGTAGGGTGGATGTAAGTGGCAGAAAAAGTCAGAGGAAGGGATAAAAGCATAAGTAGTAGGGAAGGGAAAAGATAATCAGAGGAGGGAAACAGATAAATTAGTGTTCAGGAAGGTACATGGAAAGAGCTTAGGCTGTTGGGCTAAGATGTCCAAAATCCTTGACCACAGACACTAAGCCAGGGATTATAAATTACAAGTTGTCAAAAGAGAATAAGATCTTCCCAATGTTGGAATGTTGGGACCACAGTAAAGTCTCTGTCAGGGAAGATCACTCATTTCAACTCCACTAACCACAGAGGGTGTTTCCATCTGAATCCTTCCTTCATCACCTATCTACTCTCATCAACTCAAAAACAGCCTCAGTTCTCCATTCTAGTCTCTGCAAATAGCAAGATAGGTGGTCTATAAACCCAACAACCATCTCCTCCCTCAAAATTGTACTATGTGTAATATATCGCGTGTCACCCGTTATGTAAAGGAACAGTATGGGTGGTGGGAAAGTTATGCTCAAACATGGATAGCAGATATTTCTTGTATGCAATATAGGCAATATACTAAAACACTGAAAGGTGTGTTGGAATAAATACCTTTTCAAATAAAAGCATGAAAAACTGTAGATTTTAAATGTAGAGACAGCCAGCTCAGAAATATCTAAATTGATGGTGGGAAACATAAGAACCTGATATCACAAAATGCACTGAATTAGAGATGCAGCCTTTAGAGGGAATGGCTTCTGCTGGGACTGTGGATGGAATCTACCAGAACATTTTGATCTTACTCTTCCTTACTTTTGGATTTCTATTTCCTTTTTTCTTTCTTTCTTTTTTTTTTTCTGGAACTGTTTCAGAAATAAAACTGACTTTGTAGTTCAGCATAAAGATATTCTAACCACAGGGTAACTCGTTCTTTTTAACATGAAAATGAATATTTAAACATTCAAAAAAGAGAGAGAGAATGGAAGTATATAATTTTTCCTTTTTCTTTGTCACATCAATGGAAAACACTTTTCCCTTTCCTTCTCCCAGAAAGGACAGCTGTTTTCAGTTGAAGCAGCCCCCTCCAGTGACTGAGTAATTGAACTGCAGAACTAAACCCAGTCCAAAAGTCCGCAAGTATGGCTCAGTGGTAAAGAGTCTGCCTGCCAATGGAGAAGAAGCAGGAGATGCAGGTTTAGCCTCTGAGTCGGGAAGATCCCCTGGAGGAGGAAACGGCAATGCACTCTAGTATTCTTACCTGAAGAATGCCATGGACAGAGGAGCCTGGGAGTCTACAACAGTTCATGGGGTCTCAAAAAGTTGGACATGACTGAGCACTATAGTACTACTATATGATCTCTTAAAAGGGGGCTTCCCAGATGGCTTAGCAGTAAGAATCTGCCTGCCAGTGTAGGAGATGCAGGAGACATGGGTTAGATCCCTGGACCAGGAAGATACCCTGTAGAAGGAGATGACAATCCACTCCAGTATCCTTATGGACTGTAGACCACCAGGCTCCTTTGCCCATGGGATTTCTCAAACTCGAACCCTTCTGAGCATGCAATCTTTTGGAAAGCTCAAATTTGAAAGTGAAAGAAGTAACCTAATTGTTCATTAACAGAGGAGTGTATAAAGAAGATGTGGTGTATATATACAATGAAATATTGCCCAGCCATTAAAAAGAATGAAATAATGCCATCTGTAGCAACATGGATGGACCTAGAGCGTTTCATACTGAGTGAAGTAAGTCAGACAGAGAAATATCATATGGCATCCCTTGTATGTGAGATCTAAAACGAAATGATACAAATGAACTTACTTACAAAACAGAACAAGACTCACAGACTTAGAAAACAGACTTATGGTTGTCATAAGGGGAAAAGGATAGTTAGGGAATTTGGGATGGTCATGTATACACTGCTATATTTAAAATAGATAACCAACAAGGACCTATTGTAGTACATGGAACTCTGCTCAACATTAGGTGGATTGGAGGGGAACCGGGGGAGAATGGATACATGTACATGTATGCCTGAGCCCCTCACTGTTCACCTGAAACTATCACAACATTGTTAATCGGCTCTCAGATCAGATCAGTTGCTCAGTCGTGTCCGACTCTTTGCCACCCCATGAATCGCAGCACGCCAGGCCTCCCTGTCCATCATCAACTCCCGGAGTTCACCCAGACTCATGTCCATTGAGTCAGTGATGCCATCCAGCCATTTCATCCTCTGTCGTCCCCTTCTCCTCCTGCCCCTAATCCCTCCCAGCATCAGAGTCTTTTCCAATGAGTCAACTTTTCACATGAGGTGGCGAAAGTACTGGAGTTTCAGCTTTAGCATCAGTCCTTCCAAAGAAATCCCAGGGCTGATCTCCTTCAGAATGGACTGGTTGGATCTCCTTACAGTCCAAGGGACTCTCAAGAGTCTTCTCCAACAACACAGTTCAAAAGCATCAATTCTTCGGCACTCAGCCTTCTTCACAGTCCAACTCTCACATTCATACATGACCACAGGAAAAACCATAGCCTTGACTAGATGGACCTTTGTTGGCAAAGTACTGTCTCTGCTTTTGAATATGCTATCTAGGTTGTTCATAACTTTCCTTCCAAGGAGTAAGCATCTTTTAATTTCATGGCTGCAGTCGCCATCTGTAGTGATTTTGCAGCCCAGAAAAATAAAATCTGACACTGTTTCCACTGTTTCCCCATCTATTTCCCATGAAGTGGTGGGACCGGATGCCATGATCTTCGTTTTCTGAATGTTGAGCTTTAAGCCAAGTTTTTCTCTCTCCACTTTCATTTCATCAAGAGGCTTTTGAGTTCCTCTTCACTTTCTGCCATAAGGGTGGTGTCATCTGCATATCTGAGGTTATTGATATTTCTCCCAGCAATCTTGATTCCAGCTTGTGTTTCTTCCAGCCCAGCATTTCTCATGATGTACTCTGCATGTAAGTTAAATAAACAGGGTGACAACATACAGCCTTGACGAACTCCTTTTCCTATTTGGAACCAGTCTGTTGTTCCATGTCCAGTTCTAACTGTTGCTTCCTGACCTGCATACAAATTTCTCAAGAGGCAGATCATGTGTTCTGGTATTCCCATCTCTTCCAGAATTTTCCACAGTTTATTGTGATCCACACAGTCAAAGGTTTTGGCATAGTCAATAAGGCAGAAATAGATGTTTTTCTGGAACTCTCTTGCTTTTTCCATGATCCAGTGGATGTTGGCAATTTGATCTCTGGTTCCTCTGCCTTTTCTAAAGCCAGCTTGAACATCTGGAAGTTCACAGTTCACATATTGCTGAAGCCTGGCTTGGAGAATTTTGAGCATTACTTTACTAGTGTGAGATGAGTGCAATTGTGCGGTAGTTTGAGCATTCTTTGGCATTGCCTTTCTTTGGGACTGGAATGAAAACTGACCTTTTCCAGTCCTGTGGCCACTGCTGAGTTTTCCAAATTTGCTGGCATATTGAGTGCAGCACATTCACAGCATCATCTTTTAGGATTTGGTATAACTCAACTGGAATTCCATCACCTCCACTAGCTTTGTTCGTAGTACAAAACCAAAATTTCAAAAGAAAAAAAAAATCTTAGTTGTAAAACCTTTGTACTCACCTGTGTTTGCTTAGCCATAAATTATTTTTGACTCTTTTATTTCAGTAAAGCCCCTATTATGATTCTCCATTGTTGACATCTCTTTCATTTTTCCATTTGTCTTTAACCTTCCCATATTTAAAGGTTACTTCAAAAGTCCACATAATTCAAGCATTTATAAGAGAGGTTGTTACAGTCTGGAAACTCAAGAATGTTTCCTGAGTGAATAGTTGAATCTTTATTCATGAATTTAGTGAAAGAAAGAAATTGTGCTGAGCCACTATTCTGAAAACAATCTTCCAATTTATGGAAAGCATGTTAAACAAAAAGACTCTAACAGGATAAATAAAAGGTTATAATTATGGGCAAGTTCAACAAAAGGGAAAACACATTCAAAATCTAAGATGGAGGAAAATTATATTTAAGACATGGGAGTAAACATCATGGTAATCATGCTTCATTCATTTAACAAATATTCATAAGTATTCACTGGGAGCCTGTTCTGTGACAAATGACAAACACACACACACACACACACACACACACACACACATCAGCCAACAAACACTACTAATGAAAATATAAGAACAAATAAAAATGAATTATTTAAAGTAAGTATGAATGTATTTGGAGAAGGCAATGGCACCCTACTCCAGTACTCTTGCCTGGAAAATCTCATGGACGGAGGAGCCTGGTAGGCTGCAGACCATGGGGTCATGAAGAGTCGGACACGATTGATCGACTTCACTTTCACTTTTCCCTTTCATGCATTGGAGAAGGAAATGGCAACCCACTCCAGTGTTCTTGCCTGGAGAATCCCAGGGACCGGGGAGCCTGGTGGGCCGCCGTCTATAGGGTCGCACAGAGTCGGCCACGACTGAAGCGACTTAGCAGCAGCATGAATGTATTAGTTTAGTGTCTGCCTGGAATTCGGGAGACCCGGGTTCAATCCCTGGGTCGGGAAGATCCCCTGGAGAAGGAAAATGGCAACCCACTCCAGTACTCTTGCCTGGAGAATCCCATGGAAAGAGGAGCCTGGTAGGCTACAGTCCATGGGGTTGCAAAGAGTTGGACACGACTGAGCGACTTCACTTTCACTTTCATTATATTAGCAAAAAGCAGAAGAAAAGCAATTACTAGTACATTTTTTGTTTGTTGGGTTCTTCGCCTTTGTTTTTTAGAAGATGGTAAAAACCACTACCAAACGTCCTTTGAAACAATACTGAAAAACAAAATTACTCTGTATGACCACGAGGAATCTAAAAATGTATTCTTGCCTATTGGCTCTTTTCAGAGTTCTTTTTTTTTTTTTAATTTTATTTTATTTTTAAACTTTACAATATTGTATTAGTTTTGCCAAATATCGAAATGAATCTGCCACAGGTATACCTGTGTTCCCCATCCTGAACCCTCCTCCCTCCTCCCTCCCCATACCCTCCCTCTGGGTCGTCCCAGTGCACCAGCCCCAAGCATCCAGTATCGTGCATCAAACCTGGACTGGTGACTCGTTTCATACATGATATTATACATGTTTCACTGCTATTCTCCCAAATCTCCCCACCCTCTCCTTCTCCCACAGAGTCCATAAGACTGATCTATACATCGGTGTCTCTTTTGCTGTCTCGTATACAGGGTTATTGTTACCATCTTTCTAAATTCCATATATATGCATTAGTATACTGTATTGGTGTTTTTCTTTCTGGCTTACTTCACTCTGTATAATAGGTTCCAGTTTCATCCATCTCATTAGAACTGATTCAAATGTATTCTTTTTAATGGCTGAGTAATACTCCATTGTGTATATGTACCATAGCTTTCTTATCCATTCATCTGCTGATGGACATCTAGGTTGCTTCCATGTCCTGGCTATTATAAACAGTGCTGCGATGAACATTGGGGTTCACGTGTCTCTTTCCCTTCTGGTTTCCTCAGTGTGTATGCCCAGCAGTGGGATTGCTGGATCATAAGGCAGTTCTATTTCCAGTTTTTTAAGGAATCTCCACACTGTTCTCCATAGTGGCTGTACTAGTTTGCATTCCCACCAACAGTGCAAGAGAGTTCCCTTTTCTCCACACCCTCTCCAGCATTTATTGCTTGTAGACTTACGGATTGCAGCCATTCTGACTGGCGTGAAATGGTACCTCATAGTGGTTTTGATTTGCATTTCTCTGATACTGAGTGATGTTGAGCATCTTTTCATGTATTTGTTAGCCATCTGTATGTCCTCTTTGGAGAAATGTCTATTTAGTTCTTTGGCCCATTTTTTGATTGGGTCATTTATTTTTCTGGAGTTGAGCTGTAGGAGTTGCTTGTATATTTTTGAGATTAGTTGTTTGTCCGTTGCTTCATTTGCTATTATTTTCTCCCATTCTGAAGGCTGCCTTTTCACCTTGCTAATAGTTTCCTTTGTTGTGCAGAAGCTTTTAAGTTTAATTATGTCCCATTTGTTTATTTTTAATTTTATAAGATTATATCTCTAAGACCATATGAGGTGAAGTTATCTTCCTTTGCTTGATGAAAACCAAAATAATGCCCGTAACTTACTTTCAGAAAATCCAGATGACTTGACAAAAGGCTAATACCTCTGTATGATGAATACTTTTAACAGTCCAGAAATGGAAGAGAAATTCCTGAATCTGATAAAGAGTATCAATGAAAATATCAAAAATCAATATTAGTCTCTAAAGGATCACAAACAAGACATTGCTTCTATTCACTGTCTTCCTGAAGGGCCTGGCATCAAACCAGGAAAGGCAATAAGATGTATTAAGGCTGAAAAGGGAGAAATAAACCATTTTTATTCATAGGTGCATGTAGAAGATGCAAAGGAGTCTATAAGCAAACTACAAGAGTTAGAACCAATAGGGGAATTAATACAGTCACTGCTGCTGCTAAGTCGCTTCAGTCCTGGCCGACTCTGTGCGACCCCAGAGACGGCAGCCCACCAGACTCCCCCGTCCCTGGGATTCCCCAGGCAAGAACACTGGAATGAGTTGCCATTTCCTTCTCCAATACATGAAAGTGAAAAGTGAAACTGAAGTTGCTCAGTCGTGTCCGACTCTTTTCAACCCCATGGACTGCAGCCCACCTGGCTCCTCCATCCACGGGATTTTCCAGGCAAGAGTACTGGAGTGGGTTGCCATTGCCTTCTCTGATACAGTCACTATAAACACAAATATAAATTTTATTTCTAGATACTACTGAAATCATTAGAAAGTGAAATTTAAATTTCATTTATTAAATACATGGGAATTAATTTAACACAAGGTATATAGTCCTCTACCCAAAAAAAAAAAAAAAAAATAGGATCTACATAAAAGGGAATAACATAAGACTCCATATATCAAGATGTAAATTGTCCAAAATGAATCCATAAATTCAACACAAGCCCAATCTAACTATTAGCAATGTTTTTTGGTAGACATTGAGAAGCTAATTCTATAAGTTTGGTGGAAATTCAAAGACCTAAAATAAACCTTGAAAAAGAAGAAAGTTTGAATTGCATTTCCAGATATCAAAATGTATATGAAGCCCCACTAATTATGACAGAATGTTCTGTTGGAAAGAGGATAAAATAAAGATAAGTAAGCAGGATCAAATCCAAAAATAGGTCCATATGTACACATTTTCTCCAAAACTGTCTATGCAATTCTATGGGGAAAAAGATGGTCTTTCTGGGATAATAGCTAGTGTCAGTTGCTCAGTCATGTCTGAGTGTGTCTGATTCTTTGTGATGCTATGAACTGTAACTAGTCAGCCTCTGTCCATGTGATTCTCCAAGCAAGAATACTGGAGTGGGTTGTCATGCCCTTCTCCAAGGGATCTTCCTGACCCAGGGATTGAACCCAGGTCTCCCACATAGCAGGTGGACTCTTTACCATCTCAGCCACCTGGGAAGCCCCCACTTGTGCTGCTACCACACAAACACTAGAATGTGCTCTCAGTGATATCTTATTGTGGTTTTAATTGCATTTCTGGCAACTGGCTATTTGCATCTTTTGAAAGTACCTTGACTCCTTCCTCATAACATAAAAAAATTAACTCTAGATGGATACAAGATCTAAATGTGATCAATGAAACTATAAAACTTCTTAAAAATACAGGAGAATTTCTTTATAAGTTTGACAGCTTAGATTCCTTCAAAAGCACACATACAAACTCAATCAGAAAAGGAAAAATATTAAATTTCACTCTTTCAAAATTAAATATATCTGTTCCCAAAACACACCACCTAGAGAATGAAAACACAAATTATAGACTGGGTTAAAATATTTGTGTTATAGTGCATAAATGCTTTGCAGTTTCTGATCTGTTAAAACATACACATTCCAGTCCAACGGGGTCTGTTTTTAGATCCTGATTTGGTGTGGATAATGAAGTAGAAAATTTATACTTGTATAATATGTAATTCGGAGAAGGCAATGGCACCCCACTCCAGTACTTTTGCCTGGAAAATCCCATGGATGGAGGAGCCTGGTAGGCTGCAATCCATGGGGTCGCTAAGAGTCGGACAAGACTGAGAAACTTCACTTTCACTTTTCACTTTCATGCATTGGAGAAGGGGATGGCAACCCACTCCAGTGTTCTTGCCTGGAGAATCCCAGGGACGGGGGAGCCTGGTGGCTGCCGTCTATGGGGTCGCACAGAGTCGGACACGACTGAAGTGACTTAGCATAGCGTATCTGATAAAGGCTTTCCAGGTGGCTCAGTGGGTAAAGAATCTGCCTGAAATGCAGGAGATACAGGAGACGTGGGTTCAATCCCTGGCTTGGGAAGATCCCCTGGAGGAGGGCGTGACAACCCACTCCAGTATTCTTGCATGGAGAATCCCCATGGACACAGAAGCCTGGCAGGCTACTGTCCATAGGGTGGCAAAGAGTAGGATATGACTGAAGTGGACTGAGCGCATATACATGCACGTATCTGATAAACAACTTGAATACAGAATAACAAACATGCCTATACATTTTAAAATGGTAAAAATAAATAATCTACAACCTAAAAATACATAAGCACATGACGCGAAGTGATACTTCTCAAAAGAAATCACCCAAATGGCCAATAAGCTTAGGAAAATGTGTTCAACACCATTCAGTTCAGTCTCTGTCGTGTCTGACTCTTTGCGATCCCATGAATTACATCATGCCAGGCCTCCCTGTCCATCACCAACTCCCGGAGTTCACTCAGACTCATGTCCATCGAGTCGGTGATGCCATCCAGCCATCTCATCCTCTGTCGTCCCCTTCTCCTCCTGCCCCAAATCCCGCCCAGCATCAGGATCTTTTCCAATGAGTCAACTCTTCGCATGAGGTGCCAAAGTATTGGAGTTTCAGCTTTAGCATCAGGCCTTCCAATGAACACCCAGGACGGGTCTCCTTTAGGATGGACTGGTTGGACCGCCTTGCAGTCAAAGGGACTCTCAAGAGTCTTCTCCAACACCACAGTTCAAAAGCATCAATTCTTCTGCATTCAGCTTTCTTCACAATCCAACTCTCACATCCATGCATGACCACTGGAAAAAAACCATAGCCTTGTCTAGACGGACCTTTGTTGGCAAAGTAATGTCTCTGCTTTTGAATATGCTATCTAGGTTGGTCATAACTTCCCTTCCAAGGAATAAGCGTCTTTTAATTTCATGGCTGCAATCACCATCTGCAGTGACTTTGGAGCCCAGAAAAATAAAGTCTGACACTGTTTCCACTGTTTCCCCATCTATTTCCCATGAAGTGATTGGACCAGATGCCACGATCTTCGTTTTCTGAATGTTGAGCTTTAAGCCAACTTTTTCATTCTCCACTTTCACTTTCATCAAGAGGCTTTTTAGTTCCTCTTCACTTTCTGCCATAAGGGTGGTGTCATCTGCATATCTGAGGTTATTGATATTTCTCCCAGCAATCTTGATTCCAGCCCAGCTTTTTTCATGATGCACTCTGCATATAAGTTAAATAAGCATGGTGACAATATACAGCCTTGACATACTCCTTTTGCTATTTGGAACCAGTCTGTTGTTCCATGTCCAGTTCTAACTGTTGCTTCCTGACCTGCATATAGGTTTCTCAAGAGGTAGGTCAGGTGGTCTGGTATTCCCATCTCTTTCAGAATTTTCCACAGTTTATTGTGATACACACAATCAAAGGCTTTGACATAGTCCATAAAGCAGAAATAGATGTTTTTTCTGCAACTCTCTTACTTTTTCGATGATCCAGCAGATGTCAACACCATTACTCATCAACAAATGTAAATTAAATCCACCTTGTGCTCCTTCTCCCCTCCCTGAGTCACTCAGTTTTGTCCAACTCTTTGCAACCCCGTGGACTGTAGTTTGCCAGGCCCCTCTGTTCATGGAATTCTCCAGGTAAGAATACTGGAGTGGGTTGTCATTCCCTTCTCCAGAGGATCTTCCAGACCCAGGATCTAACTCACGTCTCTCACACTGCAGGCAGAACCGTCTCAGCCACCTGGGAAGCCCCCACCTTGTGCTGCTACCACACACACACTAGACTGTGCTCTTAGTGATATCTTCTTGTGGTTTTAATTGTATTTCTCCAGTGATTTATGATGTTGAATATATTTTTATATGCTTATTTGCTATCTGTATACTTCTGTGGTGAAATAGCTCTTTGCCCATGGTCTAAGTGAAATGTTTGCCTTATTTAAATACTGTTTAGCTTTGAGAGTTGTTTATATATTCTAGATATTACTTCCTTGTGGAATATATGGTTTCCAAATAATAGTTTTTCACAGTTGGTAGCTTGTCTTTTCATGCTCCTACAGTTGTTTTGCAGGGCAAAAGATCTTAATTTTGAAGTCTAGCTTGTCATTTTTAAAAAATTTTATAGACTGTTGTTTTGTTGTCAAGTCCAAAGGCTCTTGGCCCATACACATATCAAACTTTTGTCCTGTATTTTTCCCTAAAATTTTTTTATAATTTAACGTTTTACATTTAAGTCTGTGATCCATTTTAAAGAATGTATGTATGAAGTGTGAGACCTGAATCAAGGTTAATTTTTCCTACCAATGGATTTCAACTTTCTCCAACACTATCTGTTGAAAGGGTTATCCTTCTTCTATAGAATTTATTTGTCACTTTGCCAGAAAAGGTCAGTTGGGTATATTTGTGTGGATCTATTTATGGGTTCTCTGTTCATTTCCACTGAACTGTGTGTTTATCCCTGCACCAGTACCAAATAACCTCGATGACTCTAGCCTGAAATCAGATTGACCGATTGTTCTGACTTATTTCTTCAAGATTTTAAAAATTATTCCAGTATCTCTTCCTGTTCATATAAATTTTAGAATAATTTTGCCTGTATTTGTTTTTTAAAATCCTGATGTATTTTAGCAGGAGTTTTATAACATGTGCATATAAATCTGGAGAGACTTGTCATGTTTACTGCTTTGAAACTTCCAGTTTGCAAACTCATGATGTCTCTTCATCTGTTTTCTTTAATTTCTTTCATCAGTGTTTTGTAGTTTTCAGCTTAACAATTCTGTACATGTTTTCTGTACAAAAAAGACCACTCAGGGTCTTTTTTCAAGTCATTACAAATGGTATTATACTTTTAATTTTGAGGTCCACATGTCCATCACTAATATGTAGAAATAAAATTGATTAGATACATTTATCTTATTTCCTATGGTGTTGAACTCAATAGGTCTGAGAGTTTTGGGGGGTATGTTCTTTGAGATTTTCTATATAGATAATCATATTGCCTGGCATTTTCACTTCTTTTCTGGTCCAAGACTGTCTTTACATCTGCTTTCTTTATTGCACTGGCTTTGACATTTAGCTCTGTGCTGAAGGAGAGGGATAAGAGTGGATGTGCTTGCCTTGTTCCCAGTCTTAGGGAAACATATAAGGAAACATAAGTCTTTTGTTAGTAAGCATACTGCTAGCTATGGAGGAACTTCCCCACTATGCCTGTGTTTCTCAAAGTCTTCACCGTAGTTGACTGTCGAATTTTGGCAAAAGTTTATTCTACATAGATTAATATGATGTAATTTTTCTTCTTTTATCCTGTTAATATGGTGAATTTCATCAACTGATTTTCAATTTGAAGTAATTTGCATCCTTGAAAAAACTCCATTTGTGCTTGGTATATTACTCTTTTAATATAGATGAATTTTACTTGCTAATATTTTTAAGAAATTTTATGTCTGTATTCATGAAATATGTTTCTCTGCAGTTTTCTGTTATGATCTTTGTCTGATTTTAATTTCAGGGTAACACTAGCTTCATAAAATGAGTGATGAACTCTTTTCTCCTTTTTTTTCTGGAAGAAATAGTGTATAATTCATGCTAATACTTCAAAAGATTGGTAGAATTATCTAGTAATACTGTCTGAGTCCAGGGATTTCTTTTTGTTGTTGTTAAAAACTCAATTTCTTCATAGATATCATGACTTCAGCTTTCTCTGGCCCCTGCCCTGAGGAGAGATGAAGAGGAGAGACCTCTGGAGCCCACAGTAAGGTTTGGGGACAGACAGCAGGTGCTTCCAGAGCACTGTGCCTCTGCACAGAAGTAGGTTCCTGCATCTGAGAGCTGGGCAGCCGCGAGGTGCAGGGAGCCGTGCTTTCTGGTCTCTCCAAGCCGACCTGTCAGTCTCTGCTGCGTCTTCACATCCCCATCCTTAGCTAATATCATCAAGAAGACAGGGATTCCCCCAGGGCTCTGCTTATACCACTGTAACCTGTAAAAAGTGCTTGAGGAATTGCAGTACGTGGTGAAGTTCTCTCCTTGTAGAGGCAAGAATTGGGGAATTTGACTTATCTGTTGTCCGTTCACTTCTGTTGAGAAAACAGTAAGAAGTATCAGAGAAAGTCGAATCAGATGTCTATTCTCTCAGCTCCAACGGTCTCTCTCATTCTTCTTGTGTATTTTTCTCCTTCTTTCCATGTCTCCCTGCCCATCTCCCTCCATCTTTCCACTTTTTAGTTTCAGAGTTTTTCCAAACATCCTGCTCTCTATCAGAAAATCTCATTCCTATAGTTTCCTGCAGATAATATTTCACTGTGCAGAATTCCCTGGAAGCAATCAGGGAAACCCCAAACTCACGTGGTATTTGCATCCATAAGATCAACACTGGTGCTATGAGCAGCATTTCCCTCTTCTCCCTCGTCAGGAAGAGTTGCTGAATCTGCCTGCTCCTAAAGGGTTTCCCTTGTTCAAACTTTTCCAGCCCCACACACGTTGCTGTGGTCTACACTGCCTTTTGCAAAGAAAAAAGAAAGGAGTGACTGCCATTTGAGACAGCCAATCAGACTTAACCCCTATTTTACTCACACATCTTAAAAAACAGGGCGGGTTTGCGGATGCTGCCCCCCTGTGGCTGGATCTAAAATTGCTGACTTTATAACCAATTCTTCACAGAATGCTTTCTAGTTTATGTGGTATATATGTTTGTCAAAGCTTGAAAAGAGTTTACTCAAGCTGATATTGTTTGGGGAGAAACAATTTGCCTTTTAAAATGGGATTTTTTTAAATGTAAAACTAGGGCATCAGGGGAAACAATGGAAACAGTGAGAGACTTATTTTAGGGGTCTCCAAAATCACTGCTGGAGAAGGCAATAGCACCCCACTCCAGTACTCTTGCCTGGAAAATGCCATGGATGGAGGAGCCTGGTAGGCTGCAATCCATGGGGTCGCTAAGGGTCAGACACGACTGAACGACTTCGCTTTCACTTTTCACTTTCATGTGCTGGAGAAGGAAGTGGCAACCCACTTCAGTGTTCTTGCCTGGAGAATCACAGGGACGGGGGAGCCTGGTGGCTGCAGTCTATGGGGTCACACAGAGTCGGACACGACTGAAGTGACTTAACATAGCATAAAATCACTGAGATGGTGTCTGCAGCCATGAAATTAAAAGATCTTTGCTCCTTGGAAGCAAAGCTATGACCAACCTAGACAGCATATTAAAACGCAGAGACATTACTTTGCCAACAAACGTCCATCTAGTCAAAGCTATGGTTTTTCCAGTAGTCATGTATGGATGTGAGAGTTGAACAAAAAGAAAGCTGAGTGCCAAAGAATTGATGCTTTTGAACTGTGTTGTTGGAGAAGACTCTTAAGAGTCCCTTGCACTGCAAGAAGATCCAACCAGTCAATCCTAAAGGAAATCAGTCCTGAATAGTCATTGGAAGGACTGATGCTGAAGCTGAAACTCCAATACTTTGGCCACCTGATGGGAAGAACTAACTTATTGCAAAAGACCTTGATGCTAGGAAAGATTGAAGGTGAGAAGAAAAGGAAATGACAGAGGATGAGATGGTTGGATGGCATCACCAACTCGATGGACATGAGTTTGAGTAAGCTCCAAGTGTTGCTGATGGACAGGGAAGACTGGCATGCTGCAGTCCTGGGGTCACAAAGAATCGGACATGACTGAGCAACTGAACTGAACTGAACTGAGGGCATCAGGAGGAAATAAAATGTTTCATTTCGTATTTCCAGTTTCATCAGAATCATACATGTGTGTCTCTGCATGTACTAATAGAATGTATTAGATTATAGACAGTTGATAGAGGTATAGAAAAGACTCATAATTTATTGTTAATAACCTAAGATCATGAAATGGAAGATCCGATCAGTCACTCAGTCGTGTCCGACTCTTTGCGACCCCATGAATCGCAGCACACCAGGCCTCCCTGTCCATCACCAACTCCCGGAGTTCACCCAGACTCACATCCATTGAGTCAGTGATGCCATCCAGCCATCTCATCCTCTGTCGTCCCCTTCTCCTCCTGACCCCAATCCCTCCCAGCATCAGAGTCTTTTCCAATGAGTCAACTCTTCGCATGAGGTGGCCAAAATACTGGAGTCTCAGCTTTAGCATCATTCCTTCCAAAGAAATCCCAGGGCTGATCTCCTTCAGAATGGACTGGTTGGATCTCCTTACAGTCCAAGGGACTCTCAAGAGTCTTCTCCAACACCACAGTTCAAAAGCACCAATTCTTCGGTGCTCAGCCTTCTTCACAGTCCAACTCTCACATCCATACATGACCACAGGAAAAACCATAGCCCTGACTAGACAAACCTTTGTTGGTAGAGTAATGTCTCTGCTTTTGAATATGCTATCTAGATTGGTCATAACTTTCCTTCCAAGGAGTAAGCATCTTTTAATTTCATGGCTGCAATCACCATCTGCAGTGATTTTGGAGCCCAGAAAAATAAAGTCTGACACTGTTTCCACTGTTTCCCCATCTATTTCCCATGAAGTGGTGGGACCAGGTGCCATGATCTTCGTTTTCTGAATGTTGAGCTTTAAGCCAACTTTTTCACTCCCCACTTTCACTTTCATCAAGAGGCTTTTGAGTTCCTCTTCACTTTCTGCCATAAGGGTGGTGTCATCTGCATATCTGAGGTTATTGAGATTTCTCCTGGCAATCTTGATTTCAGTTTGTGTTTCTTCCAGTCCAGCGTTTCTCATGATGTACTCTGCATATAAGTTAAATAAGCAGGGTAACAATATACAGCCTTAACGAACTCCTTTTCCTATTTGGAACCAGTCTGTTGTTCCATGTCCAGTTCTAACTGTTGCTTCCTGACCTGCATACAGTAAGTACCTATTTTTCTGTTGTCATACAGATTATTCTGGTTGTGTATTATACAATTTGGAGCTCATATTTATTGTCCATCTGTGTTATTGTACCACAAAGCAGTGATTTTTAAAAATCAGTATAATTTGACAGGAATCCTTATCTATCAGATATGACTTTCTCTAAGACTTCTTTAAGCAAAACTCTCAGATAGAATACATTTGTATGGCTCCACAGAATTTCTCGCTTATCACAGCACTTACCAGCCCATAGTATGATCTGTTAAATGAGGGGACTGGCCTCATGATCTAGAGGGTGTGTACTGGATCACCTGCAAGAACTGAGCTGTCCTATACAGCAGCTACTAGCCACATGAGGCTACTTAAATTTAAATTAATTGAATTTAAATAATATTAAAATTTTAATTCCTCAATCATACTGGCCATATAACAAGGACTAAGTACTCACACCTGACCAGAGGCTATTGAATAGTGCAGATATAGGGCATTTCCTCCATCTCATAAAGTTCCACTGAATGGTGATTCTCTACAATGTAGGGTCTATGAAAACAAGGAACTTTGCCTGTTTGGTGTCACAATTAAAGGCCTAGATATGTGGTATGCACTTAATAAGTGTTTGTATATTAACATCACCATGTTCCCAGAAACTACTTGAATACCTGATAAATAGTGGATATTCAAGTATTTGTAGTATAACAAATAAATGGATGTGTCTGCATGTGTGAGAGCTTGAACTCAAAATATTCCAAAGATCAGTTTAAAAACACCCTTCCATGACTTTAACCTGGAGTTGCTTGTAACTATTTAGAAATGTTGTTTTTGGAAAATTGTGTTAAAACTCCAGTTCTGTCATAACAATTTATCACAGATTTGACGGCTCTTAAAAAAAAAAAAAAAAAGTTGTTCCCTTACAATCTGGAAGGGCTTCCTTGGTATCTCAGTTGGTAAAGAATCTGTCTGCAGTGCAGGAGGCCTGGGTTCCATCTCAGGGTTGGGAAGATTCCCTGGATAAGGAAATGGCAACCCACTCAGTATTCTTGCCTGGAAAATCCCATGGACAGAGGAGCCTGGTGGGCTACAGTCCACGGGGCTGCAAGAGTTTTAGTTACTAAACCAATCTGGAGGCCAGAAGTCTGAGACAAGTGTCAACAGAAACATACTCCTTCCAAATGTTCTAGAAGGGAGTTCTTCAGTGCTTCTTCTAGCTTTAGGTGACTCCAAGTGTTCCTTCATTTGTGACTGTATACCTCCAACCTCATACTCCATCGAGAAGACCTCACAAGGCTTTCTCACCTGTGTGTTTCTTAAAAGAAAAAATGTCACTGGATTTAGGCCCTACCTGAATAGTCCAGGATGACCTTATCTTTTTATCCTTAACTTTGTTTACTTTTACAAAGTCTCTTTGTCCAAAGAAGTCACTGTGGGAATTTTCTTCCCCGGGACTTGGAAAAGGCGAACCTAAAAGAACAACACTTGGACAGTCTCTGCAAGGACTGACAACTTTATTTCTGTAGTCAAGCCTTTTTATAGGAGCAAGGAACAAAGAGCTTTGAGCATACGGCCAGCAGAGCAGGTACAAGGCTAAGATATAATCAGTAAAAGATACTTTAAGGACTAGCATGTTCTTAACGACCCATGTGTTTATCCATGACCCATTTTCTCAAGCAACGTCTTTAATCGCTAAATTTTGGTGCTGAGCATAGCCAAAGGCAGGAAATGTTTTTCAGCTATCAGTACACAATGCCTGGGTAAACTTCTGGCCCTTTGCCATTTCCCGGAGGACCTTCTCCTTCAAGGCTATTTTGCACTGTGCCTCCCAACATATCCTCCTTTTGTTTTTAGTTTAAGCATGGCAGCTGCTAGTTGGACCCCATTGTGGGAGGCAAGGAGTTTTGAGTAGAGACATCTGTATCCTACAAACAATGACAGAAAAAGCAGAGCAATTAATACATACATAAAAGGTTGCCTCCTGAAAACAAAGTCCTGGGATCCAGAGAGGATAATGTTTTGGTTAAAGTATCATAAAATTGGGTGCTGTATAATTCCTTAGGTATTTTAACTTGAAAATTAGCAATTTGTCATTTTAGAAGGTTGATGTCCAAACTGTAGTTATCCGTGAGATCCTGCAAATGTGCTTTAACTTTATCCCAAGGATACTCAGTGCCATTATAGGGCATGTTAGTCAGACAGAAAGAAGTAAAATTTCAGTGACAATGTATATGTGTTTGGAAAATAAGTTGGTGTACTTGATCTCCTATATTAATTACCACTGTTTGAAATTCATTCGGAGAAGGCAATGGCACCCCACTCCAGTACTCTTGCCTGGAAAATCCCATGGATGGAGGAGCCTGGTAGGCTGCAGTCCATGGGGTCTCTAAGAGTCAGACACGACTGAGCGACTTCACTTCTACTTTTCACTTTCCTGCATTGGAGAAGGAAATAGCAACCCACTCCAGTGTTCTTGCTTGGAGGACCCCAGGGACAGGGGAGCCTGGTGGGCTGCTGTCTATGGGGTTGCACAGAGTTGGACACGACTGAAGCGACTTAGCAGCAGCAGTATTAATTCGTGTTTGCAATTGCTGAACTATTTGAGCTTGTCAAGTCCAGAGACCATGGGAATCTTTGTGCCAAGAAGTTATAAAATCATGATTCTGTATAGAATTGTGTAGTGCAATACCAGGATTCCTACTGTAACAATAGATATTAGACTAAGGATGCCAGCAATAATCCATCCTATTATGTGCTTTGACCTCCTTAAGCCATTTTTGAGTAAAACTGAGAGAAATACAGAGTCGGTCCATGGTTCTGTCAGGTTAACAGGAAGCCACAATTCAGATCTCTGCTTGACTATTTCAATGTTGACATTATGATATGAAATAGTATGGTTTAAACACGTATACAAGGCACAGGCTATACAATTAACAATCTTAGCAGAAAGATCTATATCAAAGTTACCTACAATAAACATGTATGGAAGGTGCACACAAGATTGGATATAACCTGTACTATTATATAAAAAGGTATAGTTTTGAGGTTTTAAGACTTTCGCAGTCCCATACACACTGGCAAAGCGCTCCAGTGCAGCAGGAATCTTCCACACATGCCATTGCTCAGGTCCCACGATAGGGACTATTACTCTGGGTGGAGGTGGAGACAATTCCCCATTATACCAATTTAACAGTATGTCCTTATGAGTCCAAAAGCTAGTATTGGTCTTATGAAATCCCCACACATTGGACTTATTATACCAGGAACAGTTATGGTTCTTTTCTTGTTCCTCAGAGCAGTTCACAAACAATCCGTGGGGCCCCCAGTCAATGAATTTAAATATAGATTGATTTTGCTGAATGATAGAGATTTTCCCAAACTGTCTCTGACAATCTGACCAATATAGAGATTGAATCGATTGCTTCCTTCTCCATGATACAGCATCACATATTGGTTCTTCAGGCCGGAAGAGTGAATTAGTATAGTTAACTATTTGTCCAGGATAATGCCTCTCAGAGCCATTTAGCAGGAAGGATGCGGTTGCAAACATTCCTATACGATAGGCAGAAACATTGTGTGCTGAGTAAGCCCACCATTGTTGGAATATGATCATGCATAAAGGGTGAGATCTGAAACATATGGGTAAGGTTTTGAATCCAATAGAAATGTTTATTTTTCTTCCTTCATCTTCTTCATGAACTGGTCTTTGTGTCGACCATGGAGCTGGGAAGTGCAGGTTGTCACTGGTAAATACCATAGGGGCCTTGTCAACCCAATCCACTATGGATAACAAGGGTGGATTAGGTAAACACATTCCGCACTTATCCCAGAAGAACAAGAGAGAACAGCTAGCATTGCCAGAAACAGCTTATCTGGAGTCATGGGAGTTCTAGTAACCTTCAGTGTTTGTTCAGCCTGACGAGTCATGTTTTTCACCTGAGCCCATGTCGGGTAGGGGTTCAGACGTTGACATTTTCTGTTTGGCTCCTCTATGGTCATTGATGAGACCCTTCGCATCAGCTGCATCACCTGTTGGGCAAGTCCGGTCTCAGGGTCCTTTTCGGTAATGGACATGGCGAAGTGGAACCCAGATTTCTTCTCCATCTGCAATGACAAGACCATAACCTTTGCCTAGGAGTCGTAAGATTCCTGGCAACCATTGATTAAACTGTTTATACCATATTGGTGTGTTGACTTCTAACAGTTTCTTACTTTTTTCCTCTGCAAAATGTCTGTCTGCAAGAGTATCAGAACTATCTTTTATTAAATTTTAAAAAATTTAAGGAATAAAGAGTTAAAGATAATAACACTTGCAGGTTTGTAGGATAAGAAGTGTATCTTCTCTTCCATATTCCCCCTTTCTGTTTTAATAAATGAGTTTTAAGAGTACAATGGGCTCTTTCGATAATTGCTTGACCCTGGGGATTATAGGGTATCCCCGTGATGTGTGTTATATTCCATTCCATAAGAAATGAACGAAACGAGTGACAGGTAAATATAGGTCCATTATCTGTTTTTAAGACCAAAGGTATCCCCATAACAGGGAAGGTGAGTAAAAGCGCAGAAATGGCGTGTTTGCTGGATTCTGAAGAGACAGGCACTGCCCATATAAAACCTGAAAATTTATCAACTGAGACAAGAAGCAAAGAGAACTTTCCTAAGGAGCAATGAATGAAGTCAGATGGCCAAAGGGAGTTAGGCTGTTGCCCACAAGGATTAACTCCCGAAACTGTGATACGTAAGTGCAGAGGAGCACAGACGTCACAGGATTTAATGATATGTCTCGCTTCAGTGAGGGGAATATGGTATTTAGAATGCAATCTTTTAGCATTGGTATGAAGATTAGTGTGTTCATCAATAGCAGACGTAAAGACAGGAGCTATGAACCTATCAACAGTACCATTTCCTGCTGCCAGGGGGCCAGGTAAACCTGAATGAGCATGTATATGTGCAGTGAAGAAAGGTTCCGTAAGTGATCGAATTAAGGCTTGAGTCCTTGAAAAGAGAATATATAATTCATCATCTAGGTTGTATAAAAAGGCGGTAACAAAATTGGGGAAAAGCGAAGCAAGGTATTTGGAATCAATATATACATTGAAAGATAATGGCTGAAGAGACAAAAGAGCATATAAAGCATACAATTCAACTCTTTGTACTGAAGAATAGGTAGAGGGTAAATTCTCTTTGATATCAGAGCCGACAATCCCAGCTATGCCTTTCTTGTTGCCATCAATGAAATAGGTAGGTGCATTTGAAATAGGCTGGGAGGCAATGATATTAGTTACTACAAATTTAGTAAATTGTAGGAAGTCCCACAATTTTCCTCTCGGCAAATGGAATGAGATAATGTTCTGAAAATAACTTAATGCTATTTGCATGGTCATGTTATACTGTAAGGCAATTTGTAATTCCTTTTTTGTCAAGGGGACATGTACTGCATATGGATCAAATCCAGTTAAGGTTTGTACACGGCTCCTTCCTAATACAATTAGTTGCCCTATTTTCTCAATGTATGATACAATTTTCTTTGACTGTTTAGTATGTAGATATACCCATTCTATCGGGCTGTTTTGAGCTATGATTGCAGTAGGTGAATGTTTGGTGGGGAGTATATATAAATAGACCAGTTGGGTATGATCCAGCCAAGTTGAGAAAGATTGTTGAATGTGTTTTTCAACAAATTTTAATTCTTCTTCCGCTTCTTTTGTTAGCTGTCTAGGACTATTAGAGTCAGGAAGTTCCTCTAAAATTTTAAATAAATTTTGTAATGCATAGGTGAGAATGCCAATAGATGGCCGAAGCCAATTAATATCGCCTATCAATTTTTGAAAATCATTTAATGTGCATAGAGAATGCACAGAGATTTGAGTTTTTTGAGGTTTTATCTTAGACTCTTCCATAACATGTCCTAAGTAATTAAAGGGTACTTTCAATTGAATCTTACCTGGTGCAACAAGCAGGCCATGATTTTGAAGAGTGGTAGTGACTTCGTCATATAACTGTTGTAAACAGAGTTCAGATTCCATGGAGAGGAGTATATCATCCATATAATGAATTATGAAAGCAGTAGGATATTTATCTCTAATGGATTCTAATAAAACATATGTCAGATATTGGCAAATGGTAGGAGAGTTCATCATTCCCTGAGGTAAAACCTTCCATTGAAATCTTTTAACAGGAGCCATGTGATTTATAGAAGGAACTAAAAGAGCAAAATGTTTTTTTTTTTATCTTTAGGATGCAAAGGTATAGTAAAAAAGCAGTCTTGTAAATCAATAATAATTACAGACCATCCTTTTGGCACCATGGAAGGGGAGGGCAAACCAGGTTGTAAGGGCCCCATAGGAATCATAGTATTATTAACATTTCTTAAATGTTATCAACATTTAAGATAACATTTCTTAAATGTTATCAACATTTAAGATAACATTTCTTAAATGTTATCAGCATTCTCCATTTTCCTGATTTCTTATTTCTTACAAAAATGGTAGAGTTCCATGAGGAAAATGAAGGCTCTATATGATTTTTCTGTAGTTGCTCATTTACTAATTGTGTGAGAGCTGCCAACTTTTCTTTAGTCAGGGGCCACTGAGGTGTCCATACTGGGGCATCAGATTCCTAGTAGAGAAGCAGTGGTGTTAACTCAATGGCCCCCATCAAAAAGGCTCATTTAGAGAAATTGTGGCTTTCATTTGTTTGAGAAAATCCCTTACCCACAAATTAATAGGGATACTGGTAATATATGGTTTGATGTAAGCTACAATTTGATCAGGACCATAAGCTTGTAAATAGGATGCACTCACGAAAGTTTGTGTAGCATCAGCTTCACCTACCCCCTAACAGTCTGGAAGGAGCCACAGTCTTACCCCATTCAAGGGGCTATTCTTCAATTCTAATAATGGAAATGTCAGCTCCTGTATCCAACATACCTGTGAAATTTCTTCCCCGTATCTTTAGAGTAAGCATAGGCTTTTGATGTTCCTTTAATAAGGTAGATAGTGCGGCAGTAAGATTGGTGCTACCAAAACCCCCCTGCCTAATTTTATCAGATGCCCTCAATGGTCTGACATATGGCAAAAGTAATAATTGTGCAAAGCGCTCCCCTTTTTGTAAGTATACATCTCCTAATTTTACGACATTCACCATGACATGTATCTCTCCTTCATAATCTTCATCCACAACTCCAGTCAGCACTACTAAACCTTTCATGGTACAACTGCTATGTACCAAAATTAGTCCCATTGTTCCGAATGGGATTGGACCGTAATATCCAATGGGGATTTTATAAGGATTGTATAATTCTATTAACTCCATGTCATAAGGACTAGGTATATCAATGCAAGCACTCTTAGATGTGGCTGCTTGTAGTGTCATAATGTGGGGTCCTCCTTTTGTAGTGGGGCTAGAGGATAGCCCCTTTATTAGTTTCCCTGTTGTGTTTGTTTTGCCTCTGTAGTTAATGCATTTCCATCCTTATCGAATTTGGAATGACATTCATTCAACCAATGGAATCCCTTTTTACATTTTGGGCAAACTCCTGAGGGTCTTTTTTGTATTAGAAGTAGTATTGTTTTTAGCTGTTTGTACTGGCATGCGGCATTGTTTTTTCATATGGCCAGCCTTCCCGCAGTTAAAACATTTAGCATTGGCAGCCTTTTGCACATTAAAAGTTTCTAGTGCCACTAATTTTGCTCTATGGGACATAGATCCGATATCTCTACAAGCTTTCAAATATTCCATAAGAGAACCGGTTTCTCGAATTGGTCTAAGCACGGATTGACATTCTTCATTAGCATTTTCAAAGGCAAGTTGTTTTAAAATAATATTTTGTAAGGTTTCAACTTTGGTAGATTTTTTGATGGCATCCTTTAATTTTCCTATAAATTGGGAATATTCCTTGTCATGTCCTTGGGTAATTTTGACAAATGAACCATCAGAGTTAACACTATCAACCTTTTCCCAAGCTCTGCAAGAAATTTCTTTAATGAAATACAACATCTGAGGGGTAATATTAGCTAATTGCGCAGTCATATGGGCCATGGCTCCTGTTCCAGTGACTATATCATAAGTTAAATTGGCAGGGTTACCACAAGATTGCTGGTCAATCATCATTTGTCAGGCCTCATCACCAATCCACATTTGCCACTGAAGTAATTGTTGAGGATTTAGAACCATCTTTGCTACTTGAAAAAAATCATATGGCATCCAATGATCTGAGGAATTCTACACAGTAAGGAGAAGCAGGTCCATACAGAGTGTATGCTTTCTTAAAGCTAGACAACATACCAAAATCTAAACCAGCCTAAGCATTCTGGCCTTGGGCAGGTTGATCAAACTGTATTGGGAAAGCAAAAGCGCAAGCAGGCATCTCCCAAGGAGGAGTGAAAGGGTTAGTATGAGCAAAGTTAGCAACTGCTGTTACAGACAGAGCAGAAGGGAAAACCTCAGATTTGGGCTGTCCGTTGAATGAAATGACCTCTGCTCTAAGTGGTTTCGGCTTCGACACATCCTGTATACATACGTCTCCAAGCTGTTTTTCCAGGGATTGTGTCTGATTGAGCATAACATTATTATATTTCAAAGCACCTTGCATATCTTGTTCCTCAAGCTCGTTTTCATGTAAAGACCGAACAGTCTCTTCTTCCAAATCAACATTATGCCCTTCAATTTTTTCTATGACAGCCCGTATGAGTGACCATGTAACCCACCATTGAGGGGGAACACGGACTCCTTGCCGATATGTTCGCAAAACAGTATTCTTAACCCTTTTCCATATGTCTAGATCGAGCATCCCCTCCTCTGGGAACCACGGATTATGTTCCAGTAAAATACGATAGCAGTTGTTCAACTGATCTCTTGAAATATTAACCCATTTTGTTTAAAAAAGTGATGCATTATAGAAAGAAAGGAATCTTACTGCTATGTTGTCCCAGCCTGCTTACCTCTTTCTGCAGGGCTCGCGGCTTTGTTCAGTCTTCCTATCAAGTCCCTGTTCAGGCGCCACCTGTGGGAATTTTCTTCCCCAGGACTTGGAAACAGCGAACCTGAAAGAACAACACTCGGACAGTCTCTGCAAGGACTGACAACTTTATTTCTGTAGTCAAGCCTTTTTATAGGAGCAAGGAACAAAGAGCTTTGAGCATACGGCCAGCAGAGCACATACAAGGCTAAGATATAATCAGTAAAAGATACTTTAAGGACCAGCGCGTTCTTAACGACCCATGTGTTTATCCATGACCCATTTTCTCAAGCAACGTCTTTAATGTTTAATCGCTAAATTTTGGTGCCGAGCATAGCCAAAGGCAGGAAATGTTTTTCAGCTATCAGTACACAATGCCTGGGTACTTCTGGCCCTTCGCCATTTCCCCGAGGACCTTCTCCTTCAAGGCTATTTTGCACTGCACCTCCCAACAGTCACATTCACAGTTTCTGGGATTAGGATGCGGGCATATCATTTGGGAACCCGCTTTCCATCCCACTATAGGGTTTTTAATGTCTTTGAAGAATTGTCATGAAAATATATGAATGACAGAAATCTTAACATTTCTTTCAAGGTCAAAAGTGAATCTGAATCTGAATTACTGCATAATATGGAAGCAGAGAGGGAAGCAAGTTTAGGATGGCTGGAAAATGAAAATACCATGAGATAACAAAGTTTTTTGAAATGCACACTGTTGGGACAACATTTTCTTCTCAGGCATGTGGAATTTGGACACCAAAATGAAGACAAATCTAGCAATGCTATGTTAATGAAGGCTTCTACCCGATCCTAAAAGAGTAAGGGGTCTGGAGAGCACTTGGGGTTGCTTTTAAAGTTCCCTGATCTTCGTGCAGATCACGAGCCCTGCTGCAGTTCACACAGAAGGATGCAAGCCAAGACAGAATAGTCACCCACTGGAGAAGGTTCCCCTTTCCCAACTCACACCATCATATTTACTGTATATGATCTCTGGATCTTGGGATGAGAAATAGAAATTTGCTAAATTAAGAGAAAGAGACCTAGCTTTGCTTTGATTTATGGATAAAAAGTGATCTCAACATGCTTAGTAGGAAAATGACTCTGCAGAATACATGTATAAGATAGCCTTTATTCGCTAATATTCTTGTCAAAGCAATTTTAAAAGAGGACCAGATAGAAGAATATTTATAATAAACTGTTACAATTATTATCCTATGAGATTTTAGATAAGAAACAAATAATGCTGCCTGAACTGACCATGAATAATTAATACAGATGTTCATTTTCACAATTACATGAAAAATTCATTCTAGCCAAAGAGGATAGCATCTGTAAAGTCCCTGATTTAGGAAAGAGCTTAATATGTCTATAATTGGTTAGAATTTTAAAGTGGTTGATGTACATTAGGGAGTATGTGGTGGAAAAGGGGGAATGACAAAACTAGAAGTAATTTAGGGGAAAACTGTACGTTGTCTTTATATCTTAATATAGAATTTTATCTTTATATCTTCTAATGGTTCCTAATTACCCAAAGATGAACAGGAAGTGATATGATTACATATACATTTTATAATAACTTTATGGTCATGTTCAGTTCAGTTCAGTTCAGTCGCTCAGTCATGTCAACTCTTTGCTGCCCTATGAACTGCAGCATGCCAGGCCTCCCTGTCCATCACCAACTCCTGGAGTCCAACCAAACCCATGTCCATCGAGTCTGAGATGCCATCCAACCATCTCATCCTCTGCTGTCCCCTTCTCCTCCTGCCCTCAATGTTTCCCAGCATCAGGGTCTTTTCAAATGAGTCTGCTCTTCCCATCAGGTGGCCAAAGTATTGGAATTTCAGATTCAACATCAGTTCTTCCAATGAACACCCAGGACTGATCTCCTTTAGGATGGACTGGTTGGATCTCCTCACAGTCTAAGGGACTCTAAAGAGTCTTCTCCAACACCACAGTTCAAAAGCATCAATTCTACGGCACTCAGCTTTCTTCATAGTCCAACTTTCACATTCACACATGACCACTGGAAAAACCATAACCTTGACTAGATGGACCTTTGTTGGCAAAGTAATGTCTCTGCTTTTGAATATGCTGTCTAGGTTGGTCATAACTTTCCTTCCAAGGAGTAACTGTCTCTTAATTTCATGGCTGCAATCACCATCTGCAGTGATTTTGGAGCCCAGAAAAATAAAGTCACCCACTGTTTCCACTGTTTCCCCATCTATTTCCCATGAAGTGATGGGACCAGATGCCATGATCTTAGTTTTCTGAATGTTGAGCTTTAGGCCAACTTTACCACTCTCCTCTTTCACTTTCATCAAGAGGCTTTTTAGTTCTTCACTTTCTGCCATAAGGGTGGTGTCATCTGCATATCTGAGGTTATTGATATTTCTCCCAGCAATCTTGATTCCAGCTTGTGCTTCTTCCAACCCAGCATTTCTCATGATGTACTCTGCATAGAAGTTAAATAAGCAAGGTGACAATATACAGCCTTGACGTACTCCTTTTCCTATTTGGAACCAGTCTGTTGTTCCATGTCCAGTTCTAACTGTTGCTTCCTGACCTGCATACAGATTTCTCAAGAGGCCAGTCAGGTGGTCTGGTATTCCCATCTCTTTCAGAATTTTCCACAGTTTATTGTGATCCACACAGTCAAAGGCTTTGGCATAGTCAATAAAGCAGAAATAGATGTTTTTCTGGAACTCTCTTGCTTTTTCCATGATCCAGCAGATGTTGGCAATTTGATCTCTGGTTCCTCTGCCTTTTCTAAAACCAGCTTGAACATCTGTAAGTTCACGGTTCACATACTGCTGAAGCCTGGCTTGGAGAATTTTGAACATTACTTTACTAGTGTGTGAGATGAGTGCAACTGTGTGGTAGGTTGAGCATTCTTTGGTATTGCCTTTCTTTGGGATTGGAATGAAAACTGACCTTTTCCAGTCCTGTGGCCACTGTTGAGTTTTCCAAATTTGCTGGCATATTGAGTGCAACACTTTCACAACATCATCTGTCAGGATTTGAAATAGCTTAACTGGTATTCCATCACCTCTACTAGCTTTGTTCATAGTAATGCTTCCTATGGCCCACTTGACTTCACATTCCAAGATGTCTGGATCTAGGTGAGTGATCACACCATCATGATTATCATGATTATTCTTCTGTGTATTCTTACCACCTCTTCTTAATATGTTGTGCTTCTGTTAAGTCCCTACCATTTCTGTCCTTTATTATGCCCATCTTTGCATGAAATGTTCCCTTGGTATCTCTAGTTTTCTTAAAGAGATCTCTAGTCTTTCCCATTCTGTTGTTTTCCTCTATTTCTTTGCACTGATCACTGAGGAAGGCTTTCTTATCTCTCCTTGCTATTCTTTGGAACTCTGCATTCAAATGGATATATCTTTACTTTTCTCCTTTGCTTTTCACTTCTCTTCTTTTCACAGCTATTTTTAATGCCTCTTCAGATAGCCATTTTGCTTTTTTGCATTTCTTTTTCTTGAGGATGGTCTTGCTTCCTGTCTCCTGTACAATGTCACTAACTTCCATACATAGTTCATCAAGAACTCTGTCTATCAGATCTAGTCCCTTAAATCTATTTGTCACTTCCACTGTATAGTCATAAGGGATTTGATTTAGGTCATACCTGAATGGTCTAGTAGTTTTCTCTACTTTCTTCAATTTCAGTCTGAATTTGGCAATAAGGTGTTCATGATCTGAGCCACAGTCAGCTCCTGGTCGTGTTTTTGCTGACTGTATAGAGCTTCTCCATCTTTGGCTGCAAAGAATATAATCAATCTGATTTTGGTGTCGACCATCTGGTGATATCCATGTGTAGAGTATTCTCTTGGGTTGTTGGAAGAGGGTGTTTGCTCTGAGCAGTGCGTTCTCTTGGCAGAACTCTATTAGCCTTTGCCCTGCTTCATTCTGTACTCCAAGGCCAAATTTGCCTGTTACTCCAGGTCATGTATAAGTTATGTTCAAGGAGTTGAGAGCCAGGAAGAAACCTAAGAGGTACCTGCAGTTATACAAGAAAGATGTACCGAATGGCTGAATTAGAAGAGTAGCAAAAGAGTTTAGAAATGAGGAAATGGATGTGGGTGCTATACAAGAGATAAGCTGACCTGACCTTGATGTTTACTGAACGTGTATGTGCTTCATTACACTCTGGTACCCATCTGCCATAGACAGTATGTTTATTCTAATAGGGCTATTTAAAAGGGCATGACTGTATCTCTATTAATTATCAAAATTAAACAGACTGTTTCACTTTCAGATCCACTTGAGGATATATATGCAGAACAAAGTAGGTATATTTCCAACAGCCGTGGCATTCCTGCAGCTAGTAAAATAGAATTCTGAAGCATAAAAATTATTAAGTCACTTTCCCAAGGTCACTCAACTAATGAGTGGCAGATCTGGAAATATAACCTAAGTTGTTGTGTTCTGCTAACACAGCACAAAAGTATATAATCTATCATGTTCTTACTGTTAACGGGAAGTTTGTTCATTAGAGTGCTATGTTGAGAGATTGGGTGTATTACTAATATTATAATATTAAATAAATATACAAAGTCATGTTTGCTATGATTGGTTTTTTCCCACTATTGAGTCCTGCTCCCACTTCTCATCATATTTCTATACTACAAGAAAGACAGAGCAGTAGACAAAATTCACTTACCAGAGGAAAAAACTCCCACCTTGTGCAACAATTCCAAACTTTTTGTCCAAGGTGGCTTATTACTCTCTAGGTTCAATTTGTCATTTGAAGTCAATAAAGTTCACATCTGGCAGGCAAAAGATTAAAAAGCAGCCAGTTCTCCTGAATCCCCTCACTCCTGTTTTCTGCATTGCAAAGTTTACTAATTGCTTCAGCAATGGCAGCTCCTATGGTGACTAGGCTTCTGCACAATTTGACCCACGATCACTGAGGGGAGCAAGGAGGCTGGTGTAGGCCCCACAAAATGTTCAAGTGGTACACCAGGTGGCAGTGCTTCAGCTTTCATGCTTGCTGCATCCACTGTGCTGGAACCTGATTCTCTAGGAGGGAAGATAGAAACATTTAGATAAAGCTTTCACCAAGGGGTGACATTCTGGTAAAGATGTAAGGGAAGTTCAGAGATACACTAAGTAGGTGTTTTGGGTAATAGCGTTACAGTAGAGAGAGCAAAGGCAAGGGACACAGGTATTGATATAGAAACATGTTTAAAGTGTTTAAGTAATAATATCTCTTCTTTCTCTGAGCCACTTATTCTTCCTAGGACACTATTGCATAAGAAACTTGCTAAAGAATTCAGCTGAATATTCATTGGAAGGACTGATTCTGAAGCTGAAGCTCCAGTACTTTGGCCACCTGATGCAAAGAGACAACTCACTGAAAAAGACTCTGATGCTCGGAAAGATTGAAGGCAGGAGGAGAAGAGGACAACAGAAGATGAGATGGTTGGATGGCATCACCGACTCAATGGACATGAGTTTGAGTAAGCTCCGGGAAACAGTGCAAGACAGTGAAGCCTGGCATTCTGCAGTCCATGGGGTCGCAGAGTCAGGCACGACTGAGCGACTGAACAAGAACAAAGCATTCAGCACTGTTAACTGGTTAGTGGATGATTTCCTCATATACTGATCCTGGGGCAATTGTATCTATGGTTTGGCATCTTCTTTCCTGGTTCCCTTTAATTTCCAGTTTTAACCAATAATGTCACCACCATTAAGACATCCAGCCACTCTGGCATCAAGTGATTCTCCATAGTCCAAGTCTTTCTCTTCAGGAGCCCTGTAAGATGTTACACACTGCCTGGCAATAAAAATTAGAGATGCTTATCACAGTTAGAAAAGTTATGTCACATTTCTCACAGATTAAAATCTTGGGAACAATAAAATCATAGTTTTGATATTTAAATTAGATAAAGAATCTGAAATGCATCCTACATTGCCTGAAATATAATAAGCATAGTAAATATCAACTTTCTTTTTTCTACTAAAACCTACCTTTCCTTCAATGTCCAGCTCTGTAACCTTCTACTCCTTTTTTTCCCCTCCATATCAGGTCAGTGATGGGAGTTTCTAGAAAGATGCTTAATCACTTATTTTCCTGGAGCCCCATTACTCTTCTCTATACTTTTAGGGTTATATCTACTAGCTACACTGATGCATTGATACTCAGAGTGCAGAAAAGACATTAAAGGAACACCCAGAGGAGGTAGGTATTATTTTGATTTCCCTAATGAATAATAAAATCAAGGTCATTTTTGTATGTTTACTGGCTATTGTATATAACATTTCTAAATTGGATCGCCAAGATTTTTCCATTCTGTTTAACTATTTTCTTTTTGATTTATGAGCTTTTCATATATCCTGCACTTGAGTTCTTTTTTAGAAATATCCATTGCAAATATGGTCTACCAGTCTGGAATTGACTTTCTACCTTCTTGGCAGTTATTTTTTTAATAAAGACTATTTAAAAATACACTTTCATGTTCATAAGAAGCTAGCTTGAAACTTTTGTTTGTTTTCTTTAAGAACTGTACAACTGCTTTCTTTTGGTGACTGCTATTGCTTCTGATAAGAAAACAGGTATCATTCAAATGATGTTTGCCAGAATACAATATATCAATCTTCCATGAGTATTGGCAAGATTATTTCCACTTAAATAGACCCTGGGATTCTTCTTCAATGTCTTGCAAACTTCTGCCAAAACCACGATGGCCCTCTTGCAGAATTCCTTATTCATCTTTATGACATTTTACATAACATTGCTCCTGAATAAGGTGCTTGTTGTAGAGGAATTCAATACAGCAGTGAGTGGAGGTGCTTCCTATATATAAGCAAATAGGTTATGGAATGCATAATGGAAGTAGTTATAAATACCAGCTACAATTATGTGGTCATTTGCAGTAACAAAAAAAATGTTATTAATGTTTTTTTCATTTTGATATGAATATATTCACGTATACATTCAGTTCAGTTGCTCAGTCATGTCTGACTTTTGCGACCCCATGAATCACAGCACACCAGGCCTCCCTGTCCATCACCAACTCCCGGAGTTCACCCAGACTCACGGCTATCGAGTCAGTGATGCCATCCAGCCACCTCATCCTCTGTCGTCCTCTTCTCCTCCTGACCCCAGTCCCTCCCAGCATCAGAGTCTTTTCCAATGAGTCAACTCTTCCCATGAGGTGGCCCAAATCCCAGGGCTGACCTCCTTCAGAATGGACTGGTTGGATCTCCTTGCAGTCCAAGGGACTCCCAAGAGTCTTCTCCAACACCACAGTTCAAAAGCACCAATTCTTCTGCATTCAGCTTTCTTCACAGTCCAACTCTCACATCCATACATGACCAATAGAAAAACCATAGCCTTGACTAGACGGACCTTTGTTGGCAAAGTAATGTCTCTGCTTTTCAATATGCTATCTATGTTGGTCATAACTTCCCTTCCAAGGAATAAGCGTCTTTTAATTTCATGGCTGCAATCACCATCTGCAGTGATTTTGGAGCCCCCAAAAATAAAGTCTGACAGTGTTTCCACTGTATCCCCATCTGTTTCCCATGAAGTGATGGGACCAGATGCCATGATCTTCGTTTTCTGAATGTTGAACTTTAAGCCAACTTTTTCACTCTCCTCTTTCACCTTCATCAAGAGGCTTTTTAGTTCTTCTTCACTTTCTTCCATAAGGGTGGTGTCATCTGCATATCTCAGGTTATTGATACGTATACATTAATTATTTTTAAATCCCCTGTCTCATTTGCTTGCCTGTAGTAACATAAAATGTGCTGCTGCTGCTGCTAAATCACTTCAGTCATGTCTGACTCTGTGCGACGCCATAGACGGCAGCCCACCAGACTCCCCGGTCCCTGGGATTCTCCAGGCAAGAACACTGAGTGGGTTGCCATGTCCTTCTCCAATGCATGAAAGTGAAAAGTGAAAGTGAAGTGGCTCAGTCATGTCCGACTCTTAGCGACCCCATGGACTGCAGACTACTAGATACCTCTGTCCGTGGGATTTTCCAGGCAAGAGTGCTGGAGTGGGGTGCCATTGCCTTCTCCAATAAAATGTGCTAATTTAAGTTAATCTTATATCTCATTGTATCTCAGTTATTAAGATACAGGATTCAATTCAAGAATGTGATTCAGCTAGAAGAGGAAAGAACATCACCCAAAAAATGGATAAATGAACTTGGTATAATCTTTGCAGGAGGGAGTTAACTTATATTGGTTGAATGAGGAATTATTGCATCATATCAGCAGGAAGAATAGTTTTCCTGTTGACTTTATGACAAAGTTGTGTTGTTAAAAGAGGTACTGATGGATGGCTAGTTAACAAATCAATTAAATAGTTAAGCTATTGCAGTAACTTTGTACTGCCCCAACCTAACTATCTAAAAATCTATTTGGAAGGTACTTGTCATGAAGTAGCCATATTTTTATATTCTGCTGGTTGGTACAGGGCTCCAGGCACTGTGGCAACTCACACACGTTGCTGCTGATCAACTACATCATCTTATTGATGACACACAACTCTTCCACTTCCCACCAGATCTCCAAATCTTCTGTTCGTCCTGGGCCAAGTATGCATGTAGCATAACAGCAGGTGACACTCTTCTCCTCAAGGTCACTCGTTCTTGTGAGACACTAAAGGAGGTGAGAGACAAGTTTTAGTGTGTTATGCAGGTTCTGTTATCCTCATGGTTCTAGTATGTCCTTATGAATCACAGTTCGTCCATGATTTTGTCTACACCCAACTTTCCCTCAAATGTTACTCTTGCTGGATAACAGTGAATTCAGTCTCAACACCAGATACAAAGATAACAGCTTTGTTATAGACTCCTCCAGCTCTAGCAATTGGCTGAGTTCTAATCTCGATAACTAATCTCCTATTCGACACCATTAGTGGTTCTGCTTTTCTGATTGTAACTTCAGTGACACAAAGTCTAAGAGCAAAGGACTAAGGAAATGATTTTCATGATGATTCCAGATAACTATGACTAGACCCATGTTTGTCATGTGAGGGTCTTTAGGTGAAGCTGCCAGTATGATGTATTATGGGGCAAGTATTCAACTTTAGACAATGCATGTTCCGTATGATTGTTTGAAAGTCAAAAATTCAAGACCGAGAATGTATTAGTAGAAAGTTACTCTGGACACCTGTTTCCAAATGACATGGAAGGAGTTTTTGTTTAAAATTAAATCCTCTAATCTAGACCACAGATGAAGCAACCACAGGACTACCATTTCTTGTCTGAGGTCTGCAGGTGTGCATTTCAGCTGGGGTTCTGCAGCAGGGGGGCTCTCTCTTATTAAGCTCTGGGGTTTTTGTACAGCTTTTCTCATTACTTCAAGCACTGTGAGTTCCCAGACTGCACAAAAGTACTTTGCAGAGTCTTCCAGCTGTAAGGCTGAAATGGTGAGGCTGATGGAGTTCTGTGCTTTCTGAAAGTTTACAGAGTAGCGGCCGTTCCTTGCATTTGGGCCAGAAGATTCCTGACGAATAAGGAAAGTCATCTCTCCACTGGGAAGCTGCTTGTACCAATAAAGGTAGTGCGTGTACCCACTCCAACTTACTTCATACCAACAGTTCAGAATGACAGATTGCCCTATTTGACTGGTTACGTATGGCTGGTCTTGAGTAACTTTCTGGGCCACACCAGACCCTGTGGAAAAAAATCAGAAAACTGAGCTGAAGTAGTGAACAAAATAATGTAGCCATTAGACTAATTTGAGACCCAAAGAAAACCCAAATTGAAATCATAATAAATATGCTTTTCCCCAACCCTCCTTTCCTCCCCAAGTCCCTGTGAAGCACCATGTGTCTGTGTGCAGGCCTTTCACCCCAGACACTCACACCCATGATTGGAAGCATCCCTACCAGAGAAGGTGATGGCCAGGAACACCCAGAGCAGACTAGAGAGTGGCATGAGGCATGGATTCCCCTGCACAAATGTGCTCAGTTCTGCCTCAAGCTGAGAGTTCAATGTCTTTGAATGCCTGGCAGGCCAAATACATAGTACCCAGTACCTGTGTGGCTCCCCCTAACAGGAAGTAGGAGTCGTCATGTTTATAGACCACGTGGTCTGTGCACAGATGAGAAAAAGTCTGAATCACCACAAACCTTTATTTTGTCTACTTGTCTTTCTCTGGTCATGAATTACCTGGTCACTAATGACCTATGCATATCTGAAAGGGGCCTGAAAAACACAATCCTCATAAAAGGTTTGAGTTGAGCAGAACAGAAGAATAAACAAGTTGACATGCATTGGTAATTATTCAGCAGAATAACTTTACCAGCCCATTTAAAACATAATATAGTATATGCCATGAACCCTTCTTATAATCTATTTACTGGTCATCACTTAGCCTATGCCTACTGTCCTCCATCCATAGTCTAATGACTCTTTTAAGAAGCTCATAGACCTTCAGCTTTCTTGGTGAAAGGCAATCTTATTCAAATAGTTAGTATATCTCTTGTTTACTGGGTTCTAGGGCTCTAGTTAGGTTTTCCTGTAAATAAGTTACTTCAAGATCAAACAATAACAAATCAGTCCTTCTGACTTTTAGAATCTATTCCAATATCTATGTTTTTATGAAATTATAACAGGAATAAAATATTTTTTGTACAGCTTTTTCCATTACCTCAAGCACTGTGAGTTCCCAGACTGCACAAAAGTACTTTTCGGAGTCTTCCAGCTGTAAGGCTGACATTGAGTCTTACTTATTAGACTTTGAGAAGGATCAGGGGATTCAGACCTGCTGCCTCCCAAACTAGAATCATACTTCTTAGATCATGTGTCCTAGAGTTGTCCTCATGTCACGTTTTCTATGTCATTGGCCCAAAGAGTTCAGTCTCACTTGTTAGTGGCTCATTATTTTTCTCTTTGTGAAATAAAGTCAATAGAAGCATGCCAGATCTTTCTGTGACACAATGCTATAATGCACTCCTGCCAAACTTGATATCTACAGGCTGCAGACACTTAGTACCTGTCAATACCACAGAAGCTGGGGACTGAAGTTCTATATACTGTTACAAGATCATATAGAGTGTAACTGTCAATCTTCCATCTGGTTTCTTTGTTTTAATGGAAGAATTAACATAAAATAGTCAAAGGCAAATAGACAAGTAGAAAGGAAAGTACAGACAAGTTCTCTAAAACAGTGCCATTCCTTTAATTTTAGGACAAGATAACTAGTGATGCAGGAATAAAAGTGTATATTTAGTTGAGATGTCTACTCCTCTGTCTCATTTCACCTCGGAGTGCTGACAGGCAGCTGATGCCCTGGTTTGCAATTATTTATAACTAAGTAGAAGAGACCATGATGCCCACAGCAGCCTAGGCAGTAGCATGATAAAATGAAATATATATATTAACAGAATAACTACAGATATAAATAAAAAGAAATTGATATTGATAAATTTTTATCAAAACACAGAACTTACTCTGATTTTATAGGCACTTTTTTTGATGCATAACTCTATGAAATTTTATCACATGTGTGGGTTCTTGTAACTGTCACAGAAATCACAATACAGAACTTCCATCACTCTAAAAATTGTCCCTTTGCACACGTTCTCACCCCTGCAATCCCTGATCACCCCGGCAACTACTGATCTCCTTTTCATTTCTATATTTTTCCTTTTAAGAATGTCATGTAAGTAGAATCATACCTTATGTATGGGATCATTATGGATCAACCATACTATCCAATGTGTTATACATCAAGCAGCCTTCTGAGATAGACTTTTTTCCACTCAGCATAACACTCTTGAGATCAGTCTAGCTTATTGCATGTCTCAGTAGACTGTTCCTTTTAATCACTACAGACTTTTCCCAACTAAGGATGGTTTGACTTGCACTTATTGACTTTATGGTGGTGAGAAAGCCATATGCATTTGGTTGAGAGCATACTTTGAATTTTGATATTTTCCTGGACTAGCACCATGCAGCATGATATTCTCAGGTGATGCTGGGAGTGAGCTGAGCTTCTGCTGCTGCTAAGTCGCTTCAGTCGTGTCTGATTCTGTGCGACCCCATAGATGGCAGCCCACTAGGCTCCTCTGTCCCTGGGATTCTCCAGGCAAGAACACTGGAGTGGGTTGCCATTTCCTTCTCCAATGCATGAAAGAGAAAAGTGAAAGTGAAGTCCCTCAGTCGTGCCCGACTCTTAGTGACTCCATGGACTGAAGCCTACCAGGCTTCTCCATCCATGGGATTTTCCAGGCAAGAGTATTGGAGTGGGTTGCCATTGCCTTCTCCGAGCTGACCTTCTAGTCAGCCCCAAAATCAGGAGCATAAACAACCTTTATGTACCCATACAGCCTTTCTGTTTTTCACTCTCAGCTCCGCAGTCAATAAATTACATGAGATTTTTCTATACTTTACTATAAAATAAGCTTTGTGTTAAATGATTTTTCCCAACTCGAAATTAATGTAACTGTTGAGCCTAATAAAGCTAAAATAAGATGTTTGGAGGGTTAGATGTAGTAAATGCTTTTTCTCCTTAATACAATATTTTCAACTTACAGTGGTTTATTAGAACATAATTCCATCATAAGTTGAGGAAGATCCATAAATAATATGTTTATTCATCAGTTTACCCAATGATGATGTTTCCAGTTTAGGGCCATCACAAATAGAGCTACCATGAATATTCATAAGTTTTTTATTTCTCAAGCATTAATACCACAAGTGTGATGGCTGAGCTGTAAGGAAAGTGGATATTTAAGTTTATGTGAAAGTGATGTACCGTCTTCTAATGACTATACCATTCACCCACCAGCAATGCCTGAGTGATCCAGTTTCTCTGCATCGTTGCCAGAACTTGGTATGGTCAGTACTTTTAGTTTTACCCTTTATGACAGTTGTGGAGTGCTATCTCATTGTGTCTCTAATTTACATTCCCTAACTGCTATTGATGTTGAACATTTGTTCATATACTTATTTATATGCTTTTATCCCTACTACATATCCTCTTTGGTAAAGTGCCTGTGTTAGTCTTTTGTTCATTTTGCAATTGGATTGTTTTCTTCCTGTTGAGTTTAGGAGTCCATTGTATTCTGAATACCACTCTTTTGATGGAAATATAGTCTGCAAACATTTCCTGCCATTCAGTGGTTTGTCTTTTCATTCTCTTAATAGTAACTTTCACAGAGCAATCGTTTTTCATTTTAATGAAATCTAATTTTTTTCATGGATTGTACTTTTGGTGTCATGTTAAAAATCTTTTTGCCTAACCCTACTTTATAAAGATTTTCTCTTATGGTTACTTCTAAAATATTTATAGTTTTACATTTGAATGTATGATCTATTTGGAGACTGAATTCAATGTTTTATATAAGACGTGAGATTTAGACCAAGTTCCAATTATTTGCGTATAAATATCCAATTGTCCCAGTACCATTTCCTGATAAAACTGTCCTCTGTTCAATGGTCTTTGCACCTTTGTCAAAAACAATCAATTTTCCCCACTAGTATGGGTTGACTTCTATACTCTTACTCAGTGACATGAACTTGCCAATGATTTTTTAATTATCCTTTTAGCATCTGTAGCATGGTTTACTTTTTCATTCCTTACATTCATAATTTATGCTTTTGCTTTTTTTTCCCTTGATACTTCTACCTAGAAACAGATCAATTTTATTAATCAGCTTTCTCCCTTTGTGAGTCTACTTCTATAGTGTTACCCAGCAGCATAAATTTATTAATAATATTGCTTTATTACCATTTTCACATTTCAGAATCTGCATATGATTTTCTCATGTGTATAATTCGTGTTTTTTTTTTTATTATATTGATTGTTCCCTTGATGATTCAAGCTAGGAATAGATAAATGTTATTAATCATATTAATAAAATTAACTATATTAAACGGTTATTTCTATTGTTTGCTTTAGAGTTCACCAATCTGAATTTTTAATTTTATCCTTCTTTTAGATTATATTGGGTTTTATTTGTTCCATTTCTATCTTCTTTTGTTGAAAGGTTAGAAATTTTTTTCAACCTTTTTTCTTTGGTAATCAGTTCAGTTCAATACAGTCGCTCAGTTGTGTCCGACTCCTTGCGACCCCATGAACCACAGAACGCCAGGCCTCCCTGTCCATCACCAACTCCCAGAGTCCACCCAAACCCATGTCCATTGAGTCGGTGATGCCATCCAACCATCTCATCCTCTGTTGTCCCCTTCTTCTACCGCCCACAATCCTTCCCAGCATTAGGGTCTTCCCAAATGAGTTAGCTCTTCGCATCAGGTGGCCAAAGTATTGGAATTTCAGCTTCACCATCAGTCCTTCCAATGAACACCTAGGACTGATCTCCTTTGGATAGACTGGTTGGACCTCCTTGCAGTCCAAGGGATGCTCAAGAGTCTTCTCCAACACCACACTTCAAAAGCACCAATTCTTCAGTGCTCAGCTTTCTTTGTAGTCCAACTCTCACATCCATACATGACCACTGGAAAAACTATAGCCTTAACTAGACGGACCTTTGTTGGCAAATTATGTCTCTGCTTTTCAACATGCTGTCTAGGTTGGTCATAACTTTCCTTCCAAAGAGAAAGTGTCTTTTAATTTCATAGCTACAATCACCATCTGCAGTGATTTTGGAGCCCAGAAAAATAAAGTCACCCACTGTTTCCACTGTTTCCCCATCTATTTGCTATGAAATGATGGGACCGGATGCCATGATCTTAGTTTTCTGAATGTTGAGCTTTAAGCCAACTTTTTCATTCTCCTCTTTCACTTTCATCAAGAGGCTCTTTAGTTCTTCTTCACCTTCTGCCATAAGGCTGGTGTCATCTGCATATCTGAGGTTATTGATATTTCTCCTGGCAATCTTGATTCCAACTTGTGCTTCTTCCAGCCCAGCGTTTCTCATGATGTACTCTGCATAGAAGTTAAATAAGCAGGGTGACAATATAAAGCCTTGAGGTACTCCTTTTCCTATTTGGAACCAGTCTGTTGTTCCATGTCCAGTTCTAACTGTTGCTTCCTGACGTGCATACAGGTTTCTCAAAAGGCAGGTCAGTTGGTCTGGTATTCCCATCTCTTTCAGAATTTTCCACAGTGTATTGTGATCCACACAGTCAAAGGCTTTGGCATAGTCAATAAAGCAGAAATAGATCTTTTTCTGGAACTCTCTTGCTTTTTCGATGATCCAGCGGATGTTGGCAATTTGATCTCTGGTTCCTCTGTCTTTCTAAAACCAGCTTGAACATCTGGAAGTTCACATTTCATGTATTGCTAAACCTTGGCTTGGAGAATATTAAGCATTACCTTACTAGCATGTGAGATGAGCACAGTTGTGTGGTAGTTTGAGCATTCTTTGGCATTGCCTTTCTTTGGGATTGGAATGAAAACTGGCCTTTTCCAATCCTATGGCCACTGCTGAGTTTTCCAAATTTGCTGGCATATTGGGTGCAGCACTTTAGAAAGTACTTAAAAAATATAAATTTCCTTCTATGTATTATTTTAGCTGTGCCTCATACATATGTTTGTGTTCTCTCTATATTTTATTTCAAATACTTTTTAATAGTCATTGTAATTGCTTATTAAACATACATATGAGTTGTTTTAAATTTAGTGCCAAAATTCCAAATGTTTGGGAGTTTTTAGAGATATCTTTTCACAATTGATTTTCTATATCAACTCCATTTTGGTGAAAGAATAAATTCTGTATAATTTCAATTTTCTTATATTAAGACTTTTTATGCACAAACAAACTGTGTGTGTCAGTGTGTATATTTCACCTGCACTTCAGAGTGTGTCTGGAGCCTCAGCTGCAGGTTTTGGTACAGGCTGCAGGTGTCTGGGGAGCACTGTGCACTTGCTGCACAGAAGTAGGTGGCTGAGTCTCCAGGCTGGGAAGTTGCGATGTGCAATGAGAGCTGTTTGGCACTCTTATTGAGGAAAATTGTGAGTCTTCCATCTTTCATTTCATTCACAACTGAATGTATGGCTATCAAGAATGCAGGGCCTTTACCAGGATATTGCCGGTACCATGGGAAGTAGTCAAATGCACTCTTCTCATAACTACAGTTCAGAATGGAAATCTCTCCTTCCTGGACTGTCAAAGGTTGAGGGCTCTGTTTCACCTGCTCTTGGTCACTTTTTTCCTTCTGTTGTCCACTCACCCCTGCTTAAAGAGATAAAAAGTCATTAGGTCCACAAATTGATATTTCCTTCTTAAAGTTTCTATCTGCATGAATTTGTCCATACTCCAATTTTCTCATTCCCTCAAATTATGAGATATCCTAGGGTTTCTCCATCATAACTCACAGTCTACTTGAAGACACAGAATTAAGAATGATGCTTCCAATATCTTGTTCATTGTTCCTGGCACCAAAGTTCAATGACAGCTCAGGTTCTTCTTCTGGTCTACTCAGCCAGCTAGAACTCTGACTTAAGATTCATGTGAGCTTTAATTCTTTCAAGAGGCCCCACCTTCTCACAAGTACTTTCAATTAAAGCTATTTTTTTCAAAGCAAGCACTTCTCAATTTTCTCTATCTTAGACTTGCTCAAACTTACTTTCATTGAAAAGCAGAAATCCCCTCCTTACACATGGAATATGATTAGTTTAGAATTTCTCTCCTCTATTCCTCATCTTCTTTTCCTTCACATTTCCAAGAAGGTTAAAAATCATGTAGCAGGACAACTTGATATCTTAACAGGGATTACATTATTTTACAATGGAGAAGAGAGGGGCTCCCATGAAATCACAAGATGAGCATTTCTCTTTTTTTTTTAATTACAAATACAAATTAAAGTTTATTGAAGATATCAGTTCAGTCACTCAGTCATCTCCATCTCATTGCAACCCCATGGACTGCAGCACACCAGTCCTCCCTGTCCATCACCAACTTCTGGAGTTCACTCAAACTCATGTCCATTGAGTCAGTGATACCATCCAACCACCTCATCCTCTGTTGTCTCCTTTTCCTCCTGCCTTCAGTCTTTCCCAGCATCAAATGAATCAGTTATTTGCATTAGGTGACCAAAGTGTTGGAGTTTCAGCTTCAACATCAGTCCTTCCAATGAATATTCAGGACTGATTTCCTTTAGAATGGACTGGTTGGATCTCCTTGAAGTCCAAGGAACTCTCAAGAGTCTTCTCCAACACCGCAGTTCAAAAGCATCAATTCTTGGGTGCTCAGCTTTCTTTATAGGCCAACTCTCACATCCATACATAACTACTGAAAAAACCATAGCCTTGGCTAGATGGACCTTTGTTGGCAAAGTAATGTCTCTGATTTTTAAAATTCTGTCTAGGTTGGTCATAACTTTTCTTCCAAGGAGTAAGCATCTTTTAATTCCATGGCTGCAGTCACCATCTGCAGTGATTTTGGAGCCCCAAAAACTAAAGTCTGACACTGTTTCCACTGTTTCCCCATCTATTTGTAAAGTTAAAATAAATAAGGAGCACATGTTTTTGAAGCCCAGAATTTTGCCTCTGTATTTGATGTCATCTCAAATTCAATCAAAGAAAACATCATTACAGTCCAACAGGAGAAATAATAAAGGTTCTCATTCCTCAGTCTAATCCCATCTACCCCATCATTCTAAGGGGAACTTTTATTGTTTGTTAGACTTCTGATGTTTTCTTTTTAATTTTTTCATTCATGAATGCATCTGAATATATATTTAATGAGTGCTGCTAAGTGACTCAGAGAAGGCAATGGCACCCCACTCCAGTACTCTTGCCTGAAAAATCCCATGGGTGGAGGAGCCTGGAGGCTGCTGTCCATGGGGTCGCAAAGAGTCGGGCACGACTGAGTGACTTAACTTTCACTTTTCACTTTCATGCATTGGAGAAGGAAATGGCAACCCACTCCAGTGTTCTTGCCTGGAGAATCCCAGGGATGGGGGAGCTTGGTGGGCTGCCGTCTATGGGGTCGCACAGAGTTGAACACGACTGAAATGACTTAGCAGCAGCAGCAGCAGCAGCAGCTAAGTGACTACTTAATATTCAATACTTGGATCTCAAGAAGGAAAGAGACAGTTCCCATCTTCAGCCAACTGAGGCCCAATACTCAAGTACAATCAGGTAAAAGCTACTAAGGAGAAATGTGTATCTCTAAGATATGACAAAGAAAAAAGTAATAAACTCTGCTTCTTAACTCAGCCAGATAACAGTTTTAATGGAGGCAATACTTGAACTGGAACTTACACCACTAGTACATTTCCCATAAAGATGGAGGACATGAACTCTAGGCACAGATTAACTAAGTGTGGTATATATTTATATTAGAGAAGCTAAATGTGGCCATATCCTTGAGGACAACATGTATCATTAAGAGAAGTGTTGATTTTCAAACCCATATTTTCAAACTATTAGACTACAATACATATAGATACTACCTAGGTAGAGGGATGAATAGATAGAAACATACATACATTCATACAGGATTGATAGATGTAAACAGAACCATAATAGGAGATAATAATTTAGTAGATTTTTAAGGGATCCTTTATGGCTACTTGAAGAATATGTGTTTGTGGGACAAGCATTACAGTAATCTCCGAAGCAGCATTGCCCCTTTGTGGCCATAGAAAGAAGTTACCCAGAAAAAGATGTATATAGCTTCTTAAAAATTCATGTTCATCACCTATGAACATCAATCAGAGCACTGAAATAAGTAAGCAAGTCTTCATCTTGTACCAGTGATTTCTTGAGACAGAAGGAGATTTTGCCTTGTTGAAATATTGACCCTCAGACTGAGTCAGTGTAAGGAGCTGTCTTTCTTCCCATAATGGCAACATCAAATCAAGAAGAGCCCTTTATACTGAAGAGATCATGTCTTTATATAGATTCTAAATTAATACTGCTTAATACACACTTAATACTGCTGTCTTTTTATTTTTTGTTTGCATACTGATGACATGAGTTTAGCTTGTTTTTGTTTTTGCATTATTTATTGAATCTATTATTGAGACAGCAACTGTACAGAAATATTTAAGACCCCAACAGAATGAAACAATAAGCAAGTGAACTAGAGCTATTCTAAAAAGACCCTTTGTAATCATACATAATGATCATCTAGGATTTATTCCAGGTATGCAAGGATGATTCAGTACCCTTAGATCAATCAATGTGATACACTGCAACAACAGAATGAAAAATAAAAACCACATAATTACATCAGGAGATGCAGAAAAAGCATTTGACAAAATTCTATATCTACTCATGATAAAAGCTCTCAATAAACTTGGTATGGGGAAAATGTACTTCAAAATAATGAAGGTTATTTATGACAAACCAACAGCTAACATCACAAACAATTGTTTTAAAAAATGAAAGCTTTTTCTCTAAGAACTTAAACAAGAAAAGTCTGCAAATCTCACCACTTCTATTTAACATAGTACTGGAAGTCCTAGCCATAGCAATCAGATATGAAAAAGAAAGAAAAGGCATCCAAATTTGAAGAAAGAAACTGCCACTATTTGCAAATGACATGATGTTGTGTATAGAAAATTGTAAGGTACCATCAAAAAGCTATTAGGATAAATAAATGAAAGTAAAGCTCAGTAAAGTTGCAGAGTATGAAATTAATATATAGAAATCTTTTGCATTTCTATATACTAATAATGAATAATAAGAAAAAGAATTTAAGAAAACCTCCAATTTACAATTGAATCTAAGAGAATAAAATAATTAGCAATAATTTCAACAAAGGAATTGAAAGACCTGTACTTTGAGAACTGTAAGAATTGATAAAAATGATTTAAGACAATACAAATAAATAGAAAGATATCTCGTGTTTATGGACTGAACACGACTGAGTGACTTTCATTCACTTGCCATTAAAATAAATAATTCCATGATTTCTGGGTCAGTTTCAATCCCAAAGACATTATTAGACTTGATGAAACTTGACTGTATATTTATACTCCTTCTGTTAGAATAGGAAAAAAAGGGTCCCAATTAGCAGTGGCTAAAAGACAAAGAAAGGGGGGGAAAAACCACAAAAATAGAACAAAGGAAGGTTTGAGGACCAGACTGAGAACCTCAGGTGAAACAAACAGTACTCTTGGCTAGCCCAATTTACATAGGGCAGGCTCAGGGGGAGGAGAAAAAATAAAAAGAGGAGCCAAAATTGAGCTGTTTGCCCCTTTTGGATCAGCCCGCCCTCATGCCTCAAGGATGTATTTTTCCTTTGCTTGCCAAATAAAGCTGAGCTGTAACAGGGCTGTAACACGGGTCCACCAGTTCGAATTTTTGCTGCAGCGAGACAGAACTGAGGAAATTACACAATCTCCCGACATATCTGGTGCCATTTCTTGGATTTAACCTGGGTGAAACAATCTCAGATTGGCCCTTGAGAGGCAGAGGCTAAGCACGGCAGAAGCACAGCTTGGCAAAAGCTCATTCAGTGGAAGCTAAATGGAAAGAAAACCCAGTGCAATGGAAGTGACAAGAAGCCTGCTGCTGCTGCTGCTAAGTCGCTTCAGTCGTGTCCTACTCTGTGCGACCCCATCGACGGCAGCCCACCAGGCTTCTCCATCCCTGGGATTCTCCAGGCAAGAACACTGGAGTGGGTTGCCATTTCCTTCTCCAATGCACGAAAGTGAAAAGTGAAGTCACTCAGTCGTGTCCAACTCTAGCGACTCCATGGACTGCAGCGCACCAGGCTCCTCCGTCCATGGGATTTTCTAGGCAAAAGTACTGGAGTCGGGTGCCACTGACTTCTCCAATAGAAAATTGTAAGGTACCATCAAAAAGCTACTAGGATAAATAAATGAAAGTAAGCTCAGTAAAGTTGCAGAGTATGAAATTAATATATAGAAATCTTTTGCATTTCTATATACTAATAATGAATTATAAGAAAAAGAATTTAAGAAAACCTCCAATTTACAATTGACTCTAAGAGAATAAAATAATTAGCAATAATTGCAACAAAGGAATTGAAAGATCTGTACTTTGAGAACTGTAAGAATTGATAAAAATGATTTAAGACAATACAAATAAACAGAAAGATATCTCGTGTTCATGGACTGAAAGAGTTAATATTGCTAAAATATCCATACACCCAAAACAATCTACAGATTCAATGCAATCCTCATCAAATTACCCATGGCATTTTTCATAGAACTAGAAAAAAATAATCCTAAAATTTGTATGGAACCATAGAAGACCTCAACAGCCAAAGCAATTTTGAGAAAAAAGAGCAAAGTTGAAAATCTACACTCTCTGATATGAAAATATGCTACACAGTCATAGTAATCCAAAATTGTATGGTACTGGCACAAAAACAGACATAGATAAATGGGACAAAATAGAATCAAAATAAACCCATGTACCTATGATCAATCAATCTATGATAAAAGAGGCAAGAATATACAGTGGAGACAAAGACAGATTCTTCAATAAGTAAGTTTTGAGCAAACTGAACAGCTACATGTAAAAGAATGAAACTAAAAATTTTTCTCACAACATGAATTAAAATAACTCAAAATGTTTTAAAGACTAATATGTAAGAGCTGAAATCATAAAACTCCTAAAAGAAAATATAAACAGTATGCTTTGTGACATTCATCTTTATAATATTTTTTCTAATCAAACTAAACTCTGCACTGGGACAGCCCAGAGGGATGGTATGGGGAGGGAGGAGGGAGGAGGGTTCTGGATGGGAAACACATGTATACCTGTGGTGGATTCATTTTGATATTTGGCAAAACTAATACAATTATGTAAAGTTTAAAAATAAAATAAAATTAGAGAAAAAAAAAAAAAAAACTCTTGCACAGAGAAGAAAACCATTAACACAAAGAAAAGGAAATTTGAAAGGGAAAAGATATTTGCAAACAACATGTCACCAAGGATTTAATATCCAAAATATATAAAGAACTTGTACATTTAATATCAAATACATAATCTTATTTTAAATTAGGCAGAGGACCTGTATAGGCATTTTACCAAAAAAGGTATACGGATGGCCAACAGGTACATGAAAAGATGCTCAATGTCTTTAGTCATCAGTAAAGTGCAAATCAGAACAACAAATGAGCAAATCACCTTACTAGCTGCTGCTGCTACTGCTGCTAAGTCGCTTCAGTCGTGTCTGATTCTGTGCGACCCCATGGAAGGCAGCCCACCAGGCTTCCCCGTCCCTGGGATTCTCCAGGCAAGAACATGAGGGCTGTCATCAAAAAGGCAAGAAATAACAAGGGTTGGTGAGGATGTGGAGAACAGGGAATCTTTGTGCACTGCTGGTAGTAATATAAATTGGTGCAGCCTCTGTGGAAAGCAGTATGGAAATTCTCCCGCTCTGCCCTCCCCAGATTAAAATGGAATGATGCCTGCGACCTGGAGTCTTATCTTTCCTCAGGTGCTCAGAAAGGAGGCAGCACCTCTGGGGGGAAGGGCGAGATAGCCATTGGGATCCTATCTGGTTTTGGTGGCTGTGGTGGGAAAGATAACAGCAAACTGACTGACAACTTTTTTTAAAAAATTAAAACTAGAACTACTACATGATCCAGAACTTCCACTCCTGGGTATTTATCCAAAGAGAACAGAAGAGCTAGTTTAAAAATATACAGGCGCCCCAATGCTCACAGAAACATTATATACAATAGTCAAGATCTTGAAGACATCTCAGTGTTCATTCGTATCATAGATGAATGGATAAAGAAGATCTAGATGATAGATAGATCAATATAGATATAAATAGTGAAATATTACCATAAAAAAGTAAAATCTTGCCATTTGGAACAACATGGATAGACCCAGAGGGTATTATACTTATTGAAATAAGTCAGAGTGAGACAAATAAACTGTATGTTTTAATACATATATGTGGAATCTGAAAAACAAAACAAACAAATATAACAAAACAGAAACAGACTCACAGACATAATGAAAAAACTAGTGGTCACTGATGGGAGAGGAGTGTAGGCGTGAACCAGGTGAGAGGAATCAAGAGGCACACACTCTGTTATAAAATAAACAAATTGCAAGTTTGTAATGTATGCCAAAGGAAATATGATCAATATTTTAAAGTAATTTTGTATGGTATGTAATTTATCAAAAATGTCAAATGACTATGCTGTACATCTGAAACTAATATAGTATTGTAAGTCAACTACGTTTCAATTTTAAAAGTTTTAGATTAAAATGTGGCAAAGTAGACTTTGAGTGTGGGATTAGTTGAAGGATCTTGATATGAATTATTCTGGATTATCTGGGTAGGTCCTATACATAACCATGCATCCTTTGCTGACATGAAAAAAAAAAAAAGACTATCAGATATTTCTCTAGAAAGATGAGTTTATTTGGGATCAGCAAAGGATTGCAATTTGGGGTCTGCAACCATGGCAAGCCTCATGCTAGTCCCCACAGGACAAGAGAAAAGAAAGGGAAGTTGGGAGGGCTACTGTAAACAGACGTTTACATCTGTTTACTTTGGGATGTCCCTGGTGGTCCAGGGCTTAAGAATCTGCCTTCCAATGCAGGGGACGCGGTTCAATCCTGGTAGGGACCTAAGATCCCACAGGCCACCAGGCAACTAAGCCCATGTGCCATAACTAGAGAGCCCATGTGCTGCAACTACTGAGCCCATGCACTCTAGAGACAGTACTCCACAACAAAAGAAGCTCCTGCGCGCGCGCGCACACACACACACACACACACACAGAGTGAACAGAGTCCATGGTTTTTCACTGGCCCAGTGTTTGCCTGGAAAAGAGGTGGTATATTTCTTCAGCCCTTTAATCCTGTTATCTTCACAGAGTATGAGAGCTCCCCCTGTCTCCCAACTCTATTTAAATGAGTTTCTGTTTATTTACTAATTTCCTACACCTTAGAAGCAGAAGAGTTTTTGACTCCAGAAGAGAAAGGAGCTGAGGTGGTAGAAGTAAGAGGTTGCAGTGATTCAAGGAAGGGCTATGACCCAAGGAATCCAAGTGACCTCCAGAAGCTAGAAAAATGCAAGGAAATGGATTCTTCCTTAAAGCCTCTGCTACTGCTGCTGCTAAGTCACTTCAGTCGGGTCCGACTCTGAAGGAACCAACCAGCCAAGATCATGACTGTAACCAGTAAAATTGATTTCATACTTCTTCAACCCAGAATTATAAGAGAATTCATTTGTTTTAACTTATCAAGTTCATGTTAAACATTGAGCAAACATTTTTTCTTTGCTTTCCACAGTAGTAGGATGGCATGTAAATATTTGCAGTTGTCTGTTGGAATACTTCATGGTGAGACAGATGTGAACATTCTGGAGAAGGCAACTAAGCTGGATAATATCTTTATTGGAGTGATTTCATTTAATTCCTTTCACTTTTTAACATTTTTGAGTTCAGCAAGCATGCTCTGTCACTCAGTCATGTTCAACTCTTTGAGACCCCATGGATGGTTAGCCTGCCAGGCTCTTCTGTCCATGAGATTTCCCAGTATTTCCCAAGAATACTGGAATGGTTTACCATTTCCTCCTCCAGAGGATCTTCCCCACCCAGGAATCAAACCCATGTCTCCTGCGTCTCCTGCATCAGTAAGCAGATTCTTTATCACTGAACCACCTGGGAAGATGTGGTTAAATATTTATTTTAATTCTATCCTCTTATCAACTACACTGATGGTTCCCAGTTAGAAGTTTCTAGTGCAAAAGGAGACACAGATTGAGAAGGGAAGATAAAGACTAAAGTCAGTAATCTGTAGGGCCAAAAAGTATCTGTGGTTTAAACTGTACTGATGTAGGTGAGTAACGTTAAGCACTGCAAATGCCCTGTGGTGGCCTCACCGTGTGACTGTGGCTGGAGGAGGTCTGAACCCCGCAGACGGTAGAGGCTGTGTAGAGGCTGCAGGTGCCTGGGGAGCACTGTGCTGCACAGCACAGAAGTAAGTGCCTGAGTCTGTGGTCTGCGAAGAGGAAATGTGCAGTGAGCTGTGGCGTTCTGTAGGGACTGTCGTGGCATTTAATCTTCCATCTCGCTTTGTCCCTGAAGGAACGTAAAACAGGTGGATGAGGCGGCCCCCGGGGTTCTGAAGATACCACTGCATACTGTCTGCGAAGGTGGAGAAGTTACACCGCAGAGTAGAGCTGGCTCCCTCCTGGAGACTCAGGGCTGGGGGACTCTGCGCCACATCCATCCCTCTCACACCTGATGAGAAGGAGAGAAACAGTCACAGGTGAGGGTCACAGAGCTCCTGCAAAACCCGGAAAGTACACCCCCAACCCCATAAATGATAAGGATAGACAGTCTGCAGGACTTGTCAGCTCCTCTCCCTCCTTCAACAAAAGAGAAGCTGCTCATTCCTTCAGATTCCCCTGTGGGGCAGCCCCAACTCACAGCAAACCTGGGCAAACAAAAGCCCCAGTACAGTGTCTACTAGCCTTTTCATGACTCTTTGCCTTGTTGCTGGAAAATATTCACAAAATACATAGCAAACCCAGGGTGGTGAGTGTCATGACTTGTCTGGATGTTTCACCTCCTGCAGCCAATCAGCTCAGCCAACAAACCCTGCTCAGCTGCCACTCTGTGACAGGAAGCCCCACCCTTTGGTCTCAACTGAACTAAAAACAGATTAAAGAGGGGTGAGAGTGGAGGGAAAAGGTGACATTCAATGTTTTATACATAATTTTGAACTTGTGAAATGGACGTTCATATTTTCTCCTGATATATATTAATAAATAAATCTTAGGCAATAAAAGTGGAAAAAAGTCAGAAAAAGCTGATATCTATACTTCAAAATTTTCCATCTAATCTTTTATGAGTCCCTGTTTGATCCAGGGGACTTTCCTGAGAGCTATGGATAAAGATAATGACATAGATAAAGATAATAACAATCAATACAAATATAGATATTTTGCATTATGGTCATAAATGGCTAGTGCTTGAATCAGGAATAAGGCAGAGCTATTAACTGAAAGGAATATTCATCAAAAAGCATGCTTCTTATATGCCGATAATGATTTAGCTTTCCTTCACACAAAATTATTCTCTGTTAGTACTAACCCCCATTTGAAAGAGTTTTCCAGGGGATGGAGCGGTAAAGAATATACTTGCCAATGCAGGGGACGAAACAGATGGGGGTTCAATCCCTGAGTCTGGAAGATCCCCTGGGAAATGGCAACCAGCTCCAGTATTCTTGCTTGGAAAATCCCATGGCCGGGGAGCCTGGTGGGCTACAGTCCACAGGATGGCAAAGAGTAAGACCCGACTAAGCGACTGAGCACTCAAAAACTCGGGATGAGTTTCGGAGGCAGGAGGTAGATGGGCCCCTGGGCTAGACAGCTGGTATGTGTCAAGCAGAGTAAGCTTCAAGCTTTGTTTTTCCTACACACTCCAAGCACTGAGGGAAGAACCAATTCTACCTGTTGGAACTGTTCCTTTGACTTGCTTTTCATTGCTTTTGTTATTATAATCATACATAATGGGCTGCCTCAGAGAATCAACCCCTCTGCCTGACTGCTAAAGTGCTTTTGTTCATGGCCTGTCCACCTGTGGATGGTAGGAAAGAAGAAATTAATACATCCCCTGCCTGAGGCTTGCCATTCTAGGAGATGTTTGCAAGATTAATTTTGCCTTTTTGTTTCCTCACCTTCCCCTTCCCTGTTCTGTAAAAGAACCTGGCATTCAGACCCAGACAAGATGATTATTTTGAGACATTAGTCTGCCCTCTTCTTGGTCAGCCAGCTTTCCAAATAAAGTCCTTGCCCCAACACCTCGTCTCTCAGATTCATTAACCTGTCATGCTAATTAGACTCAGTAACGAAGACAGTTGGGTGTTAGTTCTAAAAGTCTTGTAGGTCTTCATAGAACCGGTCCACTTCAGCTTCTTCAGCATTACTGGTTGGGGAATAGACTTGAATTACTGTGATATTGAATAGTTTGCCTTGGAAATGAACAGATATCATTCTGTAGTTTTTGAGATTGCATCCAAGTACTGCATTTTGGACTCTTTTGTTGACCATGATGGCTACTCCATTTCTTCTAAGGCATTCCTGCCCACAGTAGTAGATATAATGGTCATCTGAGTTAAATTCACCCATTCCAGTCCATTTTAGTTCGCTGATTCCTAGAATGTCCACATTCACCCTTGCCATCTCCTGTTTGGCCACTTCCAATTTGCCTTGATTCATGGACACAACATTCCAGGTTCCTATGCAATATTGCTCTTTACAGCATCAGACCTTGCTCCTATCACCAGTCACATCCACAACTGGGTATTGTTTTTGCTTTGGCTCCATCCCTTCATTCTTTCTGGAGTTATTTCTCCACTGATCTCCAGCAGCATATTGGGCACCTACCGACCTGGGGAGTTCCTCTTTCAGTATCCTATCATTTTGCTTTTTCATACTGTTCATGGGGTTCTCAAGGCAATACTGAAGTGGTTTGCCATTCCCTTCTCCAGTGGACCACACCCTGTCAGACCTCTCCAGCATGACCCGCCTGTCTTGGGTGGCCCCACACAGCATGGCTTAATTTCATTGAGTTAGACAAGGCTGTTCTCCATGTGATTAGATTGACTAGTTTTCTGTGATTATGGTTTCAGTGCGTCTGCCCTCTGATACCCTCTCGCAACACCTACCATCTTACTTGGGTTTCTCTTACCTTGGACTTTATTTTGGGGGGCTCCAAAATCACAGCAGATGGTGATTGCAGCCATGAAATTAAAATATGCTTACTCCTTGGAAGGAAAGTTATGACCAACCTAGATAGCATATTCAAAAGCAGAGACATTACTTTGCCAACAAAGGTCTGTCTAGTCAAGGCTATGGTTTTTCCAGTAGTCATGTATGGATGTGAGAGTTGGACTGTGAGAAAAGCTAAGCACCAAAGAATTGATGCTTTTAAACTGCGGTGTTGGAGAAGACTCTTGAGAGTCCCTTGGACTGAAAGGAGATCAGTTGGGGTGTTCTTTGGAAGGAATGATGCTAAAGCTGAAACTCCAGTACTTTGGCCACCTCATGCAAAGAGTTGACTCATTGGAAAAGACTCTGATGCTGGGACTGATTGGGAGCAGGAGGAGAAGGGGACGACAGAGGATGAAATGGCTGGATGGCATCACCGACTCGATGGACATGAGTTTGAGTAAACTCCGGGAGTTGGTGATGGACAAGGAGGCCTGGTGTGCTGTGGTTCATGGGGTCACAAAGAGTCAGACACGACTTAGTGACTGAACTGAACTGAACTAAGACAATTAACAGCAAGAGCTGAGCTCTGCTAGAGTAAAAAAGTGACGACTTCTGAGGTCAAGAGGTCAAGGAAAACTGCACAGGCACAGAAATACTCCATGGTGCTCAAAAAGGAGGTGGCACCACCTCATAACAGATAATGCCAAGCATCCCACAAAGCTCTGTGCTGGCATCCAGCACAAGACGCAAAAGATGCCTATGCATCTTTCCAGAGTGTCCTAAAACAGGTCTGATGTGGGAAAAGGAGAGAGATATCTGGCCAAAGATAAACACAGACCCAGAAGAACTGCCCCATAAAGATGTTTTAACCACCTCTTCACTGCACTCTTCATCTTCCTCCTCATTAGGGAGGATGCCCTTGTGTCTCCTGCATTGGCAGGCAGACATTACACCACCTGGGAAGCGTATTATTGGGGACTGATAAATAAAGGAAGCCTTTTATTGTTTCACACTATACTGTTTTTGGAAAGGTCACTGATATACATTCTTTAGTGCCAGCAGTAATTAGCTGCACCAGTCCCAAATGCTTAGTCAAAGAGTTGAAGTCCTTTAAGGAAAGAAGCCTCTAAGGATACTAGAAAAATAGTCTGAAGATAATGCAGTTAGAAATAAGCCATTGTCCTGCGTTTTTTGTTTGCTTGAGAGATGAGATCAATATTGTAAAGCAAATTTTCTGACTTGTGTTATATCAACTCACATGGCCAACCTCAAACTATTATAACTCAGCCCATCACTATTCCAAATGACACCAGAGTAAGTAACTTTCTCCAGCTTGTTGAAAATTATATGGCTTCATTTTCCTTGGAATTCTGATTCTGGAGGACAAAAATTCCAAACTTCAGAAAATAGAAGTCCTTCCTTTGTAAAATGATAAAGAAAAAAGAATAGGAAAAAAAAAAAAGAAAAAATGAAGAAAAGAAAAATCTAAGATGCCCATGGGAACCAAACACATCCAGGATTCTGTATTGTCTGTACTGTTTGCCTTCACAGAGCATGCCAACTTCCTAAATATAACAAAGACTGAGCTACAGTGTCCCAGGAGGTTTGTGTTCAGCTCCTCCTGCAGTCCCAGGCACTGTGTCACTCAGAGCACAGAAGTACTTGGCCGAGTCTTTCCAATGAGCTGGTATTTTCCTCAGGTGGAAGGACATCTCACTGTTCCTAAATTCAGCCTCAAAACCTTTGATGCCTGAAACAAGATTGTCTCCAGACACGTACTTCAGGAGAAGCTGGAGTCCTTGGTTGGGGTACTGCATGTACCAGAAGAGAGACAGTGAAACAGAAGATGAGTAGTTGCACTTCAGCTCCAGACGGGCTCCTTCAGAGACAGTGATGTGGTCATCAGGCTGGGTCACTGACTGGGCTCCAGCTCCTGCTAAAACACCAATGCTGAATCAGTGAACTCAGCTAAAACAAAAAGTCTCTATTCAACACGGAGCAATATTCCACGTGTGGACAAAGGAGTAAAATGGAGTAGTACTCACTCAGAAACAGGAGCATCTCAAGCATCAAGGTGAACACCAAGGTCATAGTAGAGCAGTGAAGAGGCAGTGAGCTCCTTTCTAACAGGTTCCCCACAAATAAGTCTGAAGACTGGCTGACTTGAACCCAGGTTTCTCTGAATAAGAATGACAAAGGATTTATATTTCTTCTGATGGAGGTTGTAGGGAGGTTGTTAGGAAGAGAAGTTGTCTTAACAAAATGCCTACCTTTGGTGTCTGAGATGCTTTACATCTCACTGTGTAAAAAATGATCAGAATATCTCTTTAAACCATAAGGGTTTTGTGAGGTTCTTATGATCTTTTACAGAAAAGCAATTTCCAATTTAAGCAGCAGTGCCCTCCAGAGGCCAAATTGAGAACTACGGAGAAGTTCACTGTTCTCATTAACACGCCCCACCTTTTTATTTCCCTTCTGTGGTTGAATTCCAAAGCATTATGATTATGCACAGAAGAGGATTTATATGTTGTCAGCCTTGAACTGTATTAAATTTGCTTTTTTAAAAAACACAGAATTGTGATTTTAAAATTCCCTGTGTTACTGGATAGCACAGGGAACTATTTTCAATATCCAGGGGTAAACCATAATGGAAAAGAAAATAAAAAAGAAAATCTATATATGTATAACTGAGTCACTTTGCTCTACAGAAGAAATTAGCATAACATTGTCAATCAGCTATACTTCAACTTTTAAGTGTTGGATACAAAATAATTTTTAGAATGAAACATAAAATCACAATGTTACAATTTTTTTAGTTTCCAGATTTAACTATGAGTCAGAAGGAAATACCATTAATCCAGAAGCCTTCACTAATAAAGGTGAAATTGAGACATTCTCAGATGAAGGAAAATTAAGAAAAGTGGTCACCAGAACACCTATCCTAATAATGTCTAAAGGAAGCTCTATAAACAGAAATAAAATTATAAAAGAAGGAGTCTTGAAACAAGAAAGAATAAAGAATACAATAAGCAAATTTATGGATAAATACAATAGACTTTTCCTCTTGAATTTCCTCAATTATATTTGGTGAAAATACAGCATATTATATATATAATAATATAATTATATATCTGGTATAAATTATAACACTGTCTAATGAGGCTCTAAACATACATGGAGGAAATAATAAAGAAAATTATTTTACAATCAGATCAGATCAGTTGCTCAGTCGTGTCTGACTCTTTGCGACCCCATGAATCGCAGAACGCCAGGCCTCCCTGTCCATCACCAACTCCCGGAGTTCACCCAGACTCACGGCCATCGAGTCAGTGATGCCATCCAGCCATCTCATCCTCTGTCGTTCCCTTGTCCTCCTGCCCACAATCCCTCCCAGCATCAGAGGCTTTTCCAATGAGTCAACTCTTCGCATGAGGTGGCCAAAGTACTGGAGTTTCAGCTTTAGCATCATTCCTTCCAAAGAAATCCGAGGGTTGATCTCCTTCAGAATGGACTGGTTGGATCTCCTTGCAGTCCAAGGGACTCTCAAGAGTTTTCTCCAACACCACACTTCAAAAGCACCAATTCTTCGGCACTCAGCCTTCTTCACAGTCCAACTCTCACATCCATACATGACCACTGGAAAAACCATAGCCTTGACTAGACGAACGTTTGTTGGCAAAATAATGTCTCTGCTTTTGAATACGCTATCTAGGTTGGTCATAACTTTCCTTCCAAGGAGTAAGCGTCTTTTAATTTCATGGCTGCAATCACCATCTGCAGTGATTTTGGAGCCCAGAAAAATAAAGTCTAACACTGTTTCCACTGTTTCCCCATCTATTTCCCATGAAGTGGTGGGACCGGATGCCATGATCTTCGTTTTCTGAATGTTGAGCTTTAAGCCAACTTTTTCACTCTCCACTTTCACTTTCATCAAGAGGTTTTTGAGTCCCTCTTCACTTTCTGCCATAAGGGTGGTGTCATCTGCATATCTGAGGTTATTGATATTTCTCCCGGGAATCTTGATTACAGCTTGTGCTTCTTCCAGTCCAGCATTTCTCATGATATACTCTGAGCACAACTTAAATAAGAAGGGTGACAATATATAGCCTTGAGGTACTCCTTTTCCTATTTGGAACCAGTCTGTTATTCCATGTCCAGTTCTAACTGTTGCCTCCTGACCTGCATACAGACTTCTCAAGAGGCAGGTCAGGTGGTCTGGTATTCCCATCTCTTTCAGAATTTTCCACAGTTTATTGTGATCCACACAGTCAAAGGCTTTGGCATAGTCAATAAAGCAGAAATAGATGTTTTTCTGGAACTCTCTTGCTTTTTCCATGATCCAGCGGATGTTGGCAATTTGATCTCTGGTTCCTCTGCCTTTTCTAAAACCAGCTTGAACATCAGGAAGTTCCCGGTTCACATATAGGGGAGAATAAATAGGTGTAACGGGAGGCAATATTTATACATTTCATTCAAATAGGTAAAATAATATTAACAATAGACTGTGTTATGTAAATTCAATAACTGAAGCAACCATATAAAAACAGCTATACAACAAGACACAGCTAAATGTTATAGGAGCTTCCCTTGTGACAGACCGTAAAAGAATCTTCCTACAATGTGGGAGACCTGGGTTCAGTCCCTGGGCAGACAAGATGCCCTGGAGAAGAGAATGGCTACCCACTCCAATATTCTTGCTTAGAGAATTCCATGGTAAGCTACAGTCCATGAGGTCACAAAGAGTCAGACACAACTGAACAACTCACACACACACACACAACACTGCAGATAAATTGAAGTATAATCCTAGAAAATGTTGAATAACTCACAGGAGGTTAGAAGGAAAAACATAGGGGACCAAAAAAAGCACAAACAAAAAATCAAATGGAAGGTTAAGACCTAAAATATCAAGACATTAAAAGCAAGTGATCTACACACAAAAACTAAGACACAGAAGTTGATCTGAACACACCAGTGACAAAACAGATCAGACAAAAAGTGGATTAAGAAACATGACCCAACTATAACTGTCTGAAAGAAATTCATTTCAAATAAAACATACTCAACTTGAAAGTAAAAGGATGGAAAAAGACGTATTATGCAAACATTAATCAAAGCCTCAGAAGAAATATAGGCTGTGCTGCTCACATTTTTTGGAGGCTTTGTGAGGTGGACAAAGCCAAAAAAAAAAGAAGGAAGTATAATGGCTATATTAGTATCAGATAAATTAGACAGGCTGCTGAACAAAGAAAATTACCAGAGACAGAGAAATATTATCTACTGATGAAGAGGATAATTTACCAAGAAGACATAGCAATCCTAAATGTATATGTACCAATTAACAGAGCTGAAAAATAAGTGGAACAAAAATTAGAACTAAAAAGAAGAGACAAATCTAGAAACATAGTTAAATACTTCAATATTCCTCTCTCAACAACTGATAGAATAACTTGCCAGAAAATCAGCAGATGTATAGAAGAACTCAATAACACTATTAACCAGTAGGATTTAATAGTCAGCTATACAACACTCCACCCAACCAGAGCAGAATATACTTCTTTTCAAGTGTCCATGGAATATATACCAGGTACTTTGGCCACCTCATGTGAAGAGTTGACTCATTGGAAAAGACTGATGCTGGGAGGGATTGGGGGCAGGAGGAGAAGGGGACGACAGAGGATGAAATGGCTGGATGGCATCACTGACTCGATGGATGTGAGTCTGAGTGAACTCCAGGAGTTGGTGATGGACAGGGAGGCCTGGCATGCTGCGATTCATGGGGTCGCAAAAAGTCGGACACGACTGGGCGACTGAACTGAACTGAACTGAACTGAACTGAAGTCCAAATCTTGGGACCTAAAAAAACTCAACAAATCTAATGTAAAAAGCAGAAATAGAAAGAGTATGTTCTCCAACCACAATGAAATAATAGTATAAATAAATAACAGAAAGATACAGGAAAATTCCCAAACATTTGGCAACCAAACAACACAATTCTTAATAATCTATAGGTCATAGAGACTGTCTCAAGGGAAATCATTGAATTTCTCATGAATTGAGTAAAAATTAAAATACACACACCAAAATTGGGGAGACAGAGCAAAGAAGTATGGAGAGTGAAATTTTAGCAGTACATGCAAATGTTAAAAAAGAATAAATTTCAGATAGATTATCTAAGCTTCTACTTGAAGAACCTATACAAGGAAAATATAAATTAATCCAAAACAAGCATAAGAAAATAATAAAGATAAAAGGAGAAATCAATGAAATTTAAAAGAGATAAACAATAGAGAAAATCAATGAAACAAAGAGTTGGTTCTTTAAGAGAATCAGTAAAACTGACAAACTTCTAGCAAAACTGACGGGTGGAGGAGGGTGGGAAGAACAGGGACAATGTCAGCAGGCTAATTAGCAGTATGGCATCCTATGTGATTGGTTAAGGATGAACATTTGTCTTTCTCCAGTTGGTCCTGGGCTTCCTTCATTACCGGGGTCCAGCCCCGGTTGGGTCCAGGGATTCCCTCGGGAGGACGGCATTGGCAATTAAAAGATAAACAATAGATAAAAGGAGAAAGAGATAAGGAAAGAATTTTGCAGTTAAGAAAATAGAGGAGAGAAAAGAGGCTGATATTCCTTAGTTTACGCAGAAAGCCAATAAAGCCCCAGCACGGGACTTGCTCTGTTCACATAGGCTGCAGGCGCCCTCTCGAATAGCTGAAGGTGCCCCACCTTAGGCACCTTCTCAAGTGGGTCTTAGAAGCCCAGGCAGGAAAGTGAACACAGAGGGCCCCTGCGCTCCAGGGGATCAGCCTGAAAAGGAAAAGCAAAGAGAAAGAACAACATGGGGAGACCAAGCTTCTGTGAGCAAGGCCCACACTTTATTTTCCAAAGTAGTTTTTATACCTTAAGTTGTGCATAGAGGATAATGGGGCGGGGAGGGGTAGAGTCATGCAAGGTCAGCAGTCCTTCATCCTTATCGAAGCCAGGCTTTCTTTCTGCAAACTTACCATATGCAAAAGCTTTAGGTGACTTACATCATCTTCTGGCCAGGAGGCCTGTTAACATTTTATGACCCTTTCTTCAGAAAACTTGTTTTTCTCTAAAGGTGATTATTCTAAAGTCAGGCGCCACCCTCCGAAAGCATTAGATAAAGTTGCATTCCTATAGGGCAAAAGTGTGGTGGACTATAACAAGAAAAGAATTAACTCAAGGGTCCAAGGTTACAAACATTAAAGCTACTACTTCCATTTCTATACACCAACTATATTAATCAATACACTCCCAGGGACACAGTAGGTAAGGGATATGGAAACTTGGCAGCAAGCATTAGCTCAACAAAGAAATCTCTACTAGTCCTATTCTAAGAATTTTAACTATCTGAGAAGCTCTGCATTGTTAGAATATCTTAAGCTTCCCGTGCCTCTCGTGGTTGGGAGGCTGTGAATCTGAACAAACCTGTCAGGCAAGCTAGAAAGTCATCAGGGGGGTTTGAATTGAAATACTCCTATTATGCCTAGGAGACTTATTAACTAGAGTTTTAAGTTGATTTTCTTCAGAGAAAGGTGATCGGGGATAGCCCCCCCTTAATGTCAGAAGAGTTGGTGAAAGTCGTAAAATAGTAAAAACAGACAGATTCTGATTTGAAGGTAGACGCTCAGGCAGATCCAGGGGGGGGGCGCCCTTGAGCCCTGACTCGCCTTGCCCATCAGGGCTCTCCCGCATGACCTTGTCATGGGTGGGAACTCGCGTGCTGGCTCCCAGCACTTCATCACTCAGTTGGTAAAGAATCCACCTGCAATGCAGGAGACCCCAGTTCGATTCCTGGGTAGGGAAGATCCACTGGAGAAGGAATTGGCTACCCAGTATTCTTGGGCTTCCCTTGTGGCTCAGCTGGTAAAGAATCCCCCTGCAATGCAGGAGACCTGGGTTTGATCCCCGGGTTGGAAAGATCCCCTGGAGAATTGAAAGGCTACCCACTCCAGTATTCTGGCCTGGAGAATTCCATGGACTGTATAGTCCATGGGATCACAAAGAGTTGGACATGACTAAGAGACTTTCACTAACTAACACTAACAATTGGTCCTGAGTTGAATGAACTTCCAAAGTATTATGCTAAGTAAAATAAACAATGCAAAATTGCCATGGATTGTATGATTCCATTTGCATGAAATACATAAAATAAGTAAATCCATGGTCAGAAAGCAGGTTGGTGGCTTCCAGGGACATGTGCATGGGGAGCATGGGGAGCATGGGGAGTGACTGTTTCATGGGTGTGTGGTTTCCTTTTGGGGTGATGACAAGGTTTCAAATCTAGATAGAGGTAGTGATTGTGCCATGTTGTGAATATACTAGAGCACACTTAGTTGTTCATTTGAAAGAGTGAACTGTGTGAAATGTTACTTAATCTCAACAAAACTACTGTTTTTTAACTTTTCATTTTACATTAGAGAAAAGCTGGTTAACAATGTTGTGTTCGTTTCAGGTGTACATCAAAGCAATTCTGCTATACATATCAGATCAGATCAGATCACTCGGTCAGTCGTGTCCGACTCTTTGCGACCCCATGAATCGCAGCACGCCAGGCCTCCCTGTCCATCACCAACTCCCGGAGTTCACCCAGACTCACGGCCATCGAGTCAGTGATGCCATCCAGCCATCTCATCCTCTGCCGTCCCCTTCTCCTCCTGCCCTCAATCCTCCCAGCATCAGAGTCTTTTCCAATGAGTCAACTCTTCACATGAGGTGGCCAAAGTACTGGAGTTTCAGCTTTAGCATCATTTCTTCCAAAGAAATCCCAGGGCTGATCTCCTTCAGAATGGACTGGTTGGATCTCCTTGCAGTCCAAGGGACTCTCAAGAGTCTTCTCCAACACCACACTTCAAAAGCATCAATTCTTCGGCACTCAGCCTTCTTCACAGTCCAACTCTCACATCCATACCTGACCACAGGAAAAACCATAGCCTTGACTAGACTGACCTTTGTTGACAAAGTAATGTCTCTGCTTTTCAATATGCTATCTAGGTTGGTCATAACTTTCCTTCCAAGGAGTAAGCGTCTTTTAATTTCAAGGCTGCAGTCACCATCTGCAGTGATTTGGCAGCCCATAAAAATAAAGTCTGACACTTTACTTCTAAGTGTCTGACATGGGACCAGATGCCATGATCTTCGTTTTCTGAATGTTGAGCTTTAAGCCAACTTTCTCACTCTCCACTTTCACTTTCATCAAGATGCTTTTGAGTTCCTCTTCACTTTCTGCCATAAGGCTGGTGTCATCTGCATATCTGAGGTTATTGAGATTTCTCCCGGCAATCTTGATTCCAGCTTGTGTTTCTTCCAGTCCAGCGTTTCTCATGATGTACTCTGCAAATAAGTTAAATAAACAGGGTGACAATATACAGCCTTGACAAATTCCTTTTCCTATTTGGAACCAGTCTGTTGTTCCATGTCCAGTTCTAACTGTTGCTTCCTGACCTGCATACATGTGTCTATTATTTTTTAAATTCTTTTCCCATTTAGATTGTAAAACTATTATTTAAATTGAAGTTGGGAAGCGGTCGAATTGAAAACGGGTGGCGGTCGCGGGCAGTTTGAATTGGCCTCTGGGCTCCAGCTCACAGAGGCTGGACAAGGACTCGCCTTTCAATTTAAAAAAAAATAAAAATAAAAATAAATTGAAGTTGATGAAAATCTAATGACCAAAGTATTCATAGTATAATTTTAGATCATTTTATCAGATTTTTAAAAAATTTATTTATATTAATTGGAGGATAATTATTTTACAGTATTGTGATGGTTTTTGCCATACATCAACATGAATCAGCCATAGGTATACCTGGGTCCCCACCATCCTGAACACCCCTCTCACCTCCCCTGCCACCCTATCCCTCTGGGTTGTCCCAGAGCATGGGCTTCAGGGGCCCTGCTTCATGCATGAAACTTGCACTGGTCATCTATGTTACCTATGGTAATGTACATGTTTCAGTGCTATTCTCTCAAATCATCCTACCCTTGCTAATTGCCTCTATCTGGAAAGAAAGTCAATGTAGAAATCTTCTTAATGGAAAAAGTTTCCTCAGCGCCAAGACAGGACATGGTTGGAGCCCCATCTGCAGTTTGAATACTGGGAACAGGTTCCCTCTGTGTACTGTGCGTCACAGCACAGAGATAGGTGGTCGAGTCACTGTGCTGAGAAGCTGCAATGTATAAAGCACTGTGTCTTGATGATTTATCCAACGAGACTGTAATTCTTCCACTTGCTTGTTCTTTCTGATTTGCCTGAATTGACAATAGAGATGTGAGCCCTTTCCCGGGATCCTGCCGGAACCACTGAAGGAAGTACAGAGCGCTGTCAGTGTAAGTGCAGTTAAGAACCACGCTGTCTCCCTCTCTCACGTTCAGAGCTTCAGGACTCTGACTCACGTCCTGTTTAGTGCTCACCCTTGTTCAGAAAGAGAAAACAGAGACAGGCTGGTTAGTGGCTGATTATTCTTTGAAAACTAATTTTAAGTTTACTTTTTTGCTCTCTACAGGAACTCCCAGAAACCATGCAGGTACAACTCCCAGACTTCCTCTCTTCCCTGGGGAGGAATATCCAGGAGTTGCCCATTCTTTGCCCATTTCCAAATCCCTTTAACTCACAGTCTAGTTGTAACCAAAGGATGAGCAGGCTTAGGGATTTGTCCATTCCTTCTGTTATGTAGACTCACTGAGAACTGAGTTCTTGTGTCTGTAAAATGTTCAAGGACTCACAGGATAAAAGATCTACTTTGCTGCCTCTTGTTTTCAAACCTTTCTACAGGAAACACAGCCCAGCCAATCAGAGCAAGTCACATAGGCATGGAGGAGGCCGGCGCCAGAAGCCCATCTGCCAAGAATGGGAGGTTGCAATGGAAACACCACCATCTCAGGACCAAGCCCAGCCTTGCCAGACAAATGCTTATCTCTTTCCCTCCTCTTTCCCTCCTCCTAGGGAAAACAATTTTTAACACATCAGATTTGTAGAATGTGGTTAAGTATGTACATAGAGGGGTTTCTCTGATGGCTCAAACAGTAAAGAATCTGCCTGCAATTCAGGAGACCGAAGTTCGATCTCTGGGTGGGGAAGATCCCCTGGAGATAGGAATGACAACCCACTCCAGTATTCTTGCCTGGAAAATTCCATGGACAGAGGAGCCTGGTGGGCTACAGTCCATGGGGTGGCAAAGACTCAGACACTAATGAGTAACTAATACACACAGGTACCTAGAGAGAAATGTAAGCGTAGGTACAGGGAGGGAGGAAAGAGGGGGGTTCGGGATGGGGAATATGTGTATATCTGTGGTGGATTCATGTTGATGTATGGCAAAACCAATACAACATTGTAAAGTAATTAACCTCCAATTAAATAAATTTATATTTTTTAAAAATGAAAAAAATTACACAGTAAAAAAAAGTAAGTTTGCAATTTGAAGTACAAAAAAAAAAAAAAAAAAGAAAAGAAGAAATCATAGGTTTTACTGCACAGCTGTAGCTGAACCTCTTCAGATTCCTGTAACTGCTCCCTCCTCTTGCCACTTCAGTTCTTAAGAATTATTTTCTTTAATTCACACTTTCTTGAAAATCCCTTTATATCATTTCTCAGCCATCAAATTGCAAAAAGAGTTAAGAATCATAATATTCACATTCAATGTGTGTGATAAATCAGGAAATGGGCACTTTCACATCCTATAGCTGAAGCACAATAAACTGTGGAAAACTCTGAAAGAGATGGAAATACCAGACCACCTGATCTGCCTCTTGAGAAACCTGTATGCAGGTTCAGGAAGCAACAGTTAGAACTGGACATGGAACAGCAGACTAGTTCCAAATAGGAAAAGGAGTAAATCAAGGCTGCATATTGTCACCCTGCTTATTTAACTTAGGTACAGAGTATATCATGAGAAACGCTGGGCTAGAGGAAGCACAGCTGGAATCAAGATTGCTGGGAGAAATATCAATAACCTCAGATATGCAGATGACACCACCCTTACGGCAGAAAGTGGAGAACTAAAGAGCCTCTTGATGAAAGTGAAAGTGGAGAGTGAAAAAGTTGGCTTAAAACTCAACATTCAGAAAACTGAGATCATGGCATCCTGTCCCATCATTTCATGGGAAATAGATGGGGAAACAGTGGAAACAGTGTCAGACTTTATTTCGGGGGGCTCCAAAATCACTGCAGATGGTGATTTCAGCCATGAAATTAAAAGACGCTTGCTCCTTAGAAGGAAAGTTATGACCAACATAGACAGCATATTAAAAAGCAGAGACATTATTTTGCCAACAAAGGTCCATCTAGTCAAGGCTATGGTTTTTCCTGTGGTCATGTATGGATGTGAATGTTGGACTATAAAGAAAGCTGAACGCAGAAGAATTGATGCTTTTAAACTGTGGTGTTGGTGAAGACTCTTGAGAGTCCCTTGGACTATGAGAAGATCCAACCAGTCCATCCTAAGGGAGATCATTCCTGGGTGTTCATTGGAGGGACTGATGTTGAAGCTGAAGCTCCAGTACTTTGGCCACCTGATGCAAAGAGCTGACTCACTTGAAAAGACCCTGATGCTGGGAAAGATTGAGGGCAGGAAGAGAAGGGGACAACAGAGGATGAGATGGTTGGATGGCATCACCGACACAATCGACATGCGTTTGGATGGACTCCGGGAACTGGTGATGGACAGGGAGACCTGGCATACTGCAGTTCATGGGGTCGCAAAGAGTTGGACATGACTGAGCAACTGAACTGAAGTATAAGCTAAATAAGATTCATAGGTGTTATTTACATATCATTGGCCAGAAATTTCACTTGTCTGAGAATTTTTTAAGAAATAGCCTAATAAATACATTATGAAATTGCATATTGTATGCAGCAAGGATATTTAAATATCCTTCAATACAAATATTCAATACATTATGATAGACTGATCCCAGTGGGCAGTGGTGGGGCTGAGGACACAGAGGAGGAAGGGATGGATTCCAACAGAGGGACCAAACTTTTGCCAGCTGTGGGTATGAGAACAAGAAGGCACTGCCCAGGGACAGAGCTGCCATTGGCTGACATGGGGCAGGCAGAGGCAGAAAAGGCTTGGGGCCAGTCAGAGGCTGGGTTTGGGTGATGCCAAGGGAGAGGGGCCTGTGAGAGTCCACGTGGAGTGTAAGGGAGGCAGCTGGGAAGTTACAAGAGACTGGTGTTCAGGACTGCTCTCTGGGCAGGGTTATGAACTGGGGATTCATTGCTTTGTGGTGGTGTTCCAGGTCTAGTGGGGGCAAGATACTGTATAGTTGTCAAAAGAGTAAGTAGACTTATTTCTGACTTGCAAAGATTTGGGGCACTTATTCAAACTGGTTATTTAAATTTTAAGTTAATTCTTGTTGGAGTATAGCTGATTTACAATGTTATGTTACTTTCTGCTGTACAGCAGAAATACTTTCAAACTGTTTAATTCTGGAGTTTTTTTTTTTTTTAATTCTCATTTTATGTTGCCTGCCACATTTATCTCAGAAATCCCTTCGTCTTTAAACATGTTTAAGGCTAAGTTTCCTTACCTGAGGATAGATTAATATTACTTTGTGGGTTTTAGATTACAGAAGGAGTATCTAAAGTGCTGAGCAATGGACTTGACATATGGTAGTGGTTCAATAAATGATAATAAAGACTCTGATGTTGAAGATGAGAATGACAAAAAGTCAGGTAGAAATAAGAATCTCATGATAATTCTCTGATCTATTCCACTGAAGACATTGGGCAGACTATAAAGCTATAAACCCAAAAGATTAAAACTGAACAAAACCAGATGATATGGATAAGAATACCTGTGTCTCTCTCCATGAATCAGGAAGCTTCCACTTCTTCTTCCCTTCTTTGTAAACCTCCTCTCTTCTTCTACCCACAAAGGAAGAGTGAGGAGGGCTGATTCTGTCATTCGGAGTCCATTTATGAGTAGGATATTGAAAAAAAAGTGAAAATGCTAGTCGCTCATTCATGTCAACTCTTTGCGACCCCATGGCCGGCATCCTGCCAGGTTCCTCTGTCTATGGAATTCTCCAAGCAAGCATACTAGAGGGAGTAGCCAATCCCTTCTCCAGGGGATCTTCTTGACCCAGGGATTGAACCCGTGTCTCCTGCACTGCAGGAGGATTCTTTACCATCTGAGCCACCAGAGAAGCCCAGGAGATCAGTTCTCAGTCTAACTTAAAACATAGGACTCCAGAGTCCACTTATTCTGCTAATAGCTCCTGCATTTTGAAGTCTTTGCCTACCTGTGATAGTGCATTTCTATAGAGGGCTAATTTAGTGCCCTGGGAATGGCTGCCTCTTCTTTCTCTTTCAGCCCAGATGCCTGAAAAGTAAATCAACTCTTGGCCAATTTGAGGTGTGTCCTATCTTTCCACCTCATCCTTATAGGAATTCTGAGCTTGCTATTCTGGATTCAGAAGAAAGTAAGAAACTCTACTTAGGCATGAACCTCAAACCCACCTTTCCTAGAGGTAATCAGAGGACCAGTGATATTAGGTCCTGGAGGAAATTAGGTCCAGGGGTCAGCTAAAAGTCCTTCTTCACTTTCTGTTTGTATTAAGCCTATATATACAGCATCTTCAGGAATCTTCCCAGTGGTGAGCAGGGCAGGGTTTGGCCATTCTTAGGTCCCTGACAATATCCCCATAGGATATTAAATCCCCACTTCAAATGGAAATATTTTAGTTGAATAATAATTAATATATGACATCAAAACATGCAAGATGCAGCAAAAGCAGTACAGAAAGTCCCTGACTTATGGCTTTCCAACTTTACAATGGCACAAAAATAATATGGATTCAGTAGAAACTGCACTTCTAGTTTTGAATTTTGATCTTTTCATGGGCTAGTGTGATGCTGTCTTTTAATGCTGAACATCAGCAGCAACTTGCAGCTCCCAGTCAGTGACTCGATCACAAAGGTAAACAAGCAACATACAACCATTCTGAACCTAGACAGCCACTCAGCTTATCATCTTCAGCACAGTGCCAAATAAATTACATGTGGTAGCCAGCATCAAATTATAAGATAGGCTTTCTATTAGATAATTTTGCCCAACTGTTGGCTAATATAAGTGTTCTGAAGATGTTTAAGGTAGGCTAGGCTGAGTTATGATGTTCAGAGTTCAGGTGTATTAAATGAACTTTTGACTAAAGATATTATCAGCTTATGATCAGTTTTTAGCACATAACACCATTGTAAGTCAAGGAATATTTGTAATTAGAGACAAATTTATTAATTTAAATTATATTTGTCAGAAAAGAAGAAATGTTGAGAATTAACAGGCAAAGTTGCAACTAAAAGAACTAGAAAAAGTAGCAAGTTAAAATAAAAGAAAGTAATGGTAGCAAATAATAAAACATGAGCAGAAAAAAACACAGTTTATCAACCATCATAAGAGAAAAATAAATATATAAATAACCCTTTATCTGTTAGACTAACTGAATCCAAAATAAGGATTATTAAGTTTCTCCCATAAGGCTATGCTTACATGACCTCACTATAGTGAACTTTCTGAAAATTGTTTCTAAATTAATTCTAAATTAAAAACCCTACACAAATTCTTCTATAGGTAGAAGAGAAGCTTTAAACTGCAAGTTACCTAATGAATCATTACAATCTTGATACCAAAATCTGACATTAACATGGAAAAGAAAAAGTTGAATACTAATATCATTCAGGAAAATGGGGGGAAGAGCTCAATAAAATATTAGCAAATCAATGTTTCATTATGTGAAACAGACAAAACAACATTCCTAAGAGCATTTAACTCTAGAAGTGAAAGTTGGTTTCACATTTAAAAATCAATTTAAATAAATAAAGAATATTTATCAAAAACACTATAATTAATAGTCACAGTGAAATAGTGAATGCTTTACCTCTGAGTTTGGGAATAAGAATTCTATTCAACATTTTATAGGTGATCTTAGCCAGTTAAGTAGGACTTGCTACATCCTTTGTGGGGTGCAGTTAAAATGAAAATGCAGAAAGCCAAGTGGGCTGGGGAGTCATCTCGTAGGACCACTGCCCAAACCCCAGACCTACTGAAGAGCTTTCAGTCAGTGAACACACAGAGGTGCTAGGCAAGTGGTCCCTGGAGAGGACACGGAAGCTCTACAGTTCCACTCACAAACCTGACCCTACATGCCTCTGCCATCTGGATATTCACCTGTATCCTTTATCATAGCCTTTTATAACAAACAGGTGAAAATAAGTGGAATATTTCTCCTAGTTCTGTGAGTCACTCTAGTGAATTAATTGAGCCCAGGGTTTTGTTTTGTTTTGTCTTATCTTGATTTGGGAATCTTCTACCTACAGTCTTTTGTTCAGAAGCACAGTTGATCCCTTGGGCTTGTGACTGTCATGTTTTTTTCAAGTAGAAAGTGTCAGAACTGACTAGAATGATAGGATACTCGGGTGGGATTGCAGAGAATTGCTTGGTGTGGGAAAATACACATCTGTTGATCAGAAATGTTTTGTGCAAGGAGTAAAGGAGACTCATAGGAAAAAAAGACATAATAGGGCAGAACTGGATTTTTCCCTACACAAGAAGGAAAAAAAATGTTTTTTTTTTCCCCTCACACACAGCTTTTTTCACAATAGCACAAAACTGTAATCAATCCAAACAACCCAAATATCTACTTTTGGGAGGATGGATAATTAAATTGTTAGATATTCATATAGAGGAACTCTACACATCAATTAAAAAAAGAACAAATAAGACATAAGCAAAGTGACACCAATGAATTGCAAAGATATTATTTTGAGTGAAGAAAACCAGATATAATATATACTATGCATGTAGATATTAACAAGTGTAAAATTTCATTGAGTTCTAAGCTTCAGTTTTGTACACTTTATTATATGTATTGTAAGAGTTGGACTGTGAAGAAAGCTGAACGCCAAAGAATTAACGCTTTTGAACTGTGGTGTTGGAGAAGACTCTTGAGAGTCACTTGGACTGCAAGGATGTCCAACCAGTCCATTCTAAAGGAGATCAGCCCTGGGTGTTCTTTGGAAGGAATGATGCTAAAGCTGAAACTCCAGTACTTTGGCCACCCCATGCGAAGAGTTGACTCATTGGAAAAGACTCTGATGCTGGGAGGGGTTGGGGGCAGGAGGAAAAGGGGATGACAGAGGATGAGATGGCTGGATGTCATCACCAGCTCGATAGACATGAGTTTGAGTGAACTCCGGGAGTTGGTGATGGACAGGGAGGCCTGGCGTGCCGTGATTCATGGGGTTGCAAAGAGTTGGACAAAACTGAGTGACTGAACTGAACTGAACCTCAGTTACAGACAGAGAGAGAAGAGAAAGCCAAGAATCATTTTGAATGTTGAGATAAATGTCAGTGTCATCACCTGAGAATAAAAAGTGGTTCCTCTGGGGAGGCAAAAATAAACTATGTAGAAGAGTGGGAAGAAAAAGAGAGCGCTATTTGATTTTGTAAATAAATGAGAGTATTATTTTGATTAAAAAAAGAAATTTTACTTTTAAAAAGGATGAGAAAGTGAGAATCTCAGATGAGACAAGGTTGAAAAATAATCATTGGCTTTATCACCACCAAAGCCACTGGTTTAAGTGAGAGCATCTCTCAGAGTAATGCTCACAGAAGTCAGGTTCAAGGAGGGGAGGACTGGACTTGAAGAAATGGAGACAGTAAGTCTATACAGTCAACTAATTTGATTATTAAGGAGAAGAGAAATGTAGTAATAGGGCTGGTGGAGATATGACCTTCGAGAATGTATTAAAATGGGAAAGATTCTCTTACACACATGTGGCCAGATTATCATAAGAGAATGCAAAAAAAATTATTTCAGGGAAGAAGGTACATTCCTGTGGCGTCTTCTCAAGGGGCCCAAGACTGGAAACCAAGACTCCATACCACCACTATCCCTTTTGAATCTACACGAGGGAAGCTCTGGACTATTTAAAAGAGCAGACTGATCCATGGACACACAGGGGGCACTGTCTAGGATCCTGGACGGAATGCCCAGTAATCTCTGCTGTCTGGCTGCGTCACAAGACTTCGTTCTCCATAGGACCACTTGGGAAGAGGCTCTGGGTGCTCAGGAGGAAGGAAAACAGCAAAGACGCCCTTATTCTAGAGCCCCAGCTTCAGGGTTTGGGTACAGTCTGCAGGTGCCTGGGGGGCATTGTTTCTGCACAGCGCAGAGGTAAGTGGCTGAGTCTTCAGGTTTTGGGGCTTCGATGTGCAGAGAACTTCCTTTCTTTAACAAGGTGGCTCTCAGTCTTTCTTTCTGCTTTTCATCCCCAACTGAGTAAAGAAGGAAGAGGAGTTCAGGGCCCTTCCCGAGATCTTGTCTGTACCACTGTAGCCCTCTAAAACTGCTGTAGCTGCAGTTGAGACTGAGACTGTCCCCCTCCTGGATTCTCAGGGTCTGAGGACTCTGCTCCACTTGGTCTTCACCACTCAACCCTGTTCAGGAAAACAAAATCAGAAACAATACAAAGCTTTCAGTTCAGCAGTACTTAAAAATTCCAACACAAAGCCTGGGATAAGCAGTGTCTAAACTCCTCTCTCTCCTCCCCATCTTTGGGAAAATGTGCCCATAGGGTCTCATCTCTTAACCTGCAACTTACATCCAAGGTGAAGCCACAAGACTATGAATGCACATTCCAGCATGTTCTCCATCCTGCCATCTCACTCTTGATGCAATCTTAATGATTCCAAATCTTCTCCCCTGAAGAGCTCCTCCTGTGTCTTAGTTCTTCTCTAATGCACAGGAGAGCCTTTCTGTTCCAGGCTCAGCCAGTCACGAGCAAATCCTCTAGTAGCTGTCGTGCTTTTGACTTTTAAGGCACTGGAAAAATGAAAAGAATGGAATCACTGCCACCTGGTGGCCACAAACACAAACATTTCACAGGACCAACTATGCCACCCACAAAGACATATATTCAGGGAAGGACATCTTTTATGTTGGTGGCCATAGTACATAGGAGGTCTAACAGAGTAATCAGAAAAGCCTTCTCTGCCTGCAATTTTAATCATGTCATTGTTCCTTGAATGTACTTTAAAGCTAAACTGCTACCAAGGGTTATAGGAGTTGAGCTCAAGCATCAGTGTAATGGGGCTTACCAGGTGGCACTACTGGTAAAGAATCCATCTGCCAGTGCAAGAGGTGCCAGAGACATGGGTTCCGTCCCTGGGTCAGGAAGGTCCCCCAGAGGAAGGCATGGCAGACCACTCCCATATTCTTGCCTGGAGAATCCCATGGACAGAGGAGCTTGGCCAGCTACAGTCCATGGGGTCGCACAGAGTCGGACACGACTGAAGGGACTTAGTAGCAGTGGCATTGGTGTAATGGATTGTGTTTCCCTCTACGGTACACAAGAATCTCAGCAGGTGAGACCTTAAAAAGACTAGAGTGCTGAGAGAAGCAGAGGGATACAATAGTTGTACATCTGACTGGAAACCTCTTTGACAGAGAATTGGGAATATAAATTAAGAAATCTATTTCTTCAAATAATTTTATGCCTGGCTTCAGGGACCAAGCATAACTAAAACTCAGGGTCAAGAACTCGATAGATCTTAGGAGGACAGAACAGGCGACCATGCAGAAGGAAAGAAAAGCTCTCCAATATAGACATCAGACAGGTCAGAAAGCCACAGGGCAGAGTGGGTAGCAGAAGATAAGTACAGCAAAACTAGCATTGCTCAATGTGCCTGGTTCTATGACACCCCGTTGGATTTTGTCACTGAACGTGTGTCTCTGTTGTGGAGTTGACCACCATTTTTAGGAGCTTTCTTAAGACTTGTCTGAATGGCACACTCTGCCCCAACCCCATTAGCTTCAATGTGGAAAAAGAGCATCAGCTCTCAGCTGCACTGTTTTGATGTCACCTTATCCTTTACCCACTCAGTGACAAGAAAGAATAAGCAGCACAGAAGTTCTTACACTAACAGTGTTTGGAGTTTGTTGTTCTTGGACTTTTTATTTGAAAATTTGGAATTTCTCAGTGATTTAAAAGTCACTGAACTAACTTATATCCATTGTAGCATCCTTTGATTTAATTCATTTTAACCACACTTAGCAAGCTCTCTTACAATCATATTTAGAAGGCAGCTTTTCTTTGCTTTTGGATGTGTATCTCAGAAAGAAGATGAGAAAGATAACTGCAAGATAAATGCAGGAGCTCTTTGTAGAATAGACACTAAATGAATCCACGAGCTGGATGAGGGATGTGTAACGAAGCTCAAGAGATGATTTACAGTTGTGAACTTTATGAAAATTGCATGTCATTTTTAAAATACTTTTAATCTGAAATCACTATAGATTCATGGAAGTTTCCAAAAATGTACAAGGAGGCTCTGTGTACTCTTTACTCGGTCTCCTCCATGGTATCTACACCAGGAAATTAACATTAGTAAAATCTACAGGTTTCAATTTTTAGATTTCCCCAGTTTTGCATGCAGTCATGTGTGTGTGTGCGTGTGTGTGTGTGTGTGTGTGTGTTGCTCTATTCAATTTACACATGTAGATTCATGTATTCATGTATATCACATGTATAGGCTCATCACCACAATCAAGATGCACAACTGTTTCATCATAACAAGGTTTCCCTAGGCCACGCACACCTTTGTAGCCACACTGACCCCCTTACCTAATCATTAACCCCAGACAATCACTAATCTGTTCTTCATCCATACAATTTTGTTGTTTAGTAATGTCATAGAGTGGCTTCCTTGGTGGCTCAATGGTAAAAGAATCTGCCTGCCAAGGCGGGAAATGCATATTTAATCCTTGGGTCAGGAAGATCCTCTGGAGAAGGAAATGGCAATCCACTCCAGTATTCTTGCCTGGGAAATCTCTTGGAGAGAGGAGCCCGGTGGGAGTCCATGGGATTGCAAAGAGTCAGGCATGACTTATCGACTAAACAACAACAATGTCCTAGAAATGGAATTATATAGAAGTAACCAATGAGATTTTTTTCACTTAGCATAAGTAGTAAAATCATGAGATCTATCCAAGTTACTGTATGTGTCCAACTTGTTGGTCTTCTTATTTCTGAATAGTATTCCATGGTATAGATGCGCCACAGTTTGCTTAGCCAATAACCCCTGAGGGACACTGGGTTGAATCCACATTTCGGCTGCTGTGAATAAAGCTGTTATGAATATTCAGGCACGAGTTTTTATGTGAATAAAATCTTTTATTTATTTAGAATAAGTGTCCAAATGTGTGACTGCATGTTTAGTCTTATGAGAAACTGCCAAGCTATTTTCCAGAATGCCCATATCATTTTATATCTTCATCAGCAATTTGTGAATGATTGAGTTTTTCCCACACGTTTGCCAGAATTTAGTGTTATCACTATTTTTTATTTTAGCCCCGCTGAGATTTGTGCAGTGATATTTCACTGTGGCTTTAATTTGCATTTCTATGATGGCTAATATTGTTGACCATCTTTCAGGTGCTGATTTGCAATCTGCATATCCCCTCTTTGGTGAAACACCTGTTCGAATCCATTGCCCGTTTTCTTCCCTCACAGCTCAGTTGGTAAAGAATCCACCTGCAATGCAGGAGACCTAGGTTCAATCCCTGGGTTGGGAAGATATACTGGAGAAGGGAAAGGCTACCCACTCCAGTATTCTGGCCTGGAGAATTCCATGGACTGTGTAGTCCAAGGGGTCGCAAAGAGTCGGACATGACTGAGCGACTTTCACTTTCACCCCCAGTCTGTAACTTTAACAGGGTCTTTTACAGAGGAAAGGTTTTTAATTTTGATTCAGTTTGGTGTGTGCATGTGTGTGTGAGTGTATCATGCTTCAGTGTCAAATCTAAGATTTACTTAGCTGCAAGCCTGAAGTTTTTATCTTATGTTTTTTTTAAAAGTTGCAGTTTTATATTTTAAATTTAAGCCCATGATCCATTTTGAGTTAACTTTTATAATGTATATATATTTTAATATTTTTTAAAACGGCTGTGTCATCATCTTTGTTTCAGCCTTTACCTATTTGTTGTTATCAAGTAACTAGTTCAAAGCAACATAACCAAAATGTGGATTGAAGACTTCTCATAGGGGAGCAGAAAAAAAAAATTTGTTCTTTGAGCCTGTGACTTTCCCTTTTTATACTTACTGTGATTTCTCTACCTAAAGAGTAAAGTCAAAACTGTAGTAAAATGCCAAGCCCTTCTCGATTCATCACCTCTGAAATCCTCTTTCATGTATTATAGGGCAATGCTTTCTAGTATAGATTCAGAAAAGGGTTACATCTGTCTTATGACTGAAGATAACTGTAATCTCTTCTAACATTCACATTTCAAAGTTCTCTGAGAAAAATGCCTATCAATATTTAAGTCATCAAACTGAGCTAAAAGTCAGAATCTCCTTTATTGTCTATAACTTCTTTCCTATAATTGAGCATGTGTTTCTTGAAGAAGAGACTACTTTTTACAAATTGTCTCAAGAATGAAAATTCCCTCTTACTGTTATTGCTTTTTGAGAAAACTACAGGCTTCCATGGACCTTGTTTTCACAGACAGCATTCCAAGGTCAAACAGCTCATTTCTCCAAGGATGTAGTGATTCTTCTTTCTACTGTCCCAGGGGCAGAGTCTTTTAAATACCAACTTTTTTTAATACAAATATTACAATTGAGGATAACACTTTCTAAAAATGTTCTTAAGGGTTGTGAATCCAGGAGCTTAAAATTGTTCTTGATCAAAATAAGTCAGCCCTTGAAAACAGAAACTAGAAAAACAGACAAGGCATTTTTCTTGTCTTAGGCTAGGACTCTCAATGGTAGGAGTATTTATCCCTAAACTAGGTCTTTAGATTTGAAAGAAAAAATATACAAAGAGGCAGCAAAAGTCATGGCAATGGTAAAGGTAAATAGAAACAGATAGTTTGACACCATCCAGTTGTACTAATGGCAATATCTAGTGTATGGAGAACACCTGTTATACAAGGGTCATTTCCTTTGAACCCTAGAAATTAGGATGGAAAGGGAAAGTATTGGGACTCAAAGGGAACTAAGGTAGCCATGACTTTCTTTCAGTCAGGACCACTGCTCCTTCCTTGCCCACTACCATCCATAGCTTAATAGGACCCATATCTTTAGCCACAGCAAGTAAATATTTGAGGCTAAAATCCACAGATTAAAAAGTCTAGAGATGAAAGCAGAAAGGAGATAATACAGGGGTACATTAACATTGGCTGAAACCTAGAAGAATCACTGATAAGAGGGACTTCCAAGTTTACAAGAGAACAAGTCTATATACCTTACTATAGACTCACTCAGGTGATGAAGATGGCTCTGTCTATGCCAACACGAGGGAGACCATTTAATTTAATTGCAAGCCTGAAAACAGTACCATATGAAGAAAATCTGTTCAAACAGAAAGAGAACTTATGACACATATAAACAGAAGTATTCTTAAGGTGATGAGAAATGAACTACAAGAAATAATAGATCTGCAATTACCTAACAGCATCCAAAGGGTAGAAGCTCTACATCTGTTGATTTTATGAATTCATTCTTCTTCAGTCAACCAATATTTAATGTGTAACCACTATGTGCTCTGTACTGTGTAATGTACAATGCATTCACATTTCCTGACCCTGTGGAGCTCACAGTTATAGTCATAACAGAGACATTACTTTGCAAACAAAGGTCCATATAGTCAAAGCTATGATTTTTCCCGTAGTCATGTATGGATGTGAGAGTTGGACCATAAAGAAGGCTGAGTGCCGAAGGATTGATGCTTTTGAAGTGTGGTGTTGGGGAAGACTCTTGAGAGTACCTTGGACTGCAAGGAGATCAAGCCAGTCCATCCTGAAGGAAATAAGTCCTGAATATTCATTGAAAGGATTGATGCTGAAGCTGAAGCTCCAATACTTTGGCCACTTGATGCAAAGAACCGACTCGTTGGAAAAGACCCTGATGCTGGGAAAGATTGAAGGAGAAGGGGATGACAGAGGATGATGGTTGGATGGCATCACTGACTCAATGGACATGAGTTTGAGCAAGCTCTGGGAGATAGTGAAGGACAGGGCAGCCTGGTGTTCTGCAGTCCATTGGGTCACAAAGAGTCGGACATGACTGAGCAACTGAAAAATACAATACATAATTATAGATAGAGATGTAGATGTAGATACATAAAAGCATATTAATTGCAACATCCCTTTTGTCTTGGGCTTTGAAGACAGCCTGAAATACATGAGAACACATGGAGAGAGACTATAATACAAGCTTGAAGACACTTGCAAAACATTTGTAAGCCCACTTTTTAACTTTCCTTAGCCTATTCTGCACAATAATGATATATGAGAAAACTGATAATTCACTAAAGAGTTAGAATAAATAGGGACTTCACAGGTGGTGCAGTGGCTAAGACGCTGAACCCCCAATGCTAGGGACCTGGGTTTGACCCCAGACAGAGAATTAGATCCCATGTGCTGCAACTAAGAGCTGGCACAGCCAAATAAATTTTAAAAATATTAAAAACAAAAGAGAAAAAAGTGAAGCTGTGGTGGTATGTGTTTTTTTGATTCTTCCTCAAGTTAGAGGAGATTCAAAGGATTGACTCAGAGAGTTTGACATATTCCCCTGGAGTCTGGAGGATTTTGAAGTTCACGTAGGGTTGCAATGACAACTTCTCTCACTTTACTGCTGTAAAGAATCTGACTGCCAATGCAGGAAATGCGAGTTCAATCCCTGGGTCGGAAAGATTCCCTGGAGAAAGAAATGGCAACCCACTCCAGTATTCTTGCCTGGGAAATCCCATGGACAGAGGAGCCTGGTGGGCTACAGTCCATGGGATTGCAAAGAGTCAGTTCTAGGATACATTTTTCTTCTTTCATGTGTTTGATTTATTCCTTGAAATTGCTTACATCTATTTTCTTCATTAAAAGTTGATCTCTAGATAACTTTCTTCTTTCCAATACATTTTACAAAATTCAACTCTTTTAACTAGTTAATTACTTGATGAATTGGCTATGTAAGTCTATTGTCTCTCTCTCTCATCTCTCTCTCTCCTTCACACACATGCGCGTCACAAACACACACACACACACACACACACACACACACACACACACACTCTTAAACTTTCTTTTCTGGAAAGTTGCTCTTTATTGGGATCATTGTTATTTGTACAATAGGGATAGAAAATCCTTACACAAGGAAGAGCATCTTCCTTTTTGGAATTCCAGACGAAAGCAAACCCACTAGGTTAATTCCCACCTAATATCACAGCAATAGTGCAGAGACTGAACTCTTTAGGATGTTGTATGACAGCTACTCTGCACACACATGGTGCGGACATCCAAAATTGAAGCCATCTGAAGTTAATTGGGACTAAAGTATAAAGCAAAGCCTTCGTATAAAAGAATTTTGTGAAACAAGGAAAATATGACTGTTTAGTAATTGCAGAGTGAAAATGCTCTATTCTCCAGGGTCACAGAAATGAGCAGGGAGCCACATCAGAAAGATTTAATGGTAAACTCCTATTAAACTCCTAGGACTCGTCAAGAAAACCACCAAATACCTTTGTGTTTATTCCAGTATTGTTTACTATAGTGAGTAAAACAATCTTAAAAGCTAGTAAAATGGAATTAGCCCAAAAGTATGATAAAATCACACATTGGAATATCACCATTAGAATGTGTGATGTTGACCTGTAAATAATGTTGTGAAATAATTATTTCACAATATACTGTCAGGTAAAAATTCAGATTAGAAATATCCTATAAGGTATGAATCTCTAATAGAGTTTTTTTTTTTTTTGACTAGTAAAATTGGTGAGTTATTTTGTTTTTAGCTTTCCTTCTTTGCATATTCTATTTTCTACATTAAACATACATAGCTTTGTAATCACACATAGGGAATGTGACCAGGTGATGACGTTAGTTCTGAGCAAACAGTAGGGTTTCATTTCTCCTTGGGGTGAAGATCTGTGGTAACAGTTATTCTATGCACATCATTCCAAGTCATTCATGGCACGGGTGAGGCAGGTCACAGGGAGGGTCCAAGAAGTGTCCTTTCATAGATATTTCAGATCCACAATGATGGCCAGACTTAGCAATGCATAAATATTTGTGCAGTGAACCTAAAACTCTGCCAACTCAGGTGCAGATTTAGTCAAATACTATTGAATTTTTTAAAGCCAAATTTCATACTTTAATAAAACCACTACTTAAAAGTTTTTTTTTAATTGGCAAACAATCTTCTGCAAGATAAAGAATTGAAGATAAAGGTATTTTTGATGAATTACACTTTAAGATATGCACTCTGAGCCAAAGATAGCATTTTCCTTACAGTGAGGTTTTCACTTCTAACCCCCATACCTTCTCCTGACCTTACCAAGAATCTCACTAAGGTGTTCATAGCTGGGGGACTCCACATGTTGACATCTGAGGCTTCTGTGGGGCTCCCTCAGGCAGTGGCATCACTGTGGTCTCTCAGAGCACAGAAATACACAGCTGAGCCCTCAAGCTGTGAGTCTGAGATGGTGAGGCTGATGGAACTCGTTGCTTTATGGAAGTCCAAAAAATACTGACCTTTTGTTGTATTCAGCTCATTGTAAGACTCCTGATGAATAAGGAAAATCATTTCCCCACTTGATGGTTGCTTGTACCAGAATAAATAATAAGTATAGCTATTAGCTTCATATGCACAGTTCAAGGTTACATCCTCCTTCTCCAGCACAGAAATTTCTGACCGATTTTGAGTTACTTTCTGGGCCATGAGGGATCCTATAGAGAAGAAAAAAAAAATCATATATATATATATATATATATATATATATATATACACACACATACATACATATATGAGAGAGAAAGAGAGACAGAAAGAAGAGGCTGATTCTCCTGGTGGAACTCAGAGGGCTTCAAGGAACAAACAGAGGATTAAGAGTTCTAATTCCTCTGCCAGTTAACCAACTCTCCTAAACCCTAACAGACAATAATAACCTGCCCTACCTCTACACATGGGAGCTGAGCAGAGCTGAGTCTGTTTGCGGTCATCCTTACCAGCCTTACCAAGGCAGACAGAGGCTATGACAGCTCTGAGCAGGCCAGGGAGCCCCATGCTGGATGTTCTTCCTCTGAGTGAAATGCCCTGTGGTCTCTCTCAAATTTGGTCGAGATGCCTGACCTGTGCCTGCCAGGGCACATGCACAGTGACTGAGCTGTGAGATGCTTCTGCATCAAAACAGGAAATGTAACTGGCTGATATCAGTTTGCCTGTGTCATGCCATGGCTTGTGGATGTGGTTGGTGATTGTAACCTGCCTATTTAGACTTGAAAGTCACTTGGTCATATCTGACTCTTTGTGACTCCAAGGACTGTAGCCCACCAGGCTCTTCTGTCCATGAGATTCTCCAGGCAAGAATACTGGAATGGGTTGCCATGCTGTAATTAAATTAACAACAGTTACATCAGGGCTGCATGCATATTCTGTCAATGCATCTAGGATAGACATACGTTCTGTGACAAAAACAATTTATTATGTTACAGTGACCTCTGAGAACAAATAGTCATCCATTTTTGTATAGCTCCTTTTTGGGGGAAGGGATCTGCAGTCCAAATCTACAGTGAAATAAGCTCGCAAGCTTTTCTTTCATACAGGAAGATAATACTGTTTACTCTCAATCATCATAGCTTTTCTTCCTACATTCCAAGGCATGGGTTTCTGGGGGAATTTACGCTGGATAAAGGTCTTTGTCTGTTTAATGCAATCATAGCAAGTTTCTGAGTGGACAAAATTTGTCCAGCTTTATGCGTCTAACAGTAATCAATAATGTGTGATAAAATAATCTTGCTTTTAAATATCCACCCTATAGTCAAAATGAGGACAAGCTCACCAGACCATGCATTCTTATTTCCTTATATCAGAAATGTAGCCCTAGAGGCTGCGTGCCACAACTCCTGAGCCCATGCGCTGCCACTACTGAAGCCCGTGCGCCTGGAACCTGTGCTCTGCAACGAGAAGCCACCGCACTGAGAAGCCCACACACTGCAGTGAAGAGTGACCTCCACTCACTGCAACTGGGGAGAGCCCAAGTTCAGGAACAAAGACCCAGCTGAACCAAAAATAAAATAAACAAATAAATAATAAAAGAAACACAGCCACTCAAAAGTCACAAATGCTTTCTCATCCCACGGCTGCAGCAGCTCCAGTTCAAAGGCTTTCACTGAAAACAGCCCCTCAACAGCGTTACGTCTCAGCCACATGCAGGCTGGTATGTGATTTGCTTGGTGCCTCTGTGTTGGTTTATGATTATGATTCAGATGATGCAGCTTTTAATCATCTATTTCTTTTCTCTAAATGAATTATTAATTCTGTGGCATCTAATATCCATCTTACATTATGAGAAAAACAGATTTTTTTTTAAAGTCAGTCTAGAGAAGAGAGGAATCTTTCTGGCTGAACAGGGGTGCTTCTGGGGATTGGAGCTTGGGTCTTCTTTAAGACTGACATTCGCCCTATTTTCCCTGTAGAGCAATTTCCAACCTCCTGGGTTTCTAGGATTAGACCTGAGTTTGACTAGTTTTCCTGAAAAATTCTAAAAGTAAACTAAACTCTGATCAAGGAGAGAATATACCTCTTTCTGCCTTCAGTCTCCTGCTCCCCTTGGGTTTGTGCTCAGCTCCCCCGCAGCCCTCTCTCACTGTGTCATTCAGAGCACAGTAGTACACAGCTGAGTCTGATGCTTGCACTGCCCATTTCTGCAGGTGGAAGGAGCTGTCACTGTTAACAAGAGTGGCCTGAAAACCTTCATGCTCTGGCCTCTGGTTTGTCATTGAGCCCTTCAGGAGGAGTTGAGGAGCTTTGTTAAGATGGTGGACATACCAAAAATGATAGGAATCTGAATACGTGGTCTGGTAAGTGCAGTTCAGGGTCAAGAGAGCCCCCTCTGAGAGAGTCACTGGGCCTTCTGTCTGGTTCACTGAGTCACCATTGGTCCCTCCTACAAGAGAATCACTTTGTTATAGTAGAAATGTACAGGAGGAGTTTTCAGCCAGAGAAGAAAAATAAAACTTACCTGTTATCATAGGAAAATGAAAAATCATTTTAGGACAAAATGCTACTTACCAAGTATTAAGAAGATGACAAGAACTGAGTGAGTGGCAGAAAACATTCTGGCAACAGTCCTTGTTCCCTAGAAACATCAAATCTAACAAAGTTAGTCTCTGGTCGGATGTTATAGAAGCTCCTCACTCAGAAACTGGGAACCTCTTTCTGCACAGCAGCAGTCATCTGTCTTGTGGCTACAGAGTAGGCAAGTCAAACCAGCTCCTGAATACAATGAGGAATCGCATCTGAAGGAAACCCCGCCCTCTGGTGGTGATTTTAAAGATTCAGTTCAGTTCAGTCACTCAGTCGTGTCCGACTCTTTGCCACCCCATGAATCGCAGCATGCAAGGCCTCCCTGTCCATCACCAACTCCCGGAGTTCACCCAGACTCACGGCCATCGAGTCAGTGATGCCATCCAGCCATCTTATCCTCTGTCGTCCCTTTCTCCTCCTGCCCCCAATCCCTCCCAGCATCAGAGTCTTTTCCAGTGAGTCAACTCTTCGCATGAGGTGGCCAAAGGACTGGAGTTTCAGCTTTAGCATCATTCCTTCCAAAGAAATCCCAGGGCTGATCTCCTTCAGAATGGACTGGTTGGATCTCCTTGCAGTCCAACGGACTCTCAAGAGTCTTCTCCAACACCACACTTCAAAAGCACCAATTCTTGGGTGCTCAGCCTTCTTCACAGTCCAAATCTCACATCCATACATGACCACAGGAAAAACCATAGCCTTGACTAGACGAACCTTTGTTGGCAAAGTAATGTCTCTGCTTTTCAATATGCTATCTAGGTTGGTCACAACTTTTCTTCCAAGGAGTAAGCGTCTTTTAATTTCAAGGCTGCAATCACCATCTGCAGTGATTTTGGAGCTCAAAAAAATGAAGTCTAACACTGTTTCCACTGTTTCCCCATCTATTTCCCATGAAGTGATGGGACCAGATGCCATGATCTTCGTTTTCTGAATGTTGAGCTTTAAGCCAACTTTTTCACTCCCCACTTTCACTTTCATCAAGAGGCTTTTCAGTTCCTCTTCACTTTCTGCCATAAGGGTGGTGTCATCTGCATATCTGAGGTTATTGATATTTCTCCCGGCAATCTTGATTCCAGCTTGTGTTTCTTCCAGTCCAGCATTTCTCATGATGTACTCTGCATAGAAGTTAAATAAGCAGGGTGACAATATACAGCCTTGACGAACTCCTTTTCCTATTTGGAACCAGTCTGTTGTTCCATGTCCAGTTCTAACTGTTGCTTCCTGATTTGCATACAGATTTCTCAAGAGGCAGGTCAGGTGGTCTGGTATTCCCATCTCTTTCAGAATTTTCCACAGTTTATTGTGATCCACACAGTCAAAGGCTTTGGCATAGTCAATAAAGCAGAAATAGTTTTTCTGGAACTCTCTTGCTTTTTCGATGATCCAGCAGATGTTGGCAATTTGGTCTCTGGTTCCTCTGCCTTTTTTAAAACCAGCTTGAACATCAGGAAGTTCACAGTTCACGTATTGCTGAAGCCTGGCTTGGAGAATTTTAAGCATTACTTTACTAGCGTAAGATGAGTGCAATTGTGCGGTAGTTTGAGCATTCTTTGGCATTGCCTTTCTTTAGGATTGGAATGAAAACTGATCTTTTCCAGTCCTGTGGTCACTGCTGAGTTTTCCAAATTTGCTGGCATATTGAGTGCAGCACTTTCACAGCATAATCTTTCAGGATTTGAAAGAGCTCAACTGGAATTCCATCACCTCCACTAGCTTTGTGCGTAGTGATGCTTTCTAAGGCCCACTTGACTTCACATTCCAGGATGTCTGGCTCTAGGCCCATGATCACACCATCGTGATTATCTGGGTCGTGAAGATCTTTTTTGTACAGTTCTTCTGTGTATTCTTGTCACCTCTTCTTAATATCTTCTGCTTCTGTGAGGTCCATACCATTTCTGTCCTTTATTGAGCCCATCTTTGCATGAAATATTCCCTTGGTATCTCTAATTTTCTTGAAGAGATCTCTAGTCTTTCCCATTCTGTTGTTTTCCTCTATTTCTTTACACCACAATCATATCTGACCTCAGTTTAGTTCAGTTGCTCAGTCGTGTCCAACTCTTTGCGACCCCGTGGACAGCAGCAGGCCAGGCTTCATTGTCCAACACCAGCTCCCGGAGCTTGCTCAAAGCCATGTCCATTGAGTCGGTGATGCCATCCAACCATCTCATCTTCTGTCGTCCCCTTCTCCTCCTGCCTTCAATCTTTCCCAGCATCAGGATCTTTTCCAATGAGTTGGCTCTTCGCATCAGGTGTCCAAAGTATCGGAGCTTCAACCTCAGCATCAGTCCTTCCAGTGAATATTCAGAACTGATTTATTTTAGGACTGACTGGTTTGATCTCCTTGCAGTCCCAGGGTCTCTCTTTTGAAGACCACAGTTCAAAAGCATCAATTCTTCATCGCTCAGTTTTCTTTTTGGTCCAACTCTCACATCCATACATGACTACAGGAAAAACCATAGGTTTGACTCTATAGACCTTTGTCAGTCAAGTAATGTCTCTGCTTTTTAATATTCTGTCTAGGTTGGTCATAGCTTTTCTTCCAAGGAGTAAGTGTCTTTTAATTTCATGTCTGCAGTCACCATTCACAGTGATTTTGGATCCCTAGAAAATAAAGTCTGTCACTGTTTCCATTGTTTCCCCATCTATTTGCCATGAAGTGATGGGACGGGATGCCATGATCTTAGTTTTTGAATGCTTAGTTTAAAGCCAGCTTTTCACTGTCCTCATCCTGACCTGCTCCTGACCTAGTCCTCCTGATGATAGTTTGTGGGGTACACACAGGAGACTGGGGCAAGACTCTAAGAGGAGAGCTCTAAACACAAACATGCTTTGGGAAACATTCCATTATTACATCCATCATTTTCTGTGTGGTATGGTATCTCTAGCTTTGCAAATAATGCCAGTTAACAATTTTCAGGAGGAATGGTCAGAGGGTTTCTTCTTTCCGTATGTCTCCATGATTCCCATGGGTCAGGAAAGCCCCCCTCTGCATGGAAAGCACTCCCTCCTCTCCCTAGACCTTCACCTGAATTCACTCTATTCATCCCCAAGACACAGCCCACACGCTGCTGGAATGTTGGAATGTTGCATAATGTTGGAAACATTATCTCAGTCAGGTCTCAAATAATGTGTGGCTGAGTGACCAGTAACTACCCCTGTGCCGTGTGCTCTGCTCAGCTGCTCAATCGCGTCTGACTCTTGTGGCCCTAAAGACTATAGCCTGCCAGGCTCCTCTGTCCATGGGATTTCCAGGCAAGAATACTAGAGTGGCTTGCCATGCCCTCCTCCAGGGTATCTTCCCAACACGGGGATTAAGCCAGAGTCTCCTGCATCTCCCGCATTGCAGGTGGGCTCTTTACACATCTGAGCCACCAGATCATTTAAGGCAGATCTCATCTAATGTGTGGTTGAATGAGCAGGTTATTACCCCTATCCATCATAAAATGACATATTTGTAAAATGAAAAAATAAATTGCTGTTACTTCTTTTTACTGATAAAGGTAGAGTTGGCCTTCCAACTAGAAAACTGGGCAAAATATATGAAACAAGTTGTGGATCTTGGACATCAGGTGGCACAGAGATAAGGAAAACAGGTGAGATGAGCCAGGACATCGCCCAGCTCTCTTCACAGAGGCAGCTTCTAGGCACCAGTGCATGAGGGATTTAACAAAAATGGCCCAACTATCTACTGTGAGATGGAATAATATTTTGGGGATCCTGAGGAACCTAGAATTTTGTGGACCAGTATACCAGAGAGGAGGGATGTGGGCAAAAGAGAAAGAGGGAGAGAGATGAGGGCAAAGAGGTTGGGGAGGAGTCACTGTGAATCTTGGACTGAGTACTGATCTGTAACTAAAGAGAGAAGACTCCATGAGTTTGGTAAACCTCCCTGAAGGGGCCTCCTCTGGGGCCCTGGACCCTACTTGGATGACAAGCCACCTTACACCTTTAGCCTCATGAGAGACAGGTGACCTTACTTAGGTAACCTGGTTCTTGAAACTAAGTAATTCAACTAAGTATCTTTTTTTAGAATGTCAAGTTTAGATGGTTAATATATTAGCCAGGCACTCTTCATTCCTGAGGCTCATGTGTGGTATTGATCTCTCTTCTGTTTGTTTGTTTGTTTTATTAGGGATTCAGGGATCTCAGTGGAAAGAACTGTTGGCTCAGTGTCTGTCAGCCTGTTTGTCTAGTTTCTTGTGCAATTATTTATGCCAGTGAAGCAAACCCAGCAGAAGATTTAATGGGGTCATTTCATAGCTTGTTCTTTTCTCTAGGATTGGGTTTATTTTATGCAAAGTCTGACTATATTATGGTAAGAATTGTTGCCATTGTTCTTTGCTGACATAAACCATTTTAAGGCATGGGAACGTGCGGCTGCAGACAGCTGTGAGGTTGCCTTACACGGGCTCTCAGGGCAGCGTTGTCAATCCAGTAACAATGGCTGTGACTAAGTCAGTTGAACTCAAGAACAATCTTCTTCAAATGTGCCTTTTTCACCTACTGAGATTTTCTCACCAGTTAAAATGAATTTTGTTAGTTCTTACCAAAAGTGGGATCATTTTTAATGCACATCTGTTTGCTGAGCTGTCTGTGCCAGGTCTTAGTTTAGGCTTGTGGGATCTAGTTCCCTGACCAGGGATCGAACCTGGGCCTCCTGCAATGTGAGTGCAGAGTCCCAGTCACTGAACCAACGCTCCTCCTAAAATTAGAATCTTGAGTTGAAGTCATCAAGCTGGCAGGACTCTCTGGCTCAGCAGATCACCTAGATTCTCTTAAACTCTTGTGCATTTTCAGGAATCCCTAGCTTTCAGCATTCATTCTGGAAATGTACAGGATTGTCTACAATGTGGAAACAAAAATCAGACACAATTTCTATCTCAAATTGCTTTCAGTTGATTGAGAAGCAGGTAAGCAAAAAAAAAAAAAAAAAAAAAATCCTATGCCCAGTCTGTACTCCCACTAGCCTGGACCCCAGTATGTGAAATGAGGGATCAGACCAAAAGCAGAGAACTGATGCAGTTACCAACAGGAAATAAAACCTGCTAGAATACTTTTTTTCCCACCGTTAAGATTTACTTTTGTTCCTTCATCTCCCTCTCCATTTCTGTGGCCTCTTTATTAAGCTGTTGAGCCCCCAGTGCTCAGGTGGCCAGCACCCAGTGTGCAGGACTCTAGGATGTTAGGGAGGAAGACAGTGCTTACCTTCAGGTGGGTGTCCAGATTCACCCTAAGTGATGATGGTGACTACATCTGCCAAGACCATAACTATTAAACCCTGCATGTAAGTAGTTGCACCAATAAAATGGGTTTCCCAGGTGCTAAGTGATAGAGAATCTGCCTGCCAATTGAGGAGATAAGGGTTCAAACCCTGGGTCAGAAAGATCCCCTGGAGAATGGAGTAGCAACCCACTCCAGTATTCTTGCCTGGAAAATTCCATGGACAAAGAGCCTGGTGGGCTACAGTCCACGGGGTCACAAAGAGTCAGACACCACTTAGCAACTCACACATGCATATAAATTATGAAATGACAATGTTTCCATATCCTGGCCACATCTCACAGACTGCCCAGCAGTAAAACATACATCTCTTCCCACCTGCTGTGCCCACCAGTGTCCTTCCAGAAAGTCTGCTCCTTGAAGTTGCAGACAGGAATTCAGCCTGCAGAGATGCAGAGGGGACTCTGTGCAATGGGCATGATTGTATCAGGGATGCAGAGCAGTGACCCAAGTGGCTCCACATCCTGCTCATGAGCAGAAGAGTGTGGAGATGTTCCTGCTTTGGGAGGGGGTGATACTTTCTCCTAGTTTCTTGAGCAGGTGAAAAAGCTCACTCTTCTGCTAAGATAGCTTATTCTAAGAGTACATAAACACTTTTTCCATGTGTCTGAAATGTGACTGATGAATTAATTTTCCCTGTTTTGTTGCTGTTCAGTCCCTAGGTCATGTCTGACTCTTTACGACCCCATGAACTGCTGCAGGCCAGGAGCTTTATTCTCTCTTTTCTTGACTTTTCCATCCCTTCTGGTTGCTCCAGAAATGCTCTGCCTAAGTAAACTCCAAGAGGAGAGCTTCCTGACAAGATATTCCTTCTGAAGGGCCCTGTGGATCAGAGCAGCTCACTTTGTAAATATTGCAGGAGTTGTGTGTCCTTCCCTGTCCTTTACTATCTCCCAGAGTTTGCTAAACTCATGTCCATTGAGTCAGTGATGCCATCAAACCATCTTATCCTCTGTCACCTCCTTATCCTCTTGCCCTCAATCTTTCCCAGCATCAGGGTCTTCTCCAGTGAATTGGTTCTTCACATCAGGTGCCAAAATATTGGAACTTCAACTTCAGCATCAGTCCTTCCAATGAATTTTCAGGATTGATATCCTTTAGGATTGACTCGTTTGATCTCCTTGCAGTCCAAGGGACTCTCAAGAGTCTTCTCCAACACCACAGCTAGAAAGCATCAATTCTTTGTCACTCAGCCTTCTTTATGGTCCAACTCTCACATCCATACATGATTACTGGGAAAACCATAGCTCTGACTGTATGGACCTTTGTGGGTAAAATAATGTCTCTGCTTTTTAATATGCTGTCTAGGCTGATCATAGCTTTTCTTCCAAGGAGCAAGCATCTTTCAATTTCATGGCCACAGTCACCATTTGTAGTGATTTTGAAGCCCAAGAAAATTAAATCTGTCACTGTTTCCACATTTTCCCCATCTATTTGCCGTAAAGTGATGGGACCAGATGCCATAATCTTAGATTTTTTAATGTTGAGTTTTAATTCAGCTTTTTCACTCTCCTCTTTCACCTGCATCAAAAGGTTCTTTAGTTTCTTTTCACTTTCTGCCATCAGAGTGGAATCATCTGCATATCACTGAGGTTGTTTATATTTCTCCTGGCAATCTTGATTCCAGCTTATGAGTCATCCAGCCCTGCATTTCACATGATGTACTCCACATATAAGTTAAATAAGCAGGGTGACAATATATGGCCTTGACGTACTCCTTTCCCAATTTTGAACCAGTCATTGTTCCATGTCCAGTACTAACTGTTGCTTCTTGTCCTGCATACAGGTTTCTTGGGTATCCCCATCTCTTTAAGAATTTTCCACAGTTTGTTGTGATTCACACAGTCAAAGGCTTTAGCATAGTCAATGAAGCAGATTTTTTTAAATTACCTTGCTTTTTCTGTGATCCAGCAGATATTGGATCTGCTCTGGTTCCTCTGTCTTTTCTAAACTTGACTGTACATCTGAAGTTCTTGATTCATGTACTGTTGAGGCATAGCTTGGAGGATTTTGAGCATAATCTTGCTCGCATGTGAAATGAGTGCACTTGTATGGTAATTTGAACATTCTCTGGCATTCATTCCCTGAGATGAGGTTACTAGCAAAGAGAATATCCTGTACCCAGTTTGAATACAAACAATACACACAACACCTGCGATATTTACAGAGTGGGCTGCTCTGATCCACAAGGCTCTTGACAGAAGGAATATCTTCTCAGAAACTCTCCTCTCAGAACTTACTTAGGCAGCAGCATTTCTGGAGCAACCAGAAGGGATGGAAAAGTCAAGGAAAGAGAGAATAAAGCTCCAGTACCTGAAGATGGAGTGTCTGCAGGTGAAACTCAGCAGGATACACAATCTTGGCCTGAATTTTAAAAACCAGAAATTAGCTTCCAGGTCACACAGTCATCCATTAACAATGTGCCCTGGAATTTTCATTAAAACATTGTGAAATATTTCAACACATATAAACTGAATTGTCATTGAAGAGTTAATGTCACTTTAAGGGATTCTATGCCACCTAGGGGATATCAATGGGCTGAAAATAGGCATTTCTGGAGAAAAGCGGTTAGGTTCCTCTTTACACTGTCTTGCCCCAGATTCCTTGCAGGGCAAGCCAAGAATTTCAAGGTCCTTGGCTCTGAGTATCAGAGCTGGAAGTGCTTTGACAGTACCTCTGGAGAGAGAAACAACACCCTTTTTCAGGGCTGCCCAGAGCCAGAGCCCCATCTGCACTCTGGGTTTGTGTTCAGCTCCCCCGCAGCCCTCTCTTACTGTGTCACTCAGAGCACAGTGGTACACAGCCGAGTCTGATGCTTGCACTGCCCATTTCTACAGGTGGAAGGAGCTGTCACGCTTAACAAGAGTGGCCTGAAAACCTTCATGCTCTACCTTCTCGTCTGCTGTTAAGCCCTTCAGGAGGAGTTGAGGAGCTTTGTTGAGATGCTGGACGTACCAGAAAAGATAGGGATCTGAATACTTGGTCTGGTAAGTGCAGTTCAGGGTCATGGGAGCCCCCTCTGAGACAGTCACTGGGCCTTCTGTCTGGTTCACTGAGTCACCATTGGTACTTCCTGGAAGAGAATCACTTTGTTACCGTAGAAATGTACAGGAGGAGAGTTTTCAGCCAGAGAAGAAAAATAAAACTTACCAATAATTATAAGAAAGTGTAAAATCATTAACATTTAGAATAAAATGTTACTTACGGAATATTAAGATGATCAGAAGAACCGAGTGGCAGAATGCATGTTCGCAAAAGAAAACGATCCTTGTTCCCTGGCATAAAACAGCCTAACAAATCTAGTCTCCATCTGGATGTTACAGAAACTCCTCGCTCAGAAACTGAGAGCCCCTTTCTGTACTGCAGCAATATTCTGTCTTGTGGCTACAAAGCAGGCAAGTGAAACCAGCTCCTGAATACAATGAGGAACCGCATCTGAAGGAAGCCCCGCCCTCTGGTGGTGATCGTGAAAATTGCACCACAGTCCGGTCTGACCTATTCCTCCTGATAATATCTTGTGGGGTACATACAGGAGAATGGGACAGGACCCTAAGAAGAGTCCTATACATAAGCGTGCTTAGGGAAATATTCTATTATTACTTCCATAATTTTTTGCATGGTACAGGTATCTCTAGCTTCGCAAGAAACCCCAGTTACAATTTCTAGATGGAATAGTCAGAGGTTTCTTCCATGCATATGCCTCCAAGATTCCCATGGGTCAGAGAAAGACCCTCTGTATGGAAAGTGCTTCCTCCTCAACTCAAGACATTTCTCTGAAGTAGTTATATTCATGTTGACTCTGTCAACATGCCGTGGAGAAAATGTTTTGTAAGGCAGGTGTCAAATAATGTGCAGTTAAGTGATAAGGTTATTATACCGATTTATCATGGAATGACAAATTTGTAAAACACAGCAAAAATAAAATATGTGACTTCTTTTTCACTGATAACAGTAGAGTTGACCTCCAATTGGAAAACTATTTTTGGACCTTGTACATCAGGTAGCACAGAGATAAGGAAAACAGATGACATGAGCACTAACATGGCCCAGCTTACTTCATGGAGGCAGCTTCCAGGCACCAGTGCATGAGGGATTTACCAAAAATAGTGCAGCTGTCTCATTGTGGGATTGAGACAGAATAGGAGAACGGAGATCCTGAAATACCTAAAAATTGTGCACCTCTGTACCAGAGAGGACGAATGTTGACAAAAAAGACAGAGAGAGAGAGAGATAAGCGCAAGGCAGGGGTGGGAGCAGAGTGGGGGCGGGGGGAGTTGGGCCATCCTTGGATGATGGCAACCTTACACCTTTAGCCTCATGAGGGACAGGGGACCTTAATTAGGTAACCTGGTTCTTGAAACACAATCACTATTGTTTCACTTCTTGTCACATAGTTGTTTTAACTCGACTAAGTATTTTTTAGGATGTCAAGTTTAGATGCTTAATATGTTAGCCAGGCACTCTTCATTCCAGAGGCACGTGTACGTGGTGTTCCTCTGTCTTCTGTTTGTTTGTTTTATTAAGGATTCAGGAATCTCTGTGGAAAGAACTGTTTGCTCAGTGTCTGTTAGCCCATTGGTCTGGTTTCCTGTGCAATTATCTGGGCTAGTGAAGTGAGCCCAGAAGAAGATTTAAGCGGTCATTTCATAGCTTGTTTTCTCTAGGGTTGGGTTTACCTTATGCAAAGTAAGACTGTATTAATTATGGTGGGAAGTCAAAACATTGTTCTTTGCTGACATAAACCATTCTAAGGCATGGCAACGCTGCGGCTACAGACAGGGGCTCTCAGGGCAGTGCTGTCAACCCAAGAGCAATGGCTGTGACTTTTACTTGAATTAAGTCCGCTTTGTTTATTTTTGTTTTTATTTCCAATACTCTAGGAGGTAGGTCAAAGAGAATCATGCTGTGATGTATGTCAAAGAGTGTACTGCCTATGTTTTCCTCTAAGAGTTTTATGGATTCTGGCCTTCATTTAAGTCGTTAATCCATTTTGAGTTTATTTTGTGTTCGGTGTTGGGAAGGGTTCTAGTGTCATCCTTTTCCTGTAGCTTTCCAATTGTCTTCCAATTAAAATTAAACATTTCTAAATGGCAATGACCAAGTCAGTTGAACAAGAGCAATCTTCTTCAAATGATACCTGTTAGTGGACATAGAATTTCTCAACAGTCAAAATGACCTGTTTTTTTAAAATTAGGGTATTTTTTTAATGCACGGCTGTTTGCTGAGCTGTTCTGTTTCGTTTTTGTTTTTGGCTGTACCGGGTCTTAATTTCGGCTTGTGAGATCTAGTTCCCTGATCAAGGATCAAACTCAGGCCCCCAGCATTGGGACCGTAGAGTCCTATCCCCTGGACCAAAGTTCCCCCTAAAATTAAGGTCTTGAGTCAAGTTCTCATGCTGGCAGGACTCTCTGGCTCAGTGGATCACTGAGGTTCTCTTAAACTTTTGTGTATGTTCAGGAATCCCTAGGCTCCAGCATTCATTCTGGAAACTTACAGAGTTGTCTACAGCATGGAAACCAAAACCAGACATGATTCCTATCTCAAACTGCTTTCAGTTGACTGAGGAACAGGTAAAAAAAAAAAAAAAAGTCCTCTGCCCTGTCTGTAGTCCCACTAGCCTGGACCCACACATGTAGAATGAGGGATCAGACCGGAAGTAGAGGGCTGACACAGTTACATCCAGGGGAATAATACCTGCTTGGATACTTTCTTTTCATTGTTCAGATTTCGTTTTGTTTTTTCATCTCCCTCTCCCTTGCTATGCCCTGTTTATCAAGATGTTGAAGCCCCAGTGCTCAGGTGTCCAACACCCAGTGTGCAGGACTCTAGGTTGTTTGAAGGAAAACTGTGTTTACCTTTAGGTGGGTGTTCAGACATCCCTCCTGTTAAATAAGAATGGGGACTACATCCTCCAGGAATATTAAAACCATTATAACTATTAAATTCTGCATTTTTATAGTTGTGCCTATAAATTTTTAAATGACAATGATTCAGTGTTTATGCCACATCTCCTAGACTGCCCAGAAATAAAACATGTATCTCTTTTCTCCTTCTGTGTCCCCCACTGTCCTTACAGAAAGTCTGGCCCCGAAGTTGCAGACAAGAGTTCAGCCTGCAGAGATGCAGAGGGTAAACTCTGCAATGGGCCCAATTGTAGCGGAGATGCAGAGCACTGACCCAAGTGGCTCCACATTTCTGCTCATGAGCAGAGGAGTGGGGAGATGTTCCTGCTTTGGGAGGGGGTGATACTTTTTCCTAGTTTCTTGGAGCAGGTGAAAAACTCAGTCCACCCCAACAGCAGTCTGCCTTCAAACTGGATTCAGGATGAGAATATCCTCTTTGCCAGTAATCACATCGTCTCAGGGAAAATTAATTCATTAATCAATTATGTTTCAGATATACTGAAAAAGTGTTTATATAGTCTTAAAATAAAAACAAAAAATCTCTCCTTAACTTACAGAGATATTGTATCTCACAAGTTATCCAATAGCAGTATTTTTTTTTTCAGGTGAAAAAATGTCATTTCTTCATTATCTTTTATCTTGACATGTGGAACTTTGCTGAATGTTTAACTGTGTGCAAGGCTGAAACCGAATCAGTTTGAAGGCTGCACTGAATATTGATCATGTCTTAGAGCATTCTTTCATTGATCTGTCAACAAATATGGGAAAATACACAGCAGTTATATAGTCAGGGAAATTAAAGTGGCCCTGCCTGGCGCTGAAAAGGGCACTTTTATGTTAAGCATAAGTCACCTGCTCTTCTCTGTCAGGACCGGAGGCTTGTCTGGAGGGGCTGCTGAGAATGGGAACACTGACCACAGGGCTACCAAACCCTGTAGGCGGCATTTCTAACAGTGCCAACATGGCCCTGGCTTTTCACTGAGCTTTGGTTCCTTTCTTGAAAAATAAGGAGAAACTTTGTGTTATAAAAAAAAATGACATGAATGAAAATCTGATGTAGGTACTGGAACAAACTCTGCCTTTTATATAATAATAGTCATTAGTGAGTGATCCCTGCTGTATCAAGATGCCATAATATGTACCTGTGCTTAAAATTTTATTTCTATAAAACACACAGGCAGGTGTGTTTATATGTAATTTAATTTTATAATGATTTTAAACAATAGAGATATATGGATGATTTTGATTCTTAAGCCCATGAAGTAGGTTGTATTATTGCCATTTTACATATGAAGAAACTGATGCACAGAGAGGCTAAGGAACACCTCAAAAGTCATGCTGTGATGCAGATGACAGGGTTTGAATCCAGCTAATTTCAATTCATCATTTTATCAAGGATGATATCAAATGTATACAAAAGTGTTTGGGATGAAAGAACAAAGTCTGGGCCTGTCCTCCCCTCCTGCCTGCATTCCTGGCCCTTTTCCTCCTCCCTCTCCCATCCAGCAACGCAGAACAGTGTTCCTGAGTGTTAAAGGTAGGTGACTTCCCATGTCACTCTACTCTCTTCCTGCGCCCATGGCTTCTTATTACACTGTGAGCAATGTGAGCAGAACCTTGATAACTTCTACAACATCTAATAGTCCTTTTTTAAGTAAGGGAGGGTGTTAGGAACTCAAAAAGGATAGTGAACTAAGTGGTCCTGTGAGGGGAGTAAAATTTTGGAAAGGACTTCCCTGGTGGCTCATACGGAAAAAATATCTGTCTGCAATACAGGAGACCTAGGTTCAGTCCCTGGGTCAGGAAGATCTCCTGGAGGCAAAAATGGCAGCCCACTCGAGGAATCCTGCCTGGGGAATACCATGGACAGAGGGGCCTGGCTACAGTCCACAGGGTCGCAAAAGGGTTGCACACGACTGAGCGACTCACACTCACTGAACAGCAGCTTCGTAACTAACCTTTACACTTTACAGAGGAGGAAGCAGAAAGTCAAAGGGAACGACTTGCTTAAGGCCACACAGTCTGTGCTGTGACGTCCTTTCTGCCTACTATCCTGTACTGGAGACCACTACAGCCCCCTGGAACCTGAGCTCCATCAAAGCAGACATCACATCTGTCTTGCCAACTAATGTTTCCCCAATGCTTACCAGAAAACTAAGAATTAATGAATAAACTATACTGAAATTTCTCACACTGGGATCCATGCTGTGATGATAAAAATCACAGGGAAAAAAAACAGGTATATTTCCATGAGATGTTAATTCAGATTTGTTTGCTTTGTGGATCAGCTTCTATATTATGACTAATAATTTAAAATTTTATTTTTGGGCTATTCATGTTGTGAATGGTAAATCTGCATATTTTTAAAGATAAAATGAGTCTATATCAAAGGCATTATGCAATCAAACACGACTTTTGACCTCTACCCCAGAAGATGTTGTGCTCTTAGATATTTTTATAGAGAAGCTAGAAATCCAGTTTTCAATGTGATGTCTGATTTTTAAATAATAACCATAACTACTAGCTTCATATACACAGTCCAAGGTTGCAGCCTCCTTCTCCACCACAAAAAGTGCAGACTGGACTTGAGTTACCTTCTGGGTCATGCTGGATCCTGCAGGAAAGAGCCTTTACTTACAACCATGATGGTATAGGGGATGAAGTGGCTTAGGACCTAATGCTCCGATTCCATTGCCCATTATCCCTCCCTTTCAAGATGCATCAGGTAACAATGCTCTGCCCTCCCCACAACCTTGGCACTGAGAGAGGGGCATGAGTCCTGTCTCTGGCCACTCTCACCAAGACAGACAGAGGCTCTGCCTGCCCTCGGCGCACTGGCAACCAGCATATGGGCAGCTCCTCCCTACAGTGACGCGGCCTCTGCTCCATTTCAGATCCAGATCTGAATTCTGCACCCTGTGCTCAAGAAGTCCAGGCAGAGCTCCTGGGCTGTGTGATGCTTCTGCCCCACGCAGGAAACTGAGTCAGCAGCTGGAGGGCCGTTTGTCTGTGTCGTGTCACACACTTCCTTCATAGGAGGGAAATGCTAGACTTCTGCACATCAGTTTGTCGAATCAGAACACTATCAGACTAGAAATAAACAGTGGTAAAACTGAATCATGTTCAGTTCATTCTCCTCTGGATCAGAGAATCGAAAGTAACAATGGAGTTTCGACTCTAACAGAAAGGCAGAATTTTTCACTTCAATCTTTGTTCCTGCCTCCTATGGAATCTGGGAAAAGTTACCTGCAAAATATTTTGTTGTCTGTGAACGATTTCATATCATGCCTCTGAGTCACAAAATCTGTCAAGTGTGTGCCATGTGAAATAGCAGCAGGGGGAGAAATACATGTATATGTGATCACAATTTACATGTGTGTATGTGTGTAAACAAAAGTAAATTCAGAAAATTTTAGTCAGTGCCTAAATATAAGAATTCCTGTTAAAACTCAATACATGTATTTCTGAATCACCCCAACACTTCCAAACCACACCCATTAATTGTGGTGGAAATTGGGATAGGGAAAACCCTAAAAATACACAAATCCAGAGCCAAAGCATTATCAAAAGCAATAGAAATCCTATTAGAAATGCCAGCAGAGTTCAGTCTCCATTGATGTCTGTTCCCTGCATCACAGTCTTTAAAGTCTTTGCCATCTTAAATATTGGGAGTTGTGTCTCACTGCTCTAGACATAGGTCCATGAGAACATGTAAGACCAAGGTCATCAACATTTTAAATGTTATTGTTCTTCATAAGGGCTTTGCCTGGTAGCTCAGCTGGTAAAGAATCCGCCTGCAATGTGGAAGACCTGGGTTTGATCCCTGGGTTGAGAAGGTCCCCTGGAGAAGGGAATGACTACCCACTCCAGTATTCTGACCTGGAGACTTGATAAATCAGTTTGCTTAATGCTAGAGAGGAAGATGGACCAGTGTTCTTTTTACCCTCTCTCTCAGCTTTATCAGGTAGCTTTCACTTGAAAACCCTAGGAATTCGTGAAGCCACTAAAGCAAACACTAGATTTTAGGCTTTTTTATTGGGAGAAAATTGCCTTTGAAAGTTTCTGCTTTGGCACGAATTGCTAATGTGCTTAGAAAAGTCAATGAAACTTCCTCATCATACCCATATTTGTTGCTGTTTAGTCACTACCTTGAGCCCGACTCTTTGCAACCCCATGAACTGAAACCCACCAGGCTCCTCTGTCCGTGGGATTTCCCAGACAAGAATACTGGGGTGGGTTGCTATATTCTTCTCCAGGGGATCTGCTCGACCCAGGGATTGAACTCATCCTGAAGAAGATCTTCTGCATTGGCAGGCGGGTTCTTTACCACTGAGCCCCTGGGGAAGGCCAGACCCATATTTACTAATTGTCTAAAAAAAGAATTTGCTTTAAGATATACACTGTAGTAGAACAGAAAATGCTGTGTCTTACAGTCCCAATGAGGAGACATATTTGCCACACGAAGGGGTTTTTTTCTTATTTGAAAAATATAGTCCTCATTGCCATGGCAAAGACCTGTAATGTATATCCTCTTTAATATGGCTACTGAGGCTCAGCTATAAGCCCTGGAATAAGCAGATTATTCAATCACAGAGAATCTGAGCAACTTTATGTTCAAAGTCATAAAAGATGATGACTGCAATTTTTTGGCTTCAGTGTTCAGGAATATATACAGACTCCTGAGATTGCCCATTGAGTAAAGTACAGTTATCATTACTACATTAACTTATTTTTCATCAAATGAAAACTTCAAAAATTATAAAATTCTAAGAAGGCAATGGTATTTAACAAAAAAGAAACAGATTTCATGGTGGTTCTATCAATTAGCTTTTATGACTATTAGTCATACATCAGAATGATTGACGTCCTACCCAAGCTCTGCTCCTAACTGGTTATGTAACGGATAGGGAGGCCTGGCGTGCTGCGATTCATGGGGTTGCGAAGAGTTGGACAGACTTAGCGACTGAACGGAACTGAACTGAACCCTTGATTAAGTTACTAAAGATCTCTACACCTCAGTTTTGTCATTTGTAAATTGGAAGTTTCCTAGTATCTACCTGAAGAGGTGGAGAGGGATTTAAAATGCTTAGCTGGGGGGCGGTCCTAAGATGGCAGAGGAATAGGATGGGGAGACCACTTTCTCCCCCACAAATTCATCAAAAGAACATTTAAACGCTGAGTAAATTCCACAAAACAACTTCTGAATGCCAGCAGAGGACATCAGGCACCCAGAAAAGCAGCCCATTGTCTTTGAAAGGAGGTAGGAAACATATAAAAGACAAGAAAAGAGACAAAAGAGGGAGGGACGGAGCTCCGTCTGGGGAAGGTAGTCTTAAAAAGAGAGAAGTTTCCAAACACCAGGAAACACTCTCACTGCCGAGTCTTTGGCCAGCCTTGGAAGCACGGAGGGCAACATAATAGGGAGGAAAAATAAGTAAATATTTAAAACCCACAGATTACAAGCCCAACGGTAACTCCCCCAGCGGAGAAGCAGCGCAGACGCTTGCACCGGCCACTAGCAAGTGGGGGCTGGGCAGGGAGGTGCGGGCTGCATTGCTTAGAGTAAGAATCGGGCCTGAATGCCCCGAGGCTAATCAGAGTGAACTAATTTGGGCTAGCAAACCAGACTGTGGGATATCTACCACGCGAAAAGCCCTAAGACACCGCAAGGCCCACGCAAAGAACAAAGGGCCGAACAGAACTAGCTGGTTGCAGACCATCCCCCTCCGGTGACAGGCAGCCAGAGCCAGAAGAGGGCAATCACAGCCCCAGAGAGACATTATCTACCTAACTGCAAGCAGGCTTCTTTGCTAACTAAGACTTCTTGGGGTTCTGGGCAGTCATCATCCGCCTGAGAAGGTGAGCCGGTTGTACACCCAGAAAACCGAGCAGCACAGACGGGAGAGGCAATAAGTCGCAGTGACCGCGCTCGCCAAACACCTCATCACCAAAGCTGCTTGGAGCTGGGAAGGGCACAAAACGCAGGCCCAGTGGAATCTGCACCTCTGAGGACTACCCGAGTGCCTGAACCTGAGAGGCTTTGACCTCGGAGGTTCATGCAGCCCAGGGCCGGCCTCAGACGGTTACCCTTGGAGCAACCTAGAGCCTGAGCTGTGTGGGCAGGGAGGGTGCACGCGCTGTAAGTGGAGGCAGGCCCAGTGTGGCTGAGACACTGCGAGCACACGCCAGTGTTATTTGTTTGCAGCGTACCCCGCTCCCCACAGCGCGACTGAACAAGTGAGCCTTAAAAAAAAAAAGTGTCCACCACCGCCCCCCCTTGTGTCAGGACAGAAATCAGACACTAAAGAGACCACCAAACAGAAGAAGCTAAAACCGAGGGAACCACCTTGGAAGTGATGGGTGCAATAGATTAAAACCCTGTAGTTAGTACCAACTACATAGGAAAGGGCCTAAGGTCTTGAGAATATAAGCCGCACCAAGGAACTATCCGAAAATGAACTGACCCCACACTGCCCACAACAACACCAGAGAAAGTCCTAGATATATGTTTACTATTTTTACAATCATTCTTTGCTTTTTTTCTTTTTTCTTCTTTTTTTTTAACTTTTTTTAATTTTAAGTCCTCTATTACTCCTTTAATTTTCATTTTTATAACCTACTATTACTTTTCAAAAAAAAAGACTATTTTTTAAAGCAAGCTTCATATATATATATTTTTAAATAATTTTTGTGATTTTTTTCTTCTTCTTTTCTTTAATATTGTATTTTTGAAAATCCAACCTATACTCTAGAATTTTAATATTTGCTTTTTGGTATTTGTTTTCAATTTTGCACCTTTGAGAACACAATTTTCAGTACCCATTTTTACTTGGGAGCAAGATTACTGGCTTGATTGCTCTCTCCCCCTTTGGACTCTCCTTTTTCTCCACTAGGTTGTCTCTGTCTCCTCCCTCCCCCTTCTCTTCTCTACCCAACTCTCTAAATCTCTGTGTGTTCCAGACGGTGGAGAACACTTAGGGAACTGATTACTGGCTAGATCTGTCTCTCTCCTTTTCATTACCCCCTTTTATCCTCCTGGCCACCTCTGTCTCCTTCCTCCCTCTTCTCTTCTCTGTATAACTCCATAAACATCTCTGAGCAGTCCAGACTGTGGAGCACACATAAGGAAGTGATTATTGGCTAGCTTGCTCTCTCCCCTTTTGATTCCACCTCATCTCATTCAGGTCACCTCTAACTCCCTCCTCCCTCTTCTCTTCTCCATGTAACTCTGTGAACCTCTCTGGGTGTCCCTCACTGTGAAGAAACTTTTCATCTTTACCCTAGATGTTTTATCAACAGTGCTATATATAAGGAGAAGTCTTGAGGATACTGTAAAAATAAGACTGAAAACCAGAAGCAGGAGACTTAAGCCCAAATCCTGAGAACATCAGAGAACTCCTGACTCCAGGGAACAGTAATCGATTGGAGCTCATCAAACGCCTCCATACCTACACTGAAACCAAGCACCACCCAAGGGCCAACAAGTTCCAGAGCAAGACATACCATGCAAATTCTCCAGCAACACAGGAACACAGCCCTGAGCTTCAATATACAGGCTGCCCAAAGTTACTCCAAAACCACTGACATCTCATAACTTGTTACTAGACACTTCATTGCACTCCAGAGAGAAGAAATCCAGCTCCACCCACCAGAACACTGACACAAGCTTCCCTAACCAAGAAACCTTGACAAGCCACCAATATAACCCCACCCACAGTGAGAAAACTCCATAATAAAGAGAACTTCACAAACTGCCAGAATACAGAAAGGCCACCCCAAACTCAGCAATATAAACAAGATGAAGAGACAGAGGAATAACCAGCAGGAAAGGGAACAGGATAAAGGCCCACCAAGCCAAACAAAAGAGGAAGAGATAGGGAATCTACCTGATAAAGAATTCCGAATAATTATAGTGAAATTGATCCAAAATCTTGAAATCACAGATAAATAGCCTGGAGACAAGGATTGAGAAAATGCAAGAAAGGTTTAACAAGGACCTAGAAGAAATAAAAAAGAGTCAATATATAATGAATAATGCAATAAATGAGATCAAAAATACTCTGGAGGCAACAAATCCTAGAATAAAGGAGGCAGAAGATAGGATTAGTGAAGTAGAAGATAGAAAGGTAGAAATAAATGAATCAGAAAGGAAAAAAGAAAAACGAATTCAAAGAAACAAGAACAATCTCAGAGACCTCCAGGACAGTGTTAAACGCTCCAACATTAGAATCATAGGAGTCCCAGAAGAAGACAAAAAGAAAGACCATGAGAAAATACTTGAGGAGATAATAGTTGAAAACTTCCCTAAAATGGGGAAGGAAATAATCACCCAAGTCCAACAAACCCAGAGAGTCCCAAACAGGATAAACCCAAGGCAAAACACCCCAAGACACATATTGATCAAATTAACAAAGATCAAACACAAAGAACAAATATTAAAAGCAGCAAGGGAAAAACAACAAATAACACACAAGGGGATTCTCATGAGGATAACAGCTGATCTTTCAATAGAAATTCTTCAGGCCAGGAGGGAATGGCAGGATATACTTAAAGTGATGAAAGAAAATAACCTACAGCCCAGATTACTGTACCCAGCAAGGATCTCATTCAAATATGAAGGAGAAATCAAAAGCTTTACAGACAAGCAAAAGCTGAGAGAATTCAGCACCACCAAACCAGCTCTCCAACAAATGCTAAAGGAATATTCCATAGACAGAAAACACAAAAACGGTGTATAAACTCGAACCCAAAACAATAAAGTAAATGGCTATCGGATCAGTTCAGTTCCATTCAGTTCAGTGGCTCAGTCGTGTCTGACTCTTTGCGACCCCATGAATCGCAGCACACCAGGCCTCCCTGTCCATCACCAACTCCCGGAGTTCACACATACTCATGTCCATCGAGTCAGTGATGCCATCCAGCCATCTCATCCTCTGTCGTCCCCTTCTCCTCCTGCCCCCAATCCCTCCCAGCATCAGAGTCTTTTCCAATGAGTCAGCTCTTCACATGAGGTGGCCAAAGTACTGGAGCTTCAGCTTCAGCATCATTCCTTCCAAAGAAATCCCAGGGTTGATCTCCTTCAGAATGGACTGGTTGGATCTCCTTGCAGTCCAAGGGACTTGCAAGAGTCTTCTCCAACACCACAGTTCAAAAGCATCAATTCTTCAGCACTCAGCTTTCTTCACAGTCCAACTCTCACATCCATATATGACCACAGGAAAAACCATAGCCTTGACGAGACGGACATTTGTTGGCAAAGTAATGTCTCTGCTTTTCAATATGCTCTCTAGGTTGGTCATAACTTTTCTTCCAAGGAGTAAGCGTCTTTTAATTTCATGGCTGCAGTCACCATCTGCAGTGATTTTGGAGCCCAAAAAAATAAAGTCTGACACTGTTTCCACTGTTTCCCCATCTATTTCCCATGAAGTGATGGGACCAGATGCCATGATCTTTGTTTTCTGAATGTTGAGCTTAAGCCAACCTTTTCACTCTTCACTTTCACTTTCATCTAGAGGCTTGTGAGTTCCTCTTCACTTTCTGCCATAAGGGTGGTGTCATCTGCATATCTGAGGTTATTGATATTTGTCCCGGCAATCTTGATTCCAGCTTGTGCTTCTTCCTATATACATGCATTAATGTTATTTTTTATATGTACTGAAATTAAAAGAAAAAAAAAAAGTCAAAGCACCTTTAAAGCAAATTTCAGAAGGTTCTTGTGAGTAAGAAAGAAAATTGTGCCCCTATAGCAAGAGTCACCAACTGGAGATACATTTTAAATTTTTAAAACGTGAGTTTTTCTCTGGTTGTTAAAATAATGAATTCTAAATACATATTGTGGAAAATATGGAAAAGCATAAAAATCATGTGAATGCTATATCCAAGAAATATCTTTGACAATATTGGGGTATATATGTTTTTTTCCTTTTTCTATGTATAAATATTTTTAACAAAATTAGACTGCATGTGCATATATGCACAAGCACATAAATACATACACACACTTTGGGGTACCCTGGATTTTTTAATGTTATTTCTGAACCTATTAATAAGTATATGTAGAATTTGGATTCTAATTGAAAATATTCCTCAAAATATTCCACGTTAGAGATGTACTATAATTTATTTACCAATTTTCCTCGTGGTAAATATTTAAATTTTAGGAAGTATACTATATAAACACCGTTATTCAAAAACAGAGACATTACTTTGCCAACAAAGGTTCGTCTAGTCAACGCTATGGTTTTTCCTGTGGTCATGTATGGATGTGAGAGTTGGTCTGTGAAGAAGGCTGAGCACCAAAGAATTGATGCTTTTAAACTGTGGTGTTGGAGAAGACTCTTGAGAGTCCCTTGGACTGCAAGGAGATCCAACCAGTCCATTCTGAAGGAGATCAGCCCTGGGATTTCTTTGGAAGGAATGATGCTAAAGCTAAAACTCCAGTACTTTGGCCACCTCATGCGAAGAGCTGACTCATTGGAAAAGACTCTGATGCTGGAAGGGATTGGGGGCAGGAGGAGAAGGGGACGACAGAGGATGAAATGGCTGGATGGCATCACTGACTCAATGGACGTGAGTCTCAGTGAACTCCGGGAGTTGGTGATGGACAGGGAGGCCTGGTGTGCTGCGATTCATGGGGTCGCAAAGAGTCAGACACGACTGAGCGACTGATCTGATCTGATACATAAATCTGTCTAAATTTCCAGTTATTTCTTTGTTAAGGGTTTTTCCATCTTCATTTTTTACATGATCACTTGCAAAATAATATAAACCTACAGTTATTTCTTTAGACTAGCTTCTACAAAGGGGATTCCCTGGGTTAAAGAGTAGGAATATTTTAAGACTCTTGGTAAGTATTAATTTACTCAGTCAAACAACATTTGCAGAGTCCATACTTGGGTCAGGCACTGAGCTAGATGCAACATCCCCCTATGAAAATGGTCTTGTCAAAAGGAAAAGAATGTTTAAAGCAGTGACAGTCTTCATGATAACTGCTGTGATAGGGAAAGTACAGCATCATGGGGACATACAGGTAGGAAGACTACTTTGGTTGTGGGATTCCAGGAACATTCCCAGCTGGAGTGACACCTGAACTAAAACATAAGGGAAGATGGACGAACCTGGTAAAGACTGGGGCAAGTAGGAAGAGGCCAAAGGAACAGCTTTGGGACAGGCCTGGAAGCACCTGTGGGAGCACAAGTGGAGAGCACTGGGTAGATGGTAGTTCCACTGTTTGGTATAGAAACAAAAAAAACAGGGAGTTTGTCTTGTTTGTTTCTTTTGTTTGGGGAAGGGAAGAAAATGAAAAGCTAAACTACCACTTAATTTTAAGTATTTCTGGATTCTTGCAGGGAACCCAGTGAAACTTATTATACAATTAGAAAAAGGTCAGAGGAGGGAAGACTGAAGGGAACACAAAGTGGCTTCAGGGAGGGTGGTTCCTCTTAGAGAGAGAGGTCTCCCTAGCCTCCAGGCAAGGGTGAGTTCTCACATGGATGCAGCAAAATATAGCTCTCAGGAAAACCAGGATAATAAGCCGCCAAAATGCTTCTCTACCCCTACCTTCTCTAAAATACTTAACATTATATTTCAGAAATGAAAACTGTGGTTCCACAAGTAATTAAAAAAAAAAAAAAAGTTGGTACTTCCCTGGTGTTCCAGTGGTTAAGAATCTACTTTCCAGTGTAGGGTATGTGGGTTCGATCCCTGGTTGGGGAACTAAGACCCACATTCTGCAGAGCAACTGAGCCCATGTTCCAGAACAAGAGAAGCCCCCACATCTTATCAAAGACCCAGTACAGCCAAAACATTAAAAAAAAAATGCAATGTTGCTTAAAATAGAATAAAATGTTGCTTGATGCAATTTAACCACAATGTAACTAGATAGGATGATACTAGTTCCTTTCCTAAAAGCAGGTTTTCTAGTATATAAGATGGTATACAGGTTCAAGTGATGTGACAAAGACCAAAGTAACTTAAAAACAAGATCGACTGTATTTCCTTCTCATGTTGCAGTCCAAATATAAGCAATTCAGGGCAGATATAGGAGATCCATAGCTTTGGTGATGGCCTTAGTCCATTTGGGCTGCTATAACAAAAATACCACAGACTAGAGGCCTAAGCAACAAACATTTATTTCTAACAATTCTGAAGGTTAGGAAGTCCAGGATCAAGGTGCCAGTGGATTGGGTATCTTGTGGGGACCCACTTCCTGGTCTGGTGGTCCAGACCACCATCTTCCTGCTGTTCTGTCATATGGAGGAATAGGCAAAGGAGATCTCTGGGGTGCCTTTTATTTATAAGAAAATGAATTCCATTCAAAAGACCTTCACCCTTACAATCTAAGAATTTCGCAAAGGCACCACATCCTAATACCATCACACTGATGATTAGGTTTCAACATACAGATTTTGCCAGGACACAAACATTCAGTCCATAGCAGTGACTAAGTTTCTGATTGCTATGCCTCCCTCAAAACCCAGTTCTATTCGGGCTCCAAGACATAAGTACAAAAATCCTCACAACAGTCCTTCCAATTATCTCAATTTTGATTTAGGAGATAAGGCATACAGGTTGTAAATGGCTGATCCACTGTGGCATAGTTACTAAGAAGAAGAATCATAAAATATAATTTATGCTTAGCCCTCTTTCCACAGAGTCCTTAAAATGAGATAAAAGAGAGGATAAAAATGAATATTATAAATAAAAACTCCATTGAATTTCTGGTTTTACTAAAAAGTTACCTGGTCATAACGAACATTTTCCAGTAAGCATAGGAAAAAAAGAATATTAAGCTAACTTTCCTCCTCAAGGTCAAACAAGCCAATTACCAGGACCAAATGACAAAACAGAACTTCAAAGGAAACTTATTTGCTCCCTCTTAGCCACCTCAGTAAATGGGGGAAATATAGACCTGAGCACACAATGTCCCTTCCCTAGTCCTCCATTATAAAAGGCTCTTCCCTGGCCATCCTCCCACTTCAATGCCTGTGAGAAGTCCACTGAGCCACGGATATATCTCTTCTAGATCTTGCTCTGGTTACCAGGATCCCAGGATTCCCTGCACACAAGGATTCCCCAGATCCACTTTTAAGGTCTACATGTGCTTCTTCCAAAGACCTTCTTCCCTGACGAGATATTCCACCAGTGTATACACAACCCAAGCCCATGGGGTAGTCGAGGAATGGCTTTTTGCAGGGATTATAATCATTTTGGGCTGAGATATACCCATCAAGAATAGAATCCAAAAATAGATCTGGGTATATATAGGAATTTAGTATACTATAAATGCAGTATCCCAAATCAATGGAGCCAATGTGACATTTTCAATAAATAAGTAGTCATCTTATGAATGTCGATACATTTAGAAAAAATAAATGCAAGTCTCTATATAAAAATTAATTTCCTTTGGGATATACTCCTTTGAATCATATGGTTAACAATGGAGCTGCTAATTACTTGCAAGATCATCCCCCAGACACCACTAATTAATTGGCCAAATGCAGAGCAAAGTGCTGCACTCAATATGCCAGCAAATTTGGAAAACTCAGCAGTGGCCACAGGACTGGAAAAGGGCAGTTTTCATTCACATCCCACAGAAAGGCAATGCCAAAGAATGCTCAAACTACCACACAATTGCACTCATCTCACACGCTAGTAAAGTAATGCTCAAAATTCTCCAAGCCAGGCTTCAGCAATATGTGAACCGTGAACTTCCTGATGTTCAAGCTGGTTTTGGAAAAGGCAGAGGAACCAGAGACCAAATTGCCAACATCTGCTGGATCATGGAAAAAGCAAGAGATTTCCAGAAAAACATCTATTTCTGCTTTATTGACTATGCCAAAGCCTTTGACTGTGTGGATCACAATAAACTGTGGAAAATTCTGGAAGAAATGGGAATACCAGATCACCTGATCTGCCTTTTGAGAAATTTGTATGCAGGTCAGGAAGCAATAGTTAGAACTGGACATGGAACAACAGACTGGTTCCAAAGAGGAAAACGAGTACGTCAGGGCTGTATATTGTCACCCTGCTTATTTAACCTATATGTAGAGTACATCATGAGAAACATTGGACTGGAAGAAACACAAGCTGGAATCAAGATTGCCAGGAGAAATATCAATAACCTCAGATATGCAGATGACACCACGCTTATGGCAGAAATTGAAGAGGAACTAAAAGCCTCTTGATGAAAGTGAAAGTGGAAAGTAAAAACTTGGCTTAAAGCTCAACATTCAGAAAACGAAGAATCATTTTGATATTTGGCAAAACTAATACAATTATGTAAAGTTTAAAAATAAAATAAAATTTAAAAAAAGAAAACGAAGATCATGGCATCCAGTCCCATCACTTCATGGGAAATAGATAGGGAAACAGTGGAAACAGTGTCAGACTTTATTTTTCTGGGCTCCAAAATCACTGCAGATGGTGACTGCAGCCATGAAATTAAAAGACGCTTACTCCTTGGAAGGAAAGTTATGACCAACCTAGATAGCATATTCAAAAGCGGAGACATTACTTTGCCAACAAAGGTCCGTCTAGTCAAGGCTATGGTTTTTCCTGTGGTCATGTATGGATGTGAGAGTTGGACTGTGAAGAAGGCTGAGCGCCAAAGAATTGATGCTTTTGAACTGTGGTGTTGGAGAAGACAACTTGAGAGACCCTTGGACTGCAAGGAGATCCAACCAGTCCATTCTGAAGGAGATCCCCCTGGGGTTTCTTTGGAAGGAATGATGCTAAAGCTGAAACTCCAGTACTTTGGCCACCTCATGAGAAGAGTTGACTCATTGGAAAAGACTCTGATGCTGGGAGGGATTTGGGGGCAAGAGGAGAAGGGGACGACAGAGGATGAGATGGCTGGGTGGCATCACTGACTCGATGGACCTGAGTCTCAGTGAACTCCGGGAGTTGGTGATGGACAGGGAGGACTGGCGTGCTGTGATTCATGGGGTCGCAAAGAGTCGGACACGACTGAGCGACTGATCTGATCTGATCTGATCTGAGAGAAAAGTTCTACTCCAGTACTCCAGTACTCCTGCCTGGAAAATCCCATGGACGGAGGAGCCTGGAAGGCTGCGGTCCATGGGGTCGCTGAGGGTCAGACAGGACTGAGCGACTTTACTTTCCCTTTTCACTTTCATGCATTGGAGAAGGAAATGGCAACCCACTCCAGTGTTCTTGCCTGGAGAATCCCAGGGACGGGGGAGCCTGGGTGGGCTGCCGTCTATGGGGTCACACAGAGTCGGACACAACTGAAGTGACTTAGTAGCTTGGCAGAGCAAAGCTGGGCTAACCCTAGTATCCACCACAACCTCCAGGGAACAGCATCTGACTCACACTGAGTCAACCAGAGCCCTTCCTGGGAGGTTCTAAGTTGAAAAGAGAAAAAAAGAGAGGCATTGAGTCCAGTCCTTCACAAGGGTATAGGTAAGAAGATGTGAGCACAGGAGCTGTAATCGGCCTACATGTTTATACGACATACTTAAATCCTCCATTGTTTTGAATCCTTCTCGCATTATGTCTCACTTGCTTCCTCTCTTCTTCCTTCAGAGTCAAATTACCTCTACTTCCTTTTGTCACATAGCATTTTATGCACTTCTCTGTCTGAGCACTTACCAAACTGCTTTGAGTTATCAGTTTACTTTTCATCCCTACAACCAACACTTTTTATTAACAGGGACTATTTGGGGAATGAGGGCTACACCACTGTTGAAATCTGTCTCATGCCTGGAGGAGCCTATAGGCTGAGAAGTGGAGTGGTCAGACTATATGCCTGAGAGGCAGGCTGCCTGGGTTTCAATTTACTTTTGAGCAGTTCTGTGACTTCAGTAAGATACATAAATTCTCTGAGCTTGAATGCTTTCATCGGCAAAGTGAAGCTCATGAGAAGAGGTGTGAGAATTAAAGGGCTTCACAAATGTTTGGGATCACACCTGGCACCTGCAGATCAAGGATGGTTTCTTACACCTTTTTATGATCAGTGCTCAGCAGAGTATCTGGCACACAGGATTGATTTCAACATATACTTGTCAAATGAACAAATTTTGTGGCTTTACCAAAAAAAAAAAAAAAAAAGTTATAATGAAGGACAAATTCTGGAGCCACACCGCCACCTTGTGGAGGGATATTAAGGCTTCAGGAGGATGGCTTTCTGTGCTCAGGGTTTGTATTCAGCTCTCCCTGCGGCCCCCACCACTGTGTCGCTCACAGCACAGAAGTACAAGGCAGAGTCACTCCCTAGAACAGATGGTTTCTTCAGGTGGAAAGAAGTTTGGCTCTTGTTAAATTCAGCCTCAAAACCGTAGTTGCCTTTAACCAAGGTGTCCCCTCTGATGTATTTCAGAAGGAACTGGAGACCTTGATTGCGATGCTGGACATACCAGAAAAGATAAGGGCTCCCTGAAACTGAATAGGTGCACTTCACAGTCACTGGATCCCCTTCTGCGACGGGGACCTCAGCTTCTGGCTGAGTCACAGACTGAGCTCTCAGTCCACCTGTAAAGTAACGCACATCAGTGAAGCTTCTGAAAAAGAACGTAAGCGGGTAATACAAGTGCAAAATGGGAAGGGAATATCACTCACTGAGTGTAAACAGAATCCCAAGTGTCCAGATGTGTGCAGAGGCCATGGTTCAAGCTGGGCTGGATGGGGGCTCCTTTGCAGCTCACCTTTGCTGGAGATATGGCACCACCCCTAGAGACTATGTTCTCCACGAGTACAGCGTTTTACAAATGGCCCCTGGTGCTTCCTGGCACCTGTATCTTCTCTCAGTAGAGCAAGCTCTTCCCTCAGTCCTCCGTGAGAAGCAAGACAGCAACACCTCCTGCACTCAAGACAAACCTCACAGTGCAGCGCCCCCTAGAGCCCACTTAGAATCAGGAGACTTTCTACTCTAGTAGCTGAGCTGCTTGGAGAAGGCAATGGCAACCCACTCCAGTACGCCTGGAAAATTCCATGGACGGAGGAGCCTGGTAGGCTGCAGTCCATGGCGTCGCTAAGAGTTGGACACGACTGAGCGACTTCACTCTCACTTTTCACTTTCATGCGTTGGAGAAGGAAATGGCAACCCACTCCAGTGTTCTTGCCTGGAGAATTTCAAGGACGGCGGAGCCTGGTGAGATGCTGTGTATGGGGTCGCACATAGTCGGCCACGACTGAAGTAACTTAGCAGCAGCCGCAGCAGCTGCTTAACTAGTGACACAGCGATAAAGATTCCGTCTGCCAATGTAGGAGACTTCGCTTCCATCTTGGGTCAGGAAGATCCTCTGGAGGAGGAAATGACAACCCACTCCAGTATTCTTGCCTGGAAAATCTATGGACAGAGCCTGGCGGGTTACAGTCCATGGAGTCACAAAGAGTCAGACACGACTGAGCAACTGAAATGAACTGAACTGATCAATCAGGCAAAATGTGGGTTTATCCTAAATGTCTGCTCAGGCATATCTATACAGCACTTTGATGTAGCAAGATAAATAAGTCAAAACAATAATCCAATATAGATTTTGTGCCATAACTAAATTTTCCAGGTAATTGCCTAATCTCTACTTCTCCTCTCCTATACAGATACAGCATACAAAGCGTATAGAACTATGCCTAGATAGTGCAAGTGACTCATTGTGCTTACCTTCAACTATTTAATAATCAATTCCAAGAGACACAAATGAACTAAACCTTTAAGAGGCTACACATCCAAAGGATTCCTAGGGCATCAACTGAGCTTTCACAATTGAACAAAATAGACTCACTAGCTATTCTTCTATGTGCTTTGTGAGACTGATGAGGGTATTATTCATCAAATGTCTACTGTGAGCATAATGTTAAGCCCATTACATTTATTGACTTATTTTTCCTCCTAATATTTTAGAGATGAAAATATTAGTTCAGGAATATTCGATTACTCAAGCCATCCTAAAAGAAACAGAACAAAGATTTTAACACATACTTTTCTGACTGTAAAAGCATAAATCACATTAAGAATTTAAAATTAGATCATTTACTTTTTTTAAAATACCTTATAATATTGGAAAGTAATTCCATTATCTGAATAAAGTTATACAATCATATTCTTATGTGCTACTTATGTTTAGAGGCTATCTTTTAATTGGGTGTATACCAAATACTGACTTCATATGTATGTGCCACTTAATCAAAGCAGCCCCTAGATCATTGCTTCTAGGAGGTCCTCAGACATTTAAAGAACTGAATGAGCTACTGACCCCAAGAAAACGTTAGCAGCAATGCAGATATGACCAGCAGCAGGCAGAGCAGATCAATCTAGGGACACCTTGGACAGCTCTGTGCCCACTGCATTGGACTCTCCATGTTTACTCTCAGCCCTGCTGGGCATCTTTAGTCTCGGGAGTCTTAGAATAGCTTTCTCAACCAGAAATTTTTTTATGAGAAGTAAATCTAAAAAAAATGGAAATTTCTACATACGTACAAACTTCCAGGATTTGGGAGTACAGGGAATTTTACTCTCCTGTGAATGTTTCACAAGTCTCCGTCAAACTGAGAGCTTCATGATGCTTTTAACACTGTGCTGTCACTGAGCTCTCTTCTTCATAAATGCTCTCTCATTAACTGTATTTTCCCCTTCTTTTATTTCATTCTTGTCCCACTTCCCCTTTGGGTAAGAACACCTTTAATGTTCTATATGTAAGCTGGAAAAAAATCTGGTAAGACTAGTTGTTGACAGTTTAAACAATAGAATCCAAACACCAACCTAAAAGGTAGGGTTTTCAATATGTCACTCCTCAATGAACTGAAAAGAACTTCCTATAAGAACGAAAGGAATTCTCTGTCTCTTCTTGCTTGCCAAAGCAAGGAGGGGCCGTGTGCTTATTCACCGTTTGTGGAGCAGCAAGAGGACACGTGTGGAACTCATGGAGAAGATGCACACGTGGCTCATACTCAGATATTTCATTTGCTGAAAAGGCGAGATTAACACAGTTTTAAACAAGCAATAATCCAAAACAGAATATGCCTAAAGAAGTGGCACAAACATATATCAATGTGTCAGATCAGATCAGATCAGTCGCTCAGTCGTGTCCAACTCTTTGCGACCCCATGAATTGCAGCACACCAGGTCTCCCTGTCCATCACCAACTCCCGGAATTCACCCAGACTCACGTCCACTGAGTCAGTGATGCCATCCAGCCATCTCATCCTCTGTCGTCCCCTTCTCCTCCTGCCACCAATTCCTCCCAGCATCAGAGTCTTTTCCAATGAGTCAACTCTTCGCATGAGGTGGCCAAAGGACTGGAGTTTCAGCTTTAGCATCATTCCTTCCAAAGAAATCCCAGGGCTGATCTCCTTCAGAATGGACTGGTTGGATCTCCTTGCAGTCCAAGGGACTCTCAAGAGTCTTCTCCAACACCACACTTCAAAAGCATCAATTCTTCAGTGCTCAGCCTTCTTCACAGTCCAACTCTCACATCCATACATGACCACAGGAAAAACCAAAGCCTTGACTAGATGAAACTTTGTTGGCAAAGTAATGTCTCCGCTTTTGAATATGCTCTCTAGGTTGGTCATAACTTTCTTTCCAAGGAGTAAGCGTCTTTTAATTTCATGGCTGCAGTCACCCTCTGCAGTGATTTTGGAGCCCAGAAAAATAAAGTCTGACACTGTTTCCACTGTTTCCCCATCTATTTCCCATGATGTGTATACAATTTGGATGTTACTAAAAGCAGAGAATGGGTTTCCCAGGTGGCGCTAGTGGTAAAGAACCCACCTGCCAATGCAGGAGACATAAGAGACACAGGTTTGATCCCTGTGTCAGGAAGATGCCCTGGAGGAGAGCATGGCAACCCTCTTGAGTATTCTTGCCTGGAGAATCCCATGGACAGAAGAGCCTGGCAGGGTACGGTCCTTAGGGTCACAAAGAGTCGACTCAACTGAAGCAATTTAGCATACACACAAAAGTAGAGAATAGTGGCTAAAGCCTCAAGATCTGGGCTCCTGAGTCTGCGATTCTCACAAAACTTGGATGAGCAATAGAATTTCCAGAGAGACATTTGTAGAAAATACAGACTTCTGGGTCCAATCCCTGCAAACTATGATTCAGTTACTCCGGAATGCAGGGGAGAAAAAAATCTACTCTTATTAACAAAACTCCAGAGACCTCTTATAAAAAACAAATTGGGAATCACTGATCTATCTTAGGACTTTAGTCTCTAAAGTGGGAGGGAAAGGTCTGGGTAAAAAGACAAAGATAATTTAACAAGGATTGGGGAGTATATATTACAGTTATATTGTATTTAAGTTTAAAAATGTGGAATAAGACTGAGTTTTACTAATATTTCATATACTAATTGACACTGGCATCCTCACTTAGTGTGTATATCAAATTGTAATAAGTAAAATATCCTGAGAAGGACTGAGGTTTCAAACTCAGGGCTGTTGGTAGTAGCTATTCACTCATTTGTTCCCTTTCAGCTAATTATACTATTGAATGTTAACTAAAGTACACTTTACAAAATGTGTGTGTAACTCCATGGACTATAGCCCTCCAGGCTCCTCTGTCAATGAAATTTTCCAGGCAAGAATACTGGAGCAGGTTATTATTTCCTACTCCAAGGGATCTTCCTGACCCAGGGATTGAACCCATGTCTCCTGAATTGACAGGCGGATTCTTTACCACTGAGACACCTGTGTCTTAAAAAAATTCCCACAAACAGAGATGCTGGCCGATAATATTTAAAATGCAGAAAGCAAGAAGAAAATAGCAGGGTGGACATGACTGTTCCTCTCTGCTACTTTCTTCTTGCTTTCTGCATTTGCATTTTAAATATTATCAGCCAGCTTCATTTTCTTTGCGGGAATTTTTTTTAAGACACAGGGGTGCAGTGGTAAAGAATCAGCCATTTTACAAAGGAAAACAAAAATAATCCAGGCATATTTCAAAAGAAACGGATCAAAAGTGTTTCAGTTATCCAAAAGACAATTTTAAACATGAATTCACAGAACCATTATAGAAACACTCCGTAAAAACGTATTTCCCAATATACTTTTAATATATATAGTGCTGTGCTGTGCTGTGCTTATTTACTCAGTCATGTCCAACGCTTTGCGACCCCATGCACTGTAACCCTCCAGGCACCTCTGTCCATGCAGATTCTCCAGGCAAGAGTATTGGAGTTCTGCTCCATGGAGTCTTACCAACCCAGGGACTGAACCCAGGTCTCCTGCATTGCAGGCAGATTCTTTGCCATCTGAGCCACCACAGAAGCCAAAGAATACTGGAGTGGGTACCGTAATCCTTCTTCAGGGAATCTTCCCAACCCAAGAATCAAACCGGGGTCTCCTGCATTGCAGGCACATTACAAGCTGGGCTACAAGGGAAGCCCATTGTATATAGTGTTTGAACTCAAATGTTTTTTCTGATAGTGCAAATGGAAAAGCTTGAGGGATGCTGAATTGAGAGTAGGAGGGGAAGCACTTATTGATCGTCTTTCTTCCACATCCTGCAAATGCTGTGACCTCTCCTTGTTTCTGTTCAGCTCTTCATGGATGCCCTGCTTCTGTGTACCTCAGAGCACAATAGTAAGCCCCTGCATCTGCCGTCTGCACCTGGAGGATGAGCAGTGATGAAGAGAACCTCTCATATGTCATGTTGTAGCGTCCCTGTTGAGAAGGCCTTAAGCCCTTAATGAGGAGTCTTGGTGCAAATCCTGGGAAGTGAAGGTACCAGAAGAAGTCATAAACATCGGATACAGAGTGATTACAGGAAATTTCTGCCACAGCTCCCTCCAAAGAGACCACAGTGGGAGACTGAAGTACTTGCTCCTTGCTCTCTGCAACTACAGGAAACAAACAAACAGACAAAAAAAGTTGTGACTTTGAAATTTAAAACAAATTTTAAAACAAAGACATATATTTTTCCAAGACCAGATGGTGAAAAGGCTTACCCACCCTTCAAGAGAGAGCTGAGGAGGAGACCCAGCCACACTGCTTCCAGAGTGCTCTGCAAAGCCATGGCCAAAATGCAGCTGGTCTCAGGCCACTTGCCTCAAGTGTGACACTCACAGGAAGCTGATTATAGGCTGCCTCTTTTGCATTTTCTTCTGTGTCGTGACATCATCAGTCAGAATCTGTGAACCAAGAAGAATCACTACAATTCTGAGGTTATTTAATAACTTCATCTGTACTTTGTTCTGAGTAAGGAGTCTTAAAAAAGGAGATGCCCTGGAGGAGGAAATGGCAACCCACTCCAGTATTCTTGCCTGGAAAATCCCATGTACAGAGGAGCCTGGCAGGCTACAAGTCCATGGGGTCACAAAGAGTCAGACAGCACTTAGCAGCTGAGCACACACACATCCTCTCAGAGGTCACCACAGCTGTGCATTTAAGAAGGCATTAAGCGTTTAAGAAGCTTGCTTCCTTCATTAACGGTGCCAGAAAGAATCTCACATAGATGGGAGGAGACTGATTCGTCATTCAAACTAGAGTGATAGGTTCACACAAATAAGTACACTGAACTTATCACATGTAATATAATGCTATACTAATATATTAAAAATAATGATCATGAAATCTTAGTGCCCGTGGTAGATGAGCAATACATATTTTTAAGGCACAAAAATTACCATGTAAATTACAATATTCATCAAAGTTTGACTCTGCATCGGAGATGATCTCTGGAATAAGTATGGAAGGAAAACCTCACTTACATTTTTCTGTAACCAAAAGAAACTGGGCCTAGAAAGACACAAAATTGCATCTGGAGATGACCTTTTTTGGATAGTGAAAGTGATCAGTCAGTCGTGTCCAACTCTTTGTGATCCCATGAACTATACAGTCCATGGAATTCTCCGGGCAAGAATACTGGAGTAGGTAGCCGATCCCTTCTTCAGGGCATCTTTCCAACCCAGGGATCGAACCCAGGTTTCCCACATTCCAGGCTTTTGGATAATACCTATCTTCATTTTATTGCCTTAAGCTGTCCCATCTGTTACTAATGAGGGCTTAGTAGTTCTAGCTGAGGGTTTTATACAGATTTTAACGGGATTTTATTTGAAAAAGAAGAGACAGAAGATCTGTGGCCATTCAAGTTTCATACAGTAGCATTTACATGTGCACCAGCGCCGCCTAGTGGGCTCCATGGAACTGATGGAAGATCATGTCCCACGCAGCCTCTGAGACGGTCTTCATAGCTTCTCACAACCTGAAGAGGTGTTTTTGCCCTTTGCTTTTCTTCAAATTCCTCTCCTTTATTCAATATCCATAGGGATATGAAAACTATAGAGAGGAAATAATCACCTTCTTAGAAAGCCTTCTGATTAACAAAAGTTGTTCCTCATTCAGGTGAGTGGTTATTTAAAATACACTTCCATAGAGTGGAATGTTTCCTTTCCTCATCCTAAAATGGTTGTTTTATTCATTTCCTTTTCTATCTTTCGTTAATAGTCTCCCAGGTCAGGAAAGAATTTCCACAGTTTATTGTGATCCACACAGTCAAAGGCTTTTGCATAGTCAATAAAGCAGAAATAGATGTTTTTCTGGAACTCTCTTGCTTTTTCCATGATCCAGCAGATGTTGGCAATTTGATCTCTGGTTCCTCTGTCTTTTCTAAAACCAGCTTGAACATCTGGAAGTTCACGATTCACGTATTTCTGAAGGCTGTCTTGAAGAATTTTGACAATTACCTCACTAGCATGTGAGATGAGTGCAATTGTGTGGTAATTTGAGCATTCTTTGGCATTGCCTTTCTTTGGCACTGGAAGGAAAACTGACCTTTTCCAATCCTGTGCTCAATGCTGAGTTTTCGAAATTTGCTGGAATGTTGAGTGCAGCACTTTCACAGCATCATCTTTCAGGATTTGAAACAGCTCAACTGGAATTCCATCACCTCCAACTGCTTTGTTCATAATGATTCTTTCTAAAGCCCACTTGACTTCACATTCGAGGATGTCTGGCTCTAGGTGAGTGCTCACAACATCGTGATTATCTGGGTCATGAAGCTCTGTTTATACAGCTCTTCTGTGTATTCTTGCCACCTCTTCTTACTATCTTCTGCTTCTGTTAGGTCCATACCATTTCTGTCCTTTATCCAGCCCATCTTTCCATGAAATGTTCCCTTAGTATCTCTAATTTTCTTGAAGAGATCTCTAGTCTTTCCCATTCTGTTGTTTTCCTCTATTTCTTTGCATTGATTGCTGAGGAAGGCTTTCTTATCTGTCCTTGCTATTCTTTGGAACTCTGCATTCAGGTGCTTATATCTTTCTTTTTCTCCTTTGCTTTTCGCTTCTCTTCTTTTCACAGCTATTTGTAAGGCCTCCTCAGACAGCCATTTTACTTTTCTGCATTTCTTTTCCACGGGGATGGTCTTGATCCTTGTCTCCTGTACAATGTCACGAACCTCCATTCATACTTCATCAGGCACTCTTTCTGTCAGATCTAGACCCTTAAATCTATTTCTCACTTCCACTGTATAATAATAAGGGATTTGATTTAGGTCATACCTGAATGGTCTAGTGGTATTCCCTCCTTTCTTCAATTTCAGTCTGAATTTGGCAATAAGGAGTTCATGATCTGAGCCACACTCAGCTCCCAGTCTTCTTTTGGCTGACTGTATAGAGCTTCTCCGTCTTTGGCTTCAAAGAATATAATCAATCTGATTTCAGTGTTGACCACCTGGTGATGTCCATGTGTAGAGTCTTCTCTTGTGTTGTTGGAAGAGGGTGTTTGCTATGACCAGTGCATTTTCTTGGCAAAACTCTATTAGCCTTTGTCCCACTCCATTCTGTACTCAAAGGCCAAATTTACCTATTAATCCAGGTGTTTCTTGACTTCCTACTTTTGCATTCCAACCCCTATAATGAAAAGAACATCTTTTTGGGGTGTTAGTTCTAAAAGGTCTTGTAGGTCTTCATAGAACCATTCAACTTCAGCTTCTTCAGCGTTACTGGTTGGGGCATAGACTTGAATTACTGTGATATTGAATGGTTTGCCTTGGAAACGAACAGAGATCATTCTGTCGTTTTTGAGATTGCATCCAAGTGCTGCATTTTGGACTCTTTTGTAGACCATGATGGCTACTCCATTTCTTCTAAGGGATTCCTGCTCACAGTAGTAGATATAATGGTCATCTGAGTTAAATTCACCCATTCCAGTCCATCTTAGTTTGCTGAGTCTTAGAATGTTGACATTCATTCTTGCCGTCTCCCGATTGACCACCTCCAATTTGCCTTGATTCACGGACCTAACATTCCAGGTTCCTGTGCAATATTGCTCTTTACAGCATCAAACCTTGCTTCTATCATCAGTCACATCCACAACGGGGTATTGTTTTTGTTTTGGTTCCATCCCTTCATTCTTTCTGGAGTTATTTCTCCACTGGTCTACAGTAGCATATTGGGCACCTACCAACCCAGGGAGTTCATCTTTCACTGTCCTATCTCTTTGCCTTTTCATACTTGTCATGGGGTTCTCAAGGCAAGAATACTGAAGTGGTTTGCCATTACCTTCTCCAGTGGACCACATTCTGTCAGACCTCTCCACCATGACCCGTCCCTCTTGGGTGGCCCCACATGGCATGGTTTAGTTTCATTGAGTTAGACAAGGCTGTGGTCCATGTGATCAGATTGGCTAGTTTTCTGTGATTATGGTTTGAGTGTGTCTGCCCTCTGATGCCCTCTTGCAACACCTACCGTCGTACTTGGCTTTCTCTTACCTTGGACGTGGGTTATCTCTTCACAGCTGTTTCAGCAAAGCAGCCTCTTGAGGCTGTCTCTTGAGGAAACTGTATGCAGGTTAGGAAGCAACAGTTAGAACTGGACATGGAACAACAGACTGGTTCCAAATAGGAAAAGGAGTTCATCAAGGCTGTATATTGTCACCTTGCTTATTTAACTTCTATGCAGAGTACATCATGAGAAATGCTGGGCGGGAAGAAACACAAGCTGGAATCAAGATTGCTAGAAGAAATATCAATAACCTCAGATATGCAGATGACACCACCCTTATGGCAGAAAGTGAAGAGGAACTAAAAAGTCTTGATGAAAGTGAAAGTGCAGAGTGAAAAAGTTGGCTTAAAGCTCAACATTCAGAAAACTAAAATCATGACATCTGATCCCATCAACTTGATGGGAAATGGATGGAAAACCGTGGAAACAGAGTCAGACTTTTTTTTTTTTTTTTTTTTTTTTTGAGCTCCAGAATCACTGTAGATGGTGATTGCAGCCATGAAATTAAAAGACGCTTAGTCCTTGGAAGGAAAGACATGACCAACCTAGACAGCATATTTAAAAGCAGAGACATTTCTTTGCCAACAAAGCAAGTCAAAGCTATGGTTTTTCCAGCGGTGATGTATGGATGTGAGAGTTGGACAGTGAAGAAAGCTGAGCACAGAAGAATTGATGCTTTTGAACTGTGGTGTTGGAAAAGACTCTTGCGAGTCCCTTGGACTGCAAGAAGATCCAACCAGTCCATCTTAAAGGAGATCAGTCCTGGGTGTTCATTGGAGGGACTGATGTTGAAGCTGAAACTCCAGTACTTTGGCCACCTGATGGGAAGATTTGATTCATTTGAAAAGACCCTACTGCTGGGAAGGATTGGGGGCAGGAGGAGAAGGGGACGACAGAGGATGAGATGGCTAGATGGCATCACTGACTCAATGGACATGAGTTTGGGTAGACTCCGGGAGTTGGTGATGGACAGGGAGGCCTGGCCTGCTGCGATTCATGGGGTCGCAAAGAGTTGGACACACTGAGTGAATAAACTGAACTGAGGTAATGAGAAATTAGTTTCTTCCCCAATATTTTTTTCTTTTTTTACTGGGAGACTCTTTAATAATGATAAGATGATCACTTAGGACTTCTTATTTATACATAGATATTCCCAGGTGGTGCCAGTGGTAAAGAACCCCACCTGCCAATGCAGGAAACATAAGAGATGGGTTCGATCCCTGAGTTGGGAAGATCCCCTGGAGGAGGGCATGGCAACCCACTCCAGTATTCTTGCCTGGAGAATCCCATGGACAGAGGAGCTTGGCAGGCTATGATCCATAGGATTGCAAAGAGCCAGACATGATTGAATGACAAACACTGAAATGACCACAAAAAGCTTCCAAATAAATTACAGAATTTCAGTATGGTTGTAAAATTAAAATAGAGGAATCAAAGACAAGTGCACACAGATTCATTTAGTCCAAAAACTAATATACCTACTATGATTAATGAGAGCTCTGAATTTTCTGAGTACTGGAACATAAAAGGTAACACAAAGAAAATACAGTTATACAAATAACTGATTAAGGGTTCAGGCAGCTTCTTCTTTGAAGCCAAGTAGTCTACAGCTATAGATAACTTAAAACTCTTTTCAGATTACTGAGTATGTACTTCTGGTTCACAGCTTCTAACTACTGCAAAATGTTTAACCATGGGCTTCCTGCACATTTACCTATCCAATCCCCAAGTGATGCACTCCTAGGTTGCCTCTAACTTTCATCAACACAGCAATAAGTGTTTCTGTATTTCCCCTTAACTGTGCAAGAACTTCTTTGGGATATGTATCAATCAAAGATGCTGTTGTTCAGTCACTCAGTCATGTCCGACTCTTTGCAACCCCATGGACTGCAGCATGCCAGGCTTCCTTGTCATTCACCATCTCCCAGAAAACACTCAAACTCATGTCCATTGAGTCGGTGATGCAATCGAACCATCTAGTCCTCTGTCATCCCCTTATGTATATATACATATATAGTGTAGGAGAAATGCAGCTTTATTTTTCTCCATAGAGCAGGACATTTTTCTCAACACTATCTACAAAATAACCCACCTTTCTCCCAAAGATATGTTTTATTATGTTTATTATATATAATGTTATCCATGAATTTGCTCTGTTCTTGAGTTTTATATTTTATATCATTGATCTAGTTGTTTCTATAACACTAATACTACCATACTCTTTTATTAGCTTTATAAAGCAATATGCTTTATCAAGACCTCCCTTTAATCAGTCAGATTTTCAGATGCAATTCAATAAAATCTAATCTGACTAGTTTATGCAGAAAAAAACTAAGATATATTAAAAAAAAAAAGAGGTATGACATAAATCAAATCACTTATGATTATACAATGGAAGTGAGAAATAGATTTAAGGGGCTAAATCTGATAGATAGAGTGCCTGATGAGCTATGGATGGAGGTTCGTGACATTGTACAGGAGACAGGGATCAAGACCATTCCAGTGGACAAGAAATGCAAAAAAGTAAAAAGGCTGTCTGAGGAGGCCTTACAAATAGCTGTGAAAAGAAAAGAAGCGAAAAGCAAAGGAAAAAAGGAAAGATATAAGCACCTGAATGCACACATCCAAAGAATAGCAAGGACAGATAAGAAAGCCTTCCTCAGCAATCAATGCAAAAAAATAGAGGAAAACAACAGAATGGGGAAGACTAGAAATCTTTTCAAGAAAATTAGAGATACTAAGGGAACATTTCATGCAAAGATGTGCTGAATAAAGGACAGAAATGCTATGGACCTAACAGAAGCAGAAGATATTAAGAAGAGGTGGCAAGAATACACAGAAGAACTGTACAAAAAGAGCTTTACGACCCAGATAATCACGATGGTCTGATCACTCACCTAGAGCCAGACATCCTCGAATGTGAAGTCAAGTGGGCCTTAGAAAGCATCAGTATGAACAAAGCTAGTGGAGTTGATGGAATTCCAGTTGAGCTATTTCAAATCCTGGAAATGATGCTGTGAAAGTGCTGCACTCAATACGCCAGCACATTTGGAAAACTCAGCAGTGGCCACAGGACTCGAAAAGATCAGTTTTCATTTCAGTGCCAAAGTAAGGCAATGCCAAAGAATGCTCAAACTACCACACAATTGCACACATCTCACACTCTAGTGAGGAAATGCCCAAAATTCTCCAAGCCAGGCTTCAGCAATACATGAATCGTGAACTTCCAGATGTTCAGGCTGGTTTTAGAAAAGGCAGAGGAACCAGAGATCAAATTGCCAACATCCGTTGGATCATGGAAAAAGCAAGAGAGTTCCAGAAAAATATTTATTTCTGCTTTATTGACTATGCCTAAGCCTTTAACTGTGTGGTTCACAATAAACTGTGGAAAATTCTTCAAAGGATGGGAATACCAGACCAACCGACCTGCCTCTTGAGAAACCTATATGCAGGTCAGGAAGCAACAGTTAGAACTGGACATGGAACAACAGACTGGTTCCAAAAGGGAAAATGAGTTCGTCAAGGCTGTATATTGTCACCCTGCTTATTTAACTTCTATGCAGAGTACATCATGAGAAACGCTGGGCTGGAGGAAGCCAAGTTGGAATCAAGATTGCCGGGAGGAATATCAATAACCTCAGATATGCAGATATACCACCCTTATGGCATAAAGTGAAGAGGAACTAAAAAGCCTCTTGATGAAAGTGAAAGAGGAGAGTGAAATTGTTGGCTTAAAGTTCAACATTCAGAAAACTAAGATCATGGCATCTGGTCCCATCACTTCATGGGAAATAGACGGGGAAACAGTGGAAACAGTGTCAGACTTTATTTTGGGGGGCTCCAAAATCACTGCAGATGGTGACTGCAGCCATGAAATTAAAAGACGCTTACTCCTTGGAAGGAAAGTTATGACCAACCTAGATAGCATATTGAAAAGCAGAGACATTACTTTGCCAACAAAGGTTCGTCTAGTCAAGGCTTTGGTTTTTCCTGTGGTCATGTATGGATGTGAGAGTTGGACTGTGAAGAAGGCTGAGCGCCAAAGAATTGATGCTTTTGAACTGTGGTGTTGGAGAAGACTCTTGAGAGTCCCTTGGACTGCAAGGAGATCTAACCAGTCCATCCTAAAGAGACCAGTCCTGGGTGTTCATTGGAAGGACTGATCCTGAAGCTGAAACTCCAATACTTTGGCCACCTCATGGGAAGAGTTGACTCAAATTGGAAAAGACTCTGATGCTGGGAGCGATTGGGGGCAGGAGAAGAAGGGGATGATAGAGGATGAGATGGCTGAATGGCATCACCGCCTCGATGGACATCAGTTTGAGTGAACGACGGGAGTTGGTGATGGACAGGGATGCCTGGCGTGCTGCGATTCATGGGGTCTCAAAGAGTCGGACATGACCAAGCGACTGCACTGAACCATCTTTCTGAACCATCTAAAGGTTTGATCTGAATGAAACAAATATTTCAAAGGATAGACTCCATTGGGCTCCTTATTCCTCATCAATTTTCCACAGTTCCAGAAGGGGCTCATCCACTGTAGTCAGTCTCATATTCATGGAGTTCTGAGACTAATCCATCTGACACGGTCATTCATGCCCAGAAATCCCCCAATGGTTCCAATGTAAGATGAAATGAAATCTTAATCTTATTCCACAAAAGAGCAAATGAGGCCATCTGAACTGGAACTTTCATCTCCTGACACCCTGGTGTCCTTTTGTAATCACACTAGGTCCACACCTTACATCTGCTACTCAAACTCACTTCAGTTCAGTTCAGTTCAGTCGCTCAGTCGTGTCTGACTCTTTGCGACCCCATGAATCGCAGCACGCCAGGCCTCCCTGTCCATCACCAACTCCCGGAGTTCACTCAGACTCACATCCATCGAGTCAGTGATGCCATCCAGCCATCTCATCCTCTGTCGTCCCCGTCTCCTCCTGCCCCCAACCCCTCCCAGCATCAGTCTTTTCCAATGAGTCAACTCTTCGCATGAGGTGGCCAAAGTACTGGAGCTTCAGCTTTAGCATCATTCCTTCCAAAGAACACCCATGGCTGATCTCCTTTAGAATGGACTGGTTGGATCTCCTTGCAGTCCAAGGGACTCTCAAGAGTCTTCTCCAACACCACAGTTCAAAAGCATCAATTCTTTGGCGCTCAGCCTTCTTCACAGTCCAACACTCACATCCATACATGACCACTGGAAAAACCATAGCCTTGACTAGACGGACATTTGTTGGCAAAGTAATGTCTCTGCTTTTCAATATGCTATCTAGGTTGGTCATAACTTTCCTTCCAAGGAGTAAGCGTCTTTTAATTTCCTGGCTGCAGTCACCATCTGCAGTGATATTGGAGTCCCAAAAAATTAAGTCTGACACTGTTTCTACTGTTTCCCCATCTATTTCCCATGAAGTGATGGGACCAGATGCCATGATCTTAGTTTTCTGAATGTTGAGCTTTAAGCCAACTTTTCCACTCTCCTCTTTCACTTTCATCAAGAGTCTTTTTAGTTCCTCTTCACTTTCTGCCCTAAGGGTGGTGTCATCTGCATATCTGAGGTTATTGATATTCTTCCCAGCAATCTTGATTCCAGCTTGTGATTCTTCCAGCCCAGCGTTTCTCATGATGTACTCTGCATAGAAGTTAAATAAGCAGGGTGACAATATACAGCCCTGACGTACTCCTTTTCCTTTTTGGAACCAGTCTGTTGTTCCATGTCCAGTTCTAACTGTTGCTTTCTGACCTGCATACAGATTATCAAGAGGCAGGTCAGGTGGTCTGGTATTCCCATCTCTTTCAGAATATTCCACAGTTTATTGTGATCCACAAAGTCAAAGGCTTTGGCATAGTCAATAAAGCAGAAATAGATGTTTTTCTGGAAATCTCTTGCTTTTTCCATGATCCAGCAGATGTTGGCAATTTGATCTCTGGTTCCTCTGCCTTTTCTAAAACCAGCCTGAACATCTGGAAGTTGACGGTTCACGTATTGCTTAAGCCTGGCTTGGGGAATTTTGACCATTACTTTACTAGCATGTGAGATGAACGCAATTGTGCGGTAGTTTGAGCATTCTTTGGCATTGCCTTACTTTGGCACTGAAATGAAAACTGACCTTTTCGAGTCCTGTGGCCACTGCTGAGTTTTCCAAATTTGCTGGCATATTGAGTGCAGCACTTTCACAGCATCATCTTTCAGGATTTGAAACAGCTCAACTGGAATTCCATCAACTCCACTAGCTTTGTTCATACTGATGCTTTCTAAGGCCCACTTGACTTCACATTCCAGCATGTCTGGCTCTAGGTGAGTGATCAGGCCATCGTGATTATCTGGGTCATGAAGCTCTTTTTTGTACAGTTCTTCTGTGTATTCTTGCCACCTCTTCTTACTATCTTCTGCTTCTGTTAGGTCCATACAATTTCTGTCCTTTATCCAGCTCATCTTTGCATGAAATGTTCCCTTAGTATCTCTAATTTTCTTGAAGAGAGCTCTAGTCTTTCCCATTCTGTTGTTTTCCTCTATTTCTTTGCATTGATTGCTGAGGAAGGCTTTCTTATCTGTCCTTGCTATTCTTTGGAACTCTGCATTCAGGTGCTTATATCTTTCCTTTTCTCCTTTGCTTTTCACTTCTCTTCTTTTCACAGCTATTTGTAAGGCCTCCCCAGACAGCCATTTTACTTTTCTGCATTTCTTTTCCACGGGGATGGTCTTGATCCTTGTCTCCTGTACAATGTCACGAACCTCCATCCATAGTTCGTCAGGCACTCTTTCTGTCAGATCTAGGCCCTTAAATCTATTTCTCACTTCCTCTGTATAATCATAAGGGATTTGATTTAGGTCATACCTGAATGGTCTAGTGGTATTCCCTACTTTCTTCAATTTCAGTCTGAATTTGGCAATAAGTAGTTCATGGTCTGAGCCACAGTCAGCTCCCAGTCTTCTTTTGGCTGACTGTATAGAACTTCTCCATCTTTGGCTTCAAAGAATATAATCAGTCTGATTTCGGTGTTGACCACCTGGTGATGTCCATGTGTAGAGTCTTCTCTTGTGTTGTTGGAAGAGGGTGTTTGCTATGACCAGTGCATTTTCTTGGCAAAACTCTATTAGCCTTTGTCCCGCTCCATTCTGTACTCAAAGGCCAAATTTACCTATTAATCTAGGTGTTCCTTGACTTCCTACTTTTGCATTCCAGTCCCCTATAGTGAAAAGGACATCTTTTTTGGATGTTAGTTCTAAAAGGTCTTGTGGGTCTTCATAGAACCGTTCAACTTCAGCTTCTTCAGCGTTACTGGTTGGGGCATGGACTTGGATTACTGTGATATTGAATGGTTTGCCTTGGAAACGAACAGAGATCATTCTGTCGTTTTTGAGATTGCATCCAAGTGCTGCATTTTGGACTCTTTTGTTGACCATGATGGCTACTTCATTTCTTCTGAGGGATTCCTGCTCACAGTAGTAGATATAATGGTCATCTGAGTTAAATTCAACCATTGCAGTCCATTTCAGTTCGCTGATTCCTAGAATGTCAACATTCACTCTTGCCATCTCCCGATTGACCACTTCCAATTTGCCTTGATTCATGGACCTGACATTCCAGGTTCCTATGCAATATTGCTCTTTACAGCATCGATCCTTGCTTCTGTCACCAGTCACATCCACAGCTGTGTATTTTTTTGCTTTGGCTCCTTCCCTTCATTCTTTCTGGAGTTATTTCTCCACTGATCTCCAGTAGTATATTGGGCACCTACTGACCTGGGGAGTTCCTCTTTCAGTATCCTATCATCTTGCCTTTTCATACTTTTCATGGGGTTCTCAAGGCAAGAATACTGAAGTGGTTTGCCATTCCCTTCTCCAGTGGACCACATTCTGTCAGATCTCTCCCTTATGACCTGCCTATCTTGGGTTGCCCCACGGGCATGGCTTAGTTTCATTGAATTAGACAAGGCTGTGGTCCTAGTGTGATTAGATTGACTAGTTTCCTGTGAGTATGGTTTCAGTGTGTCTGCCCTCTGATGCCCTCTTGCAACACCTACCGTCTTACTTGGGTTTCTCTTACCTTGGGATTAGGGTATCTCTTCACGGCTGCTCCAGCAAAGTTCAGCCACTGCTCATTACCTTGGACAAGGGGTATCTCCTCACCACCGCCCTTCCTGACCTTCAACGTGGGATAGCTCCTCTAAGCCCTCCTGCGCCCGTGCAGCCACCGCTCCTTGGATGTGGGGTTGGTCCTCCCAGCCACGGCCCCTGGCCTCGGGTGTGCGGTAACATATTAAACAGAGAAGCGGACCCCTCACTAGTCCCTACTGACTAGCTGCTGCTAAGTCGCTTCAGTCGTGTGTGACCCCATAGACAGCAGCTCACCAGGCTCCACTGTTCCTGGGATTCTCCAGCCTACTGGAGTGGGTTGCCAATTCCTTCTCCAATGCATGAAGCTGAAAAGTGAAAGTGAAGTCGCTCAGTCGTGTCCAACTCCTAGTGACCCCATGGACTGCAGCCTACAAGGCTCTTCTATCCATGGGATTTTCCAGGCAAGAGTACTGGAGTGGGTTGCCATTGCCTTCTCCAACTGACTAGCTAGGAAAAGACATTTGATGTTGAATCAGTCAGCAAAACAGGAAGTGGAGGAGAAGAAGAAAAGGCACAAGTTCAGAGTCAAGACAGACCTAAATCCAAATCCCAGCTCTTCCACCTTGTGACCCAGGGCAACTCTCTCCTTGGAGCCTCAGTTTCTTCATCTGCAAAACTGGGACAATAACACCTACTTCAGAGTCAGCCTGTTGTAAACAGTCAGCAGTAAACTGTAATTGTTTCCCATTCCTTTCCTTCTTTTCTAAACCACATGTAAAAAACCCTGACCAGTAGAGAGCACTTGTGTAGGACTTATAGTATATGTGACTATTTTAAATGTATATATGGATCATGTACTCTTGCTTCAAGAAATACCCAGTAGAGAATCTCCTGGCAGTCCAATGGCTAGGACTTCAAGTTTCCATCACAGGGTGTATGGGTGGGGAACTAAGATCCAACAGCCAATATATATATATATATATATATATATATATATATATATATATATACCCAATATAAACTCAGTAACAGTAACAGAAAGAATTTTTTTCACTCTGAAAAAGAGCTAAATCCAAAAGATATCTTAATGTTACTTGAATCAGCCAATTGCAATAATCCAAACACGTTAAATACTCACAATAATGTGGGAAAAGTAGTGGTATGTTGAGTCCTTTGCTCATATAATATGGGAAAGGAAAATCACTAGAAAATATTTGGGGAACACTTCTTCCAGGTCTAAAATTATTGAAAGTATTCTAAGTAAGCAACTTTTTCATTTTCCCATGGAAAAGATCAATGAGTGCTGATGACTTCTAGTACCATTCTGACACAGTATATATGAAATACCAAGTATGGAGTCATACTTCCCTTCAGTAGCAGGTGGAGAAGAAAGAAGGATTTATGAGGGGGTTAAATATGCTAGAACACCTTGTTACAGAAGTAACCTAAAAGGGTCACATTTTAGAATCAGCTCGTTGCAACAGGGACCCCATGTGGTAAATATACTTGGACAGAAGAAATGTTTCACAGGAGTCAGTAGGTCTCAGTTCAGTTCAGTTCAGTTCAGTCACTCAGTCCTGTCAGACTCTTTGCGACCCCATGAATCACAGCACGCCAGGCCTCCCTGTCCACCATGAAATTTATGGACCGCCCATCATATTTTTTTGTTAAAGGTAGAAGCCAATAGTTTCGCTTGATCACGTGGACCATGGGGTCTATTGGAGGCAATGGGAAACATTCTGAATGAGGATCCAGACAAACCAGTTGGGAGCAATTTTCTTGATGTGATAATTGTGCAATTTTATGCAAATCACTTATTGACTAAGAAGCAGTTTCTTCACTTCTATAAGAGATTATGTAGACTAATTAATCAATTGTGGAGGTTAATTAATTAACTTTACTTAATAAAGAACTTCCATAATAAAGTTCTTTCTACATGACATATTTCTATATAAATTCAACTGTTCAACATAGGAAATATCACAAGACCAAAACTTGATCCTACTTTTTCAGAACAGCAAATAGAACTTGATTTTTCTGTGTTGCCATCTATTAACTGACTTAGGAAATTATTATTGTATCAAACAACAAAAGGAAGGAACATTAGAGGCTTTTCTATGCTGCAGCCTTGGGAATGAAAGTAATCATTAATGATTGTGTTGTTACGGGCTGAATTTTGTCTCTTCCCACCTCCCCCACCCACTGAAAAATATATGTTGGAGACCTAATCCCTAGTACCTCAGAATATGACTTTATTTAGACAGTGTTCTTTAGAGAAATAATCAAGTTAAAATGAGATGTGGGTGGACTCTAATCCAACATGACTGTGTCCTTATAAAAAAGGGAAATTTGGACAGAGATGACACTAATAAAGGGAAAACAACATGAAGAGAACAGAGGAAACCCGCCCATCTACAAGCCAAGGAGAGGGTCCTGAAACAGATCTTTCTCTCACAGCCCTTGGAAGGAACCAGACTTGCTGACACCTTATTCATGGACTTTGATTCTCTACTTCAAGACAACAAATTTCTATTGTTGAAGGCACCCATTATGTCACAGTGGCCTTGGAAAACAACTATATGGTACTAATAATTATGTTATATAACATATATTCTCCTTTGAAAACCTTTTTTGTGTTCAAGAGATCTGGGTCAACACAGGAGTATAAGTTCAGTTCAGTTCAGTAGCTCAGTTGTCCAACTCTTTGCGACCACATGAATCAGAGCACGCCAGGCCTCCCCGTCCATCACCAACTCCCCAATTTCACTCAAACTCATGTCCATTGAGTCAGTGATGCCATCCAGCCATCTCATCCTCTGTTGTCCACTTCTCCTCCTGACCCCAATCCTTCCCAGCATCAGAGTCTTTTCCAATGAGTCAACTCTTCGCATCAGGTGGCCAAAGTATTGGAGTTCCAGCTTCAACATAAGTCCTTCCAATGAACATCCAGGCCTGGTGTTCTTTGGGATGCTGGTTGTATCCCCTTGCAGTCCAAGGGACTCTCAAGACTCTTCTCCAATACTACAGTTCAAAAGCATCAATTCTTCGCACTCAGCTTTCTTTATAGTCCAACTCTCACATCCATACATGACCACTGGAGAAACCATAGCCTTGACTAGACGGACCTTTGTTGACAAAGTACTATCTCTGCTTTTTAGTATGGTGTCTAGGTTGGCCAGAACTTTCCTTCCAAGGAGTAAGCATCTTTTAATTTCATGGCTGCAATCACCATATGCCCTGACTTTGGAGCCCAAAAAAAATAGTCTGACACTGTTTCCAATGTTTCTCCAACTATTTCCCATGAAGTGATGGGACCATATGCCATGATCTTCATTTTCTGAATGTTGAGCTTTAAGCCAACTTTTTCACTCTCCACTTTCACTTTCATCAAGAGGATCTTTAGTTCTTTTTCACTTTCTGCCATAGGGTCATGTCATCTGCATATCTGAGGCTACTTCCATCCCAGCGTTTCTCATGATGTATTCTGCATGGAAGTTAAATAAGCAGGGTGACAATATACAGCCTTGACGAACTCCTTTTCCTATTTGGAACCAGTCTGTTGTTCCATGTTCAGTTCTAACTGTTGCTTCCTGACCTGCATACAGGTTTCTCAAGACACAGGTCAGGTGGTCTGGTATTCCCAACACTTTCATAATTTTCCACAGTTTATTGTGATACACACAGTCAAAGGCTTTGGCATAGTCAATAAAGCACAAATAGATGTTTTCCTGGAACTATCTTGCTTTTTCCATGATCCAGCAGATGTTGGCAATTTGATCTCTGGTTTCTCTACCTATTCTAAAACCAGCTTAAACATCTGGAGGTTCATTGTTCACGTATTGCTGAAGCCTGGCTTGGAGAATTTTGAGCATTACTTTACTAGCGTGTGAGATGTGTGCAATTGTGCAGTAGTTTGAGCATTCTTTGGCATTGCTGTTCTTTGGGATGGGAATGAAAACTGACCTTTTCCAGTCCTGTGGCCACTGCTGAGTTTTCCAAATTTGCTGGCATATTGAGTTCAGCACTTTCAAAGCATCATCTTCAGTCTATAGCAGTGACTAAGTTTCTGATTGCTATGCCTCCCTCAAAACCCACTTCTACTCAGGGTCCAACACATATGTACAACAATCCTCACAACAGTCCTTCCAATTATCTCAATTTTATGATTTAGGTGATGAGGCACATAGATTGTAAATGGCTGGTCCACTGTGACATACTTACTAAGAAGAAGAATCATAAAATATAATTTATGCTTAGTCCTCTTTCCATAGCATCCTTAAAATGAGATAAAAAAGAGGATAAAAATGAATATTATAAATAAAAACTCCATTGAATGTCTGGTTTTACTTAAAAGTTACCTGATTATAACAAACATTTTCCAGAACATTTTTCCAGTGAAGGAAAAAGAGAATACTAAGCTAAGTTTCCTCCTCAAGGTCAAACAAGCCAATTACCAGGACCAAATGACAAAACAGAACTTCTAATGCAACTTACTTGCGCCCTCCTAGCCACCTCAGTCGGAGAAGGTAATGGCAACCCACTCCAGTACTCTTTGCCCGGAGAATCCCACAGATGGAGGAGCCGGAAAGGCTGCAGTCCATGGGGTCACGCAGAGTCAGACATGACTGAAGCGACTTAGCAGCAGCAGCAGCAGCAGCCACCACCTCAGTAAATGGGGGGAATATAGACCTGAGCACACAATGTCCCTTCCCTAGTCCTCCATTATAAAAGGCTCTTCCTTAGCCATCCTCCCACATCACTGCATCTGAGAAGCCCACTGAGTCAAGGATATATCTCTTCTAGATCTTGCTCTGGTTACTCAGATCCCAGGATTCCCTGCACACAAGGATTCCCCAGATCCACTTTTAAGGTCTACATGTGCTTCTTGCAAGGACCTTCTTCCCTGATGTATATATTCCACCAGTGTATACACAACCCAAGCCAAAGGGGTAGTCGAGGAATGGCCCTTTGCAGGGATTGTAATCATGTTGGGCTATGGTATGCCCATCAAGAATAGAATTCAAAAGTAGATCTGGGTATATATAGGAATTTAGTATACTATAAATGCAGTATCCCAAGTCAATGGAGCAAGTGTGACGTTTTCAATAAATAAGTAGTGTTCTTATGAATGTCGATCCATTTGGAAAAAATAAAGAAATGTAAGTCTCTACATAAAAATTAATTTCTTTTGGGATATACTCCTTTGAATCGTATGGTTCAAAATGGAGCTGCTAATTTCTTGCACAATCATCCCCCAGACACCACTAATTAATTGGTCAAATGTAGAGCAAAGCTGGGCTAGCCCTAATAGCCACCACAACTTGTCCAGGGAACAGCATCTGGCTCACACTGAGTCAACCAGAGCCCTTCCTGGGAGGTTCTAAGTTGAAAAGAGGGAAAAAGAGAGGCATTGAGTCCAGTCCTTCACAAGGATATAGGGAAGAAGATGTGAGCACAGGACCTGTAATCGGCCTACATGTTTATATATCATACTTAAATCCTCCACTGTTTTGAATCTTCCTCACATTATGTCTCACTTGCTTCCTCTCTTCTTCCTTCAGAGTCAAATTACCTCTACTTCCTTTTGTCACATAGCATTTTATGCACTTCTCTCTCTGAGCACTTACCAAACTGTTTTGAGTTATCAGTTTACCTTTCATTCCTACAACCAACAGTTTTTATTAACAGGGACTATTTGGGGAATGAGGGCTACACCACTGTTGAAATCTGTCTCATGCCTGGAGCAGCCTATACGCTGAGGAAAAGTAGAGTAGTTAGACTACACACCTGAGAGGCAGGCTGCCTGGGTTTCAATTTACTTTTGAGCAGTTCTGTGACTTCAGTAAGATACATAAATTCTCTGAGCTTGAATGCCTTCATCGGCAAAGTGAAGCTCATGAGAAAAGTTGTGAGAATTAAAGGGGTTCACAAATGTTTGGGATCACACCTGGCATCTGCAGATCAAGGATGGTTTCTTTCACCTCTTTACGATCAGTGCTCAGCAGAATATCAGGCACACAGGATTTATTTCAATATATGCTTGTCAAATGAACAAATTTGTGGCTTTACCAAAAAAAAAAAAAACTTATAATGAAGGACAAATCCTAGAGCCACACCGCCACCTTGTGGAGGGACACTAAGACTTCAGGAGCATGGTTTTCTGTGCTCAGGGGTTTGTATTCAGCTCTCCCTGCGGCCCCCACCACTGTGTCCCTCACAGCACAGAAGTACAAGGCAGAGTCACTCCCTACAACAGATGGTTTCTTCAGGTGGAAAGAAGTTTGGCTCTTGTTAAATTCAGCCTCAAAGCCATAGTTGCCTTTAACCAAGGTGTCCCCTCTGATGTATTTCAGAAGGAACTGGAGACCTTGATTGCGATGCTGGACATACCAGAAAAGATAAGGGCTCCCCAAAACTGAATAGGTGCACTTCACAGTCACTGGATCCCCTTCTGCGACAGGGACCTCAGCTTCTGGCTGAGTCACAGACTGAGCTCTCAGTCCACCTGTAAAGTAACGCACATCAGTGAAGCTTCTGAAAAAGAACGTAAGCGGTTAATATAAGTGCAAAACGAGAAGGGAACATCACTCACTGAGTGTAAACAGAATCCCAAGTGTCCAGATGTGTGCAGAGGCCATGGCTCAAGCTAGGCTGGATGGGGGCTCCTTTGCAGCTCACCTTTGCTGGAGATATGTCACCACCCCAGAGACTATGTTCTCCACGAGCACAGGGTTTTACAAATGCCCCCTGGTGCTTTTGACACCTGTATCTTCTCTCAGTAGAGCAAGCTCTTCCCTCAGTCCTCCGTGAGAAGCAAGACTGCAGCACCTCCTGCGCTGAAGATAAAGCTCACAGTGCAGCGACCCCTAGAGCCCACTTAGAATCAGGAGACTTTCTACTCTAGTAGCTGAGCCGCTTAACTGGTGACTCAGCGGTAAGGAATCCACCTGCCAATGCAGGAGACTCAGGTTCCATCTTGCGTCAGGAAGATCCTATGGAGGAGGAAATGACAAGCCATTCCAGTATTCTTGCCTGGAAAATCCCATGGACAGAGGAGCCTGGCAGGTTACAGTCCATGGCGTCACAAAGAGTCAGACACGGCTGAGCGCGCGAGCGCACACACACACACACCCACACACACGCCTGGGGCTTCCAGGTCTTATCACAGGACGGGTCCTCTGGATGTCTACATTTTCCATTGGTGTTCAAGGGCAAGAATTAGGGCTATGTGAACCAAAGTGGGAAAAAATTCATCCTGAGTGGTTTAAATGGTTTATGCTCTCTCAAGATAATACAGGGAAAAGCATATTTTGGTAGGATGGGGAAACAAACAGAAAAAAAGGAAGGAAAGCATAGCATTGAATGGAGAGAGAAAGAAAAGTGAGAGAAAAGAAAAAAACAAACTAAGGGAAGAGTAAGGCAAGAGAAGATGACTGGTAAGAATGAGCTTATTAGTCTCTTTAGAAATAATTTAGAGCCGACTTCCAGTTAAATCTGTTTGACCACAATGTAACTTGAGTTTTTCTCTTGGTAGGGTCTGATGGGACCCATATCTATGATATTTAAATCGTCATACAAGAAGAACCTGAACCTTCTCTTTAAACATTTTTAGAGAGAAAAAAAGAAGGGATGGTGTTATAAACTTGTTATAAATATTTGTCCTATTGAACAGTAGGTTTTACAGCTAAAAAACTTCAATGAAGGTTTGCAAAAATAGAAATTTCCCACATAGAGAGGCTACTTCAAACAGACTTCAGATGAAATACACATGGATTAAAAGTTGATGGTTACCTAAGCTTGGGGTATTATGATGATGACAAAGAGTTCATTTTAAGGGGAAGACAGGCTAAAGTTTTATGCTAAAACAATGCCACAGTAGCAGCAGAGTGATTATTCAATAGAGTCGGACTTAAAGAAAATAAGCAAGTATCAGTATAAAGAAGTTGTTTCTCTGATTTTCCTTATTTTTCCTTTAAGTAATATCCAAAGAAACCACACAATTTAGAAAGAGGATAGAAAATCTCTTTGCTTTCAATCAGAAAAAAATGTGGAACATAGCTATTTCTCAAAACTTTGCTAAGGATTTCATACTTAACTAACTGAAACCTTGACCCTATTATAATGTCTTTCTTTGAAATATGTAAGTTATCTTTAAATAATAATCTTCAAGTCCCAAAGAGGCCTATGATGAATGGGAAAATAGAATAAATTTCTTCTCTTTCTGTCTAGAGCTTAAGTGTTAGTGTTGTATCTTAAAAGGTACTGGCAGTCATCTCCAGAGGAATGATTGGGAAAAGCTTAAAGAAAGGAAGATTTTTAAATACATGTGCAGGATTAGGGGAAATCTCCAAGACAAGGTAAAGCACCCTGGCACCAACAACAGTAAGTAGGCTTCACCAGTCCTAGGCTTGAAGGGACAGAGGAGGAAGAAATGATCCCAGCCTGGGAGACCTGTAACTGAGGTGGATCCACAGGACCTGTGGATTTCAGCACAGGAAAGGAAAGATCGCAGAATACAAACAGGCTGACCACTCTTTCTTGCCAGTGGCTCCCACTGGGCCAAACCCAACTAGCAGCAGAAAAAACAAGTGCATAGAAGTCAGCCTCCTGGGTGTAGAGCAGGATGGAGCATATACTTGGAGAGAACAGAGAATATCCAGTCCCCTGAAATTGGATTTAGGGTTCCCCTATAACCTCAGATATGCAGATGACACCACCCTTATGGCAGAAAGTGAAGAGCAACTCAAAACCCTCTTGATGAAAGTGAAAGAGGGAGAGTGAAAATGTTGGCTTAAAGCTCAACATTCAGAAAACGAAGATTATAGCATCCGGTCCCACCACTTCATGGGAAATAGATGGGGAAACAGTGGAAACAGTGTCAGACTTTATTCTTCTGGGCTCCAAAATCACTGCAGATGGTGACTGCAGCCATGAAATTAAAAGATGATTACTCCTTGGAAGGAAAGTTATGACCAACCTAGACAGCATATTCAAAAGCGGAGACATTACTTTGCCAACAAAGGTCCGTCTAGTCAAGGCTATGGTTTTTCCAGTGGTCATGTATGGATGTGAGAGTTGGACTGTGAAGAATCTGAGCGCCGAAGAATTGATGCTTTTGAACTGTGGTGTTGAAGAAGACTCTTGAGTGTCCCTTGGACTGCAAGGAGATCCAACCAGTCCATTCTGAAGGAGATCAGCCCTGGGATTTCTTTGGAAGGAATGATGCTGAAGCTGAAACGCCTGGCGTGCTGAGATTCATGGGGTTGCAAAGAGTCAGACACGACTGAGCGACTGATCTGATCTGATCAATCAGACAAAATGTGGGTTTATCCTAAATGTCTGCTCAGATATATCTATACAGCACTTTGATTGATATATCAAGATAAAAAAGTCAAAACCATAGTCCAATATAGACTTTGGTGCCATAACTAAAGTTTCAGGGTAGTTGCCTAATCTCTACTTCTCCTCTCCTATACAGATACAGCATACAAAGCATGTAGAACTATGCCTAGATACTGCAAGTGACTCACTGTGCTTACCTTCAATTATTTAATAATCAATTCCAAGAGTCACAAATGAACTAAAATTTTAAGAGGCTACACGTCCAAAGGATTCCTAGGGCATCAACTAAGCTTTCAGATTTAAACAAAATAGACTCACTAGCTATCCTTCTTATGTGCTTTATGAGATTGATGAGAGTATTATTCATCAAATGTCTATTGTGAGCATAATGTTAAGCCCATTACATTTCTTGACTTATTTTTCCTCCTAATATTTTAGAGATGAAAATATTAGGAGTTCAGGAATATTTGATTATTCAAGCCATCCTTAAAGAAACAGAACAAAGATTTTAACCCATACTTTTCTGACTGTAAAAGAACAAATCACATTGAGAATTTCAATTTTGATCGTTTACTTTTTTAAAATACCTTACAATATTGGAAAGTAATTCCATTATCCTAATAAAGTTATAGAATCATATTCTTATGTGCCACTTACCTTTAGAGGCAATCTTTTAACTGGGTGTATACCAAATACTGACTTCATATGTATGTGCCACTTCATCAAAGCAGCCCCTACATCATTGCTTCTAGGAGATCCTCAGACATTGAAAGAACTGAATGAGCTACTGACCCCAAGAAAACCTTAGCAGCAATGGGGATATGACCAGCAGCAAGCAGAGCAGATCAATCTAGGGACACCTTGGACAGCTCTACACCCACTGCATTGGACTCTCCATATTTAGTCTCAGCCCTGCCGGGCATCTTTAGTCTCAGGAGCCTTAGAATAGCGTTCTCAACCAGGAACTTTTTTATGAGAAGTAAATCTCAAAAAAAAATGGAAATTTCTATATATGTACATACTTCCAGGATTTGGGAGTACAGGGCATTTTACTCTCCTGTGAATGTTTCACAAGTCATCATCGAATTGAGAGTTTCATGATGCTTTTAACACTGTGCTGTCACTGAGCTCTCTTCTTCATAAATGCTCTCTCATCAGCTGTATTTTCCCCTTCTTTTATTTCATCCATGTCCCACTTCTCCTTTGGGTAAGAACACCTTTACCTACATGTAAGCTGAAAAATCTGGTAAGAAGACTAGTTCTTTAATCCATTTTGAGTTTATTTTTGTGTATGGTGTTAGAAAGTGTTCTAGTTTCATTCTTTTACAAGTGGTTAACCAGTTTTCCCAGCACCACTTGTTAAAGAGATTGTCTTTAATCCATTGTATATTCTTGCCTCCTTTGTCAAATGTAAGACCAGAAACTATAAAACTCCTAGAGGAGAACATAGGCAAAACACTCTCCGACATACATCACAGCAGGATCCTCTATGACCCACCTCCTAGAATATTGGAAATAAAAGCAAAAATAAACAAATGAGACCTAATTAAATTTAAAGGCTTCTGCACAACAAAGGAAACTATAAGCAAGGTGAAAAGACACCCTTCAGAATGGGAGAAAATAATAGCAAATGAAGCAACTGACAAACAACTAATCTCAAAAATATACAAGCAACTCCTACAGCTCAATTCCAGAAAAATAAATGAGCCAATCAAAAAATGGGCCAAAGAACTAAATAGACATTTCTCCAAAGAAGACATACAGATGGCTAACAAACACACGAAAAGATGCTCAACATCACTCATTATCAGAGAAATGCAAATCAAAACCACAATGAGGTACCATTTCATGCCAGTCAGAATGGCTGCAATCCAAAAGTCTGCAAGCAATAAATGCTGGAGAGGATGTGGAGAAAAGGGAACCCTCTTACACTGTTGGTGGGAATGCAAACTAGTACAGCCACTATGGAGAACAGTGTGGAGATTCCTTAAAAAACTGAAAATAGAACTGCCTTACGATCCAGCAATCCCACTGCTGGGCATACACACTGAGGAAACCAGAAGGGAAAGAGACAAGTGTACCCCAATGTTCATCGCAGCACTGTTTATAATAGCCAGGACATGGAAGCAACCTAGATGTCCATCAGCAGATGAATGGATAAGGAAGCTGTGGTACATATACACAATGGAGTATTACTCAGCCATTAAAAAGAATACATTTGAATCAGTTCTAATGAGGTGGATGAAACTGGAGCTTATTATACAGAGTGAAGTAAGCCAGAAAGAAAAACACCAATACAGTATACTAACGCATATATATGGAATTTAGAAAGATGGTAACAATAATCCTGTATACAAGACAGCAAAAGAGACACTGATGCATAGAACAGTCTTATGGACTCTGTGGGAGAGGGAGAGGGTGGGAAGATTTGGGAGAATGGCATTGAAACATGTATAATATCATGTATAAAACGAGTCGCCAGTCCAGGTTCGATGCATGATACTGGATGCTTGGGGCTGGTGCACTGGGACGACACAGAGGGATGGTATGGGGAGGAGGAGGGTTCAGGATGGGGAACACAGGTATACCTGTGGCGGATTTATTTTGATATTTGGCAAAACCAATACAATATTGTAAAGTTTAAAAATAAAATTAAATTAGAAAAAAAAAAAAAGAAGACTAGTTCTTGACAGTTTAAACAATAGAATCAAAACACCAACATAAAAGGTAGGGTTTTCAATATGTCACTCCTCAATGAACTGAAAACAACTTCTTATATGAACGAAAGGAATTCTCTGTCTCTTCTTGCTTGCCAAAGCAACGAGGGGCCATGTGTTTATTCCCTGTTTGTGGAGCAGCAAGAGCACACGTGCGGAACTCGTGGAGAAGACGCACACGTGGCTCATACTCAGATATTTCATTTGCTGAAAAGGCGAGATTAACACAGTTTTAAGCAAACAATCATCCAAAACAGAATATGCCTAAAGGAGTGGCACAAACATACATCAATTTATATGTCTATACAATTTGGATGTTACTAAAAGCAGAGAAAATTCTGAAAAGATGGGAATACCAGACCACCTGACCTGTCTCTTGAGAAATCTGTATGCAGGTCAGGAAGCAACAGTTAGAACTGGACATGGAACAGACTGGTTCCAAATAGGAAAAGGAGTACATCAAGGCTGTATATTGTCACCCTGCTTATTTAACTTATATGCAGAGTACATCATGAGAAACACTGGGCTGGAGGAAGCACAAGCTGGGATCAAGATCTGGGAGAATTATCAATAACCTCAGATATGCAGATGACACCACCCTTATGGCAGAAAGTGAAGAAGAACTAAAGAGCCTCTTGATGAAGGTGAAAGAGGAGTGAAAAAATTGGCTTAAAGCTCAACATTCAAAAAATAAGATCATGGCAACCACTCCCATCATTTCATGGCAAATAGATGTGGAAACAGTGGCTGACTTTATTTTTCTGGGCTCCAAAATCACTACAGATGGAGATTGCAACATGAAATTAAAAGCTGCTTACTACTTTGAAGGAAAGTTATGACTAGCCTAGAGAGCATATTAAAAAACAGAGACATTACTTTGTCAACAAAGGTCCGTCTAGTCAAGGCTATGGTTTTTCCAATGGTCATGTATGGATATGAGAGTTGGACTATAAAGAAAGCTGAGTGCCGAAGAATTGATGTTTTTGAACTGTGGTGTTGGAGAAGACTCTTGAGAGTCCCTTGGACTGCAAGGAGATCTAACCAGTCCATCCAAAAGGAGACCATGCCTGGGTGTGCATTGGAAAGACTGATGTTGAAGCTGAAACTCCAATACTTTGGCCACCTGCTGCGAAGAGCTGACCCATTTGAAAAGACCCTGATGCTGGGAAAGATTGAAGGCAGGAGAAGGGAACAACAGAGGATGAGATGGTTGGATGGCATCACCGACTCAATGGACATGGGTTTGGGTAGACTCCAGCAGTTGGTGATGGACAGGGAGGCCTGGCGTCCTGCAGTTCATGGGATTGCAAAAAGTCAGACATGACTGAATGACTGAACTGAACTGAACTGAAAAGCAGAGAATGGGCTTCTCAGGTGGCGCTAGTGGTAAAGAACTCACCGGCCAATGCAGGAGACATAAGAGACACAGGTTTGATCCCTGTGTCAGGAAGATCCCCTGGAGAAGGGCATGGCAACCCTCTCCAGTATTCTTGCCTGGAGAATCCCATGGACAGAAGAGCCTGGCAGGGTACGGTCCTAAGGGTCGCAAAGAGTCAACTCAACTGAAGCAACTTAGCACGCACACAAAAGTAGAGAATAGTGGTTAAAGCCTCAAGATCCGGGCTCCTGAATCTGAGATTCTCACATCAAACTTGGATGAGCAATAGAATTTCCAGAGAGACATTTATAGAAAATACAGACTTCTGGGTCCCATCCCTGCAAACTATGATTCCGTTACTCTGGAATGCAGGGGAGAAAAAAATCTACTCTTTTTAACAAAACTCCAGAGACTTCTGGTAAAAAAAAAAAAAAGAAAAGAAAATCACAGATCTGTCCTAGGACTTTAGTCTCTAAAGTGGGAAGGAAAGATCTGGGTAAAAAGACAAAGATAATTTAACAAAGATATGGGAAGAATATATTACAACTTATACGGTATGTTTTTTAAGTGTAAAAATTTGGAATAAGATTGAGTTTTACTAATATTTCATATACTAATTGACACTGGCATCCTCACTTAGTGTATATATCAAATTGTAATAAGTAAAATATCCTGAGAGAAGGATTAAGGTTTCAAGCTCAGGGCTTTTGGTAGTAGCTATTCACTCATTTGTTCCCTTTCAGCTAATTATACTATCAAATGTTAACTAAAGTACACTTTACAAAATGTGTGTGTAACTCCATGGACTATAGGCCTCCAGGCTCCTCTGTCGATGGAAATTTCCAGATAAGAATACTGGAGCAGGTTATTATTTCCTACTCCAAGGGATCTTCCTGACCCAGGGATTGAACCCACGTCTCCTGCAATGGCAGGCAGATTCTTTACCACTGAGCCAATTGTGTCTTAAAAAAATTCCCACAAACAGAGTGAAGTTGGCAGATAATATTTAAAGTGCAGAAAGCAAGAAGAAAATAGCAGAGTGGACATGACTCTTCCTCTCTGCTATTTTCTTCTTGCTTTCTGCATTTTCATTTTACATATTATCAGCCAGCTTCATTCTCTTTGTGGGAATTATATTTAAGACACAGGTGGTGCAGTGGTAAAGAATCAGCCATTTTACAATGGAAAGCAAAAATACTCGAGGCATATTTCAAAAAGAAAGAGATCAAAAGTGTTTCAGTTATCCAAAAGAAAATTTTAAACGTGAATTCACAGAACCATTATTGAAACACTCCATAAAAACTTATTTCCCTGTGTACTTTTAGTATATATGGTGCTGTGCTGTGCTGTGCTTATTTACTCAGTCATGTCCAACTCTTTGCGACCCCATGGACTGTAACCCTCCAGGCACCTCTGTCCATGAGGATTCTCCAGGCAAGAATACTGGTGTTCTGCTCCAGGGAATCTTACCAACCCAGGGACTGAACCCAGGTCTCTTGCATTGCAGGGAGATTTTTGCCATCTGAGCCACCAGGGAAGCCCAAGAATACTGGAGTGGGTACCCTAACGCTTCTTCAGGGAATTTTTCTGACCCAGGAATCTAACGGGGGTCTCCTGCATTGCAGGTTCATTACAAGCTGGGCTACAAGGGAAGCCCATTGTATATAGTGTTTGGACTCAAATGTTTTTCCTGATAGTGCAAATGGAAAAGCTTGGGGGAAGGCTGAATTGGGAGTAGGAGGGGAAGCAATTATTGTTTGTCTTTCTTCCACACCTGCAAATGCTGTGACCTCTCCTTGTTTCTGTTCAGCTCTTCATGGATGCCCTGCTTCTGTGTACCTCAGAGCACAATAGTAAACCCCTGCATCTGCCGTCTGCACCTGGAGGATGAGCAGTGATGAAGAGAACCTCTCATATGTCATGTTGTAGCGTCCCTGTTGAGAAGGCCTTAAGCCCTTAATGAGGAGTCTTGGAGCAAATCCTGGGAAGTGAAAGTACCAGAGGAAGTCATAAACATTGGATATAGAGTGATTACAGGAAATTTCTGCCACAGCTCCCTCCAAAGAGACCACAGTGGGAGACTGAAATACTTGCTCCTTGCTCTCTGCAACTACAGGAAACAAACAAACAAAAAAAAGAAGGTTGTGACTTTGAAATTGAAAACAAATTTTAAAACAAAGGCATATATTTTTCCAAGACCAGATGCTGAAAAGGTTTACTCACCCTTCCAGAGAGAGCTGAGGAGGACACCCAGCCACACTGCTTCCAGAGTGCTCTGCAAAGCCATGGCCAAAATGCAGCTGGTCTCAGGCCAGTTGCCTCAAGTGTGACACTCACAGGAAGCTGATTATAGGCTGCCTGTTTTGCATTTTCTTCTGTGTCATGACATCATCAGTCAGAATCTGTGAACCAAGAAGAATCACTACAATTCTGAGGCTACTTAATAACTTCATCTGTACTTTGTTCTGAGTAGGGAGTCTTAAAAAAGGAGATGCCCTGGAGGAGGAAATGGCAACCCACTCCAGTATTCTTGCCTGGAAAATCCCATGTACAGAGGAGCCTGGCAGGCTACAAGTCCATGGGGTCACAAAGAGTCAGACAAGACTTAGCAACTGAGCACACACACATCCTCTCAGAGGTCACCACAGCTGTGCATTTAAGAAGGCATTAATCATTTAAGAAGCTTGCTTCCCTCATTAACGGTGCCAGAAAGAGTCTCGCAATGATGGGAGGAGACTGATTCCTCATTCGAACTAAAGTGATAGGTTCACACAAAAAAGTACGCTGAACTTATCATATGTAATATAATGCTATGCTAATATATTCAAAATAATGATCATGAAATCTTAGTGCCCGTGGTAGATGAGCAATGCATATTTTTAAGGCACAAAAATTACAATGTAAATTACAATATTCATCAAAGTTTGACTCTTTGCATCCAAGGTGATCTCTGGAATAAGTATGGAAGGAAAATCTCACTTACATTTTCCTGTAACCAAAAGAAACTGGGTCTACAAAGACCCAAAATTACATCTGGAGATGACCTTTTTTGGATAGTGAAAGTGAAAGTCACCTAGTCGTGTCCAACTCTTTGTGATCCCATGAACTATACAATCCACGGAATTATCCAGGCAAGAATACTGGAGTAGGTAGCCGTTCCCTTCTCCAGGGGATCTTCCCAACTGAGGGATCGAACCCAGCTTTCCCACATTGCAGGCTTTTGGATATTACCTATCTTCATTTTATAGCCTGAGACTGTCCCATCTGTTACTAATGAGGGCTTAGTAGTTCTAGCTGAGGGTTTTATACAGATTTTAATGGGATTTTATTTGAAAAAGAAGAGAACAGAAGATCTGTGGCCATTCAAGTTTCGTACAGTAGCATTTATCGGAGAAGGCAATGGCACCCCACTCCAGAACTTTTGCCTAGAAAATCCCATGGAGGAGGAGCCTGGTAGGCTGCAGTCCATGGGGTCGCTAGAGTCGGACACGACTGAGCAACTTCACTTTCACTTTTCACTTTAATGCATTGGAGAAGGAAATGGCAACCCACTCCAGTGTTCTTGCCTGGAGAATCCCAGGGACGGGGAAGCCTGGTGGGCTACCGTCTATGGGGTCGCACAGAGTCGGACACTACTGAAGTGACTTAGCAGCAGTAGCAGCATTTACATGTACACCAGCGCCGCCTAGTGGACTCCATGGGAACTGATGGAAGGTCATGTCCCACGCAACCTCTGAGACGGTCTTCATAGCTTCTCACAACCTGAAGAGGTGTTTTTGCCCTTTGCTTTTCTTCAAATTCCTCTTCTTTATTCAATATCCATAAGGATATGAAGACTATAGAGAGGAAATAATCACCTTCTTAGAAAGCCTTCTGGTTAACAAAAGATGTTCCTCATTCAGGAGAGTCGTTATTTAAAATACACTTCCATAGAGTGGAATGTTTCCTTTCCTCATCCTAAAACGGTTGTTTTATTCATTTCCTTTTCTATCTTTTTTTAATAGTCTCCCAGATCAGGAAAAATTTCCACAGTTTATTGTGATCCACACAGTCAAAGGCTTTGGCATAGTCAATAAAGCAGAAATAGATGTTTTCCTGGAACTCTCTTGCTTTTTCCATGATCCAGCGGATGTTGGCAATTTGATCTCTGGTTCCTTTGCCTTTTCTAAAACCAGCTTGAACAACTGGAAGTTCATTGTTCACGTATTGCTGAAGCCTGGCTTGGAGAATTTTGAGCATTACTTTACTAGCATGTGAGATGAGTGCAATTGTGCAGTAGTTTGAGCATTCTTTGGCATTGCCTTTCTTTGGCACTGGAATGAAAACTGACCTTTTCCAGTCCTGTGGCCACTGCTGAGTTTTCCAAATTTGCTGGCATGTTGAGTGCAGCACTTTCACAGCATCATCTTTCAGGAATTGAAAAAGCTCAACTGGAATGCCATCGCGTCCACTAGCTTTGTTCATAGTGATGCTTTCTAAGGCCCACTTGACTTCACATTCCAGCATGTCTGGTTCTAGGTGAGTGATCACACCATCGTGATTAGCTGGGTGGTAAAGCTCTATTTGTACAGTTTGTGTATTCCTGCCACCTCTTCTTACTATCTTCTGCTTCTGTTAGGTCCATACCATTTCTGTCCTTTATCCAGCCCATCTTTGCATGAAATGTTCCCTTGGTATCTCTACTTTTCTTGAAGAGATCTCTAGTCTTTCCCATTCTATTGTTTTCCTCTATTTCTTTCCATTGATCTCTGAGGAAGGATTTCTTATCTCTCCTTGCTATTCTTTGGAGGTCTGCATTCAGATGCTTATATATTTCCTTTTCTCCTTTGCTTTTCACTTCTCTTCTTTTCACAGCTATTTGTAAGGCCTCCTCAGACAGCCATTTTGCTTTTTTGCATTTCTTTTCCATGGAGATGGTCTTGATCCCTGTCTCCTGTACATTGTCCCAAACCTCCGTCCATAGCTCATCAGGCACTCTGTCTGTCAGATCTAGTCCCTTAAATCTATTTCTGACTTCCACTGTATAACCATAAGGATTTAATTTAGGTCATACCTGAATGGTCTAGTGGTTTTCCCTACTTTCTTCAATTTAAGTCTGTTCAATAAGGAGTTCATGGTCTGAGCCACATTCAGCTCCTGGTCTTGTTTTGGCTGACTGTATAGAGCTTCTCCATCGCTGGCTGCAAAAAATATAATCAATCTGATTTTGGTGTTGACCATCTGCTGATGTCCATGAGTAGAGTCTTCTCTTGTGTTGTTGGAAGAGGGTGTTTGCTATGACCAGTGCGATCTCTTGGCAAAACTCTATTAGCCTTTGTCCTGCTTCATTCTGTACTCAAAGGCCAAATTTACCTATTAATCCAGGTGTTTCCTGACTTCCTACTTTTGCATTCCAACCCTTATAATGAAAAGGACAACTTTTTTGGGTGTTAGATCTAAAAGGTCTTGTAAGTCTTCATAGAACTCTCCAACTTCAGATCTTCAGTGTTACTGGTTGGGGCATAGGCTTGGAATACCGTGATATTGAATGGTTTGCCGTGGAAACAAGCAAAGATCATTCTGTCATTTTTGAGATTGCATCCAAGTACTGCATTTCGGACCCTTTTGTTGACCATGATGGCTACTCCATTTCTTCTAAGGGTTTCCTGCCCACAGTAGTAGATATAATGGTCATCTGAGTTAAATTCACCCATTCCAGTCCATCTTAGTGTGCTGAGTCCTAGAATGTCGATGTTCATGCTTGCCATCTCCCGATTGACCACTTCCAATTTGCCTTGATTCATGGACCTGACATTCCAGGTTCCTATGCAATATTGCTCTTTACAGCGTCGAACCTTGCTTATATCATCAGTCACATCCACAGCTGGGTATTGTTTTTGCTTTGGTTCCATCCCTTCATTCTTTCTGGAGTTATTTCTCCACTGGTCTCCAGTAGCATATTGGGCACCTACTAACCCGGGGAGTACATCTTTCAGTGTCCTATCTCTCTGCCTTTTCATACTGTTCATGGGGTTCTCAAGGCAAGAATACTGAAGGGGTTTGCCATTCCCTTCTCCAGTGCACCACATTCTGTGGTCTCTCCACCACGACCCCTCCATCTTGGGTGGCCCCACACGGTATGGCTTAGTTCATTGAGTTAGGCAAGGCTGTGGTCCATGTGATCAGATTGGCTAGTTTTCTCTGATTATGGTTTCTCTGATGCCGTCTCGCAACACCTACCATCTTACTTGGGTTTCTCTTACCTTGGACGTGGGGTATCTCTTCATGGCTATTCCAGCAAAGCAGCCTCTTGAGGCTGTCTATTAAGGAACCTGTATGTGGGTCAGGAAGCAACAGTTAGAACTGGACATGGAGCAACGGACTGATTCCAAATACTAAAAGGAGTACGTCAAGGCTGTATATGGTCACCCTGCTTATTTAACTTCTATGCAGAGTACAACATGAGAAACGCTGGGCTGGAAGAAGCACAAGCTGGAATCAAGATTGCCAGGAGGAATATCAATAACCTCAGCTATGCAGATGACACCATCCTTATGGCAGAAAGTGAAGAGGAACTAAAAACACTCTTGATGAAAGTGAAGGAGGAAAGTGAAAAAGTTGGCTTAATGCTCAACATTCAGAAAACTAAAATCATGGAATCTGGTCCCATCACTTCATGGGAAATAGATGGGGAAACAGTGTCAGACTTTATTTTTGGGGCTCCAGAATCACTGCAGATGGTGATTGCAGCCATGAAATTAAAATACGCTTACTCCTTGGAAGGAAAGTTGTGACCAACCTAGATAGGATATTAGAAAGCAGAGACATTACTTTCCCAACAAAGCAAGTCAAAGCTATGGTTTTTCCTGTGATCATGTATGGATGTGAGAGTTGGACTGTGAAGAAAGCTGAGTGCCAAAGAATTGGTGCTTTTGAACTGTGGTGTTGGAGAAGACTCTTCCAAGTCCCTTGGACTGCAAGAAGATCCAACCAGTCCATCTTAAAGGAGATCAGTCCTGGGTGTTCATTGGAGGGACTGATGTTGAAGCTGAAACTCCAATATTTTGGCCACCTGATGGGAAGAGTTGACTCATTGGAAAAGACCCCACTGCTGGGAAGGATTGGGGGCAGGAGGAGAAGGGGACGACAGAGGATGAGATGGCTGGATGACATCACCGACTCAATGGACATGGGTTTGGGTGGACTCCAGGAGTTGGTGATGCACAGGGATGCCTGGCGTGCTACGATTCATGGGGTCGCAAAGAGGCGGACATGACTGAGCGAATGAACTGAACTGAGGTCAGTAAAAATTAGTTTCTTCCCCAATATTTTTTTCTTTTTTTACTGAGAGGATCTTTAATAATGATAAGATGATCACTTAGGACTTCTTATTGATATATAGGTATTCCCAGGAAGTGCTAGTGGTAAAGAACCCACCTGTCAATGCAGGAAACATAAAAGATGGGTTCGATCCCTGAGTTGGGAAGATCCCCTGGAGGAGGGCATGGCAACCGACTCCTGTATTCTTGCCTGGAGAATCCCATGCACAGAGGAGCCTGGCAAGCTATGATCCATAGGATTGCTAAGAGACAGACATGATTGAGTGACAAACACTGAAATGACTACAAAAAGCTTCCAAATAAATTACAGAATTTCAGTATGGCTGTAAAATTAAAATAAAGGAATCAAAGACAAGTGCACACAGATTCATTTAGTCAAAAAACTAATATAGCTACTATAATTAATTAGAGCTCTGAATTTTCTGAGAACTGGAACATAAAAGGTAACACAAAGAAAATACAGTTATACAAATAACTGATTAAGAAGGGTTCAGGCAGCTTCTTCTTTGAAGCCAAGTGGTCTACAGCTATACATAACTTAAAACTCTTCAGATTACTGGGTATGTACTTCTGGTTCACAGGTTCTAAATACTGCAAAATGTTTAACCATGGGCTTCCTCCACATTTACCTATCCAATCCCCTAGTGATGGACTCCAAGGTTGCCTCTAACTTTCATCAACACAGCAATAAATGTTTCTGGATTTCCCCTTAACTGTGCACGAACTTCTTTGGGATATGTATCAATCAAAGATGCTGTTGTTCAGTCACTCAGTCGTGTCCAACTCTTTGCAACCCCATGGACTGCAGCATGCCAGGATTCACTGTCATTCACCATCTCCCAGAGCTCACTCAAACTCATGTCCATTGAGTCGGTGATGCAATCCAACCATCTCGTCCTCTGTCATCCCCTTATGTGTATATTATATATATATATATATATATATATATATATATATATATATATATGTATGTATATAGTGTAGGAGAAATGCAGCTTTATTTTTCTCCATAGAGCAGGACATTTTTCTCAACACTATCTACAAAATAACCCACCTTTCTCCCACAGGTATGTTTTACTATGTTTATTACATATAATGTTACCCATGAATTTGCTCTGTTCTTGAGTTTTATATTTTATATCATTGATCTAGTTGTTTCTATAATACTAATACTACCATACTCTTTTATTAGCTTTATAAAGCAATATGCTCAATCAAGACCTCCCTTATTCAGTGAGATTTTCAGATGCAATTCAATAAAATCTAATCTGACTAGTTTATGCAGAAAAAATTAAGAGATATTAAAAGAAAAGGTATGAGCTAAATCAAATCCCTTATGATTATACAGTGGAAGTGAGAAATAGATTTAAGGGACTAGATCTGATAGATAGAGTGCCTGATGAGCTATGAACAAATGTTCGTGACATTGTACAGGAGACAGGGATCAAGACCATCCCCATGGAAAAGAAATGCAAAAAAGCAAAATGGCTGTCTGAGGAGGCCTTACAAATAGCTGTGAAAAGAAGAGAAGTGAAAAGCAAAGGAGAAAAGGAAAGATATTCCCATTTGAATGCAAAGTTCCAAAGAATAGCAAGGAGAGATAAGAAAACCTTCCTCAGTGATCAAGACAAAAAAATAGAGGAAAATAACAGAATGAGAAAGACTAGAGTTCTCTTCAAGAAAGTAGAGGTACCAAGGGAACATTTCATGCAAAGATGGGCTGGATAAAGGACAGAAATGGTATGGACCTAACAGAAGCAGAAGATATTAACAAGAGGTGGCAAGAATACACAGAAGAACTATACAAAAAAGAGCTTCACAACCCAGATAATCATGATGGTGTGATCATTCACCTAGAGTCAGACATTCTGGACCATGAAGTCAAGTGGGTCTTAGAAAGCATCACTACGAACAAAGCTAGTGAACGCGATGGCATTCCAGTTGAGCTCTTTCAAATTCTGAAAGATGATGCTGTGAAAGTGCTGCATTAAATATGCCACAAATTTGGAAAATTCAGCAGTGGCCACAAGACTGGAAAAGATCAGTTTTCACTCCAGTGCCAAAGAAAGGCAATGCCAAAGAATGCTCAAACTACCACACAATTGCACTCATCTCACACTCTAGTAAAGTACTGGTCAAAATTCCCCAAGCCAGGCTTCAGCAATACATGAACTGTGAACTTCCAGATGTACATTATGAGAAACACTGGGCTGGAAGAAGCACAAGCTGGAATCAAGATTGCTGGGAGAAATATTAATAACCTCAGATAAGCAGATGACATCACCCTTATGGAATAAAGGGAAGAGGAACTAAAAAGCCTCTTGATGAAAGTGAAGGAGGAGAGTGAAAAAGTTGGCTTAAAGCTCAACGTTCAGAAAACGAACATCATGGCATCTGGTTCCATCACTTCATGGGAAATAGACAGGGAAACAGTGGAAACAGTGTCAGACTTTATTTTGGGGGGCTCCAAAATCACTGCAGATGGTGATTGCAGCCATGAAATTAAAAGATGCTTACTCCTTGGAAGGAAAGTTATGACCAACTTAGATAGCATATTAAAAAGCAGAGATATTACTTTACAAACAAAGGTCCATCTAGTCACGCTATGGTTTTTCCAGTGGTGATGTATGGATGTGACAGTTGGACTGTGAAGAAAGCTGAGTGCTGAAGAATTGATGCTTTTGAACTGTGGTGTTGGAGAAGACTCTTTCGAGTCCCTTGGACAGCAAGGAGATTGATCTCCTAAAGGAGACCAATCCTGGGTGTTCATTGGAAGGACTGATGCTGAAGCTGAAACTCCAATACTTTGGCCACCTCATGGGAAGAGTTTTCAAATTGGAAAAGACCCTGATGCTGGGAGTGATTGGGGGCAGGAGGAGAAGGGGACGATAGAGGATGAGATGGCTAGATGGCATCACCAACTCAATCGACATGAGTTTGAGTGATCTAAGGGAGTTGGTGAGGGACAGGGATGCCTGGCATGCTGCGATTCATGGGGTCGCAGAGTCGGACATAACTGAGCGACTGAACTGAACTGTACTGAACCTTCTAAAGGTTTGGTCTGAATGAAACAAATATTTCAAAGGATAGATTCCACTGGGCTCCGTATTCCTCATCAATTTTCCACAGTTCCAGAAGGTGGTCATCCACTGTGGTCAGTGTTTTAAATTAATGGCTGCAGTCACCATGGAGCTCTGAGAATAATCAATCTGCTCAGAGATCCTCCATTGGTTCCAAAGTAAGATGAAATGAAATCTTGATTTTATTCCACAAAAGAACAAATGAGGCCATCTGAACTGGACCTTTCATCTCCTGACACCCTGGTGTCCTTTTGTAATCACACTAAGTGCACACCTTAGATCTGCTACTCAAACTCACTTAACAGATATTAAACAGAGAAGCAGACCCATCACTAGACCCTACTGACTAGCTCCTGCTGCTGCTAAATCGATTCAGTCGTGTATGACTCTGTGCAACCCCATAGACAGCAGCTCACCAGGCTCCGCTGTCCCTGGGATTCTCCAGGCAAGAACACTGGAGTGGGTTGCCATTTCCTTCTCCAATGCAGGAAAGTGAAAATTGAAAGGGAAGTCGCTCAGTCCTGTCCAACTCCTAGCGACCCCATGGACTGCAGCCTACAAGGCTCCTCTATCCATGGGATTTTCCAGGCAAGAGTACTGGAGTGGGTTGCCATTGCCTTCTCCAACTGACTGGCTAGGAAAAGACATTTGACGTGGAATCAGTCACCAAAACAGGAAGTGGAGGAGAAGAAGAAAAGGCACAAGTTCACAGTCAAGAGAGACCTAAATCCAAATCCCAGCTCTTCCACCTTGTGACTCAGGGCAACTCTCTCCTTGAAGCCTCAGTTTCTTCATCTGTAAAACTGGGACACTAACACCTACTTCAGAGTCAGCCTGTTGTAAACAGTCAGTGGTAAACTGCAATTGCTTCCCATTCCTTTCCTTCTTTTCTAAACCACATGGAAAGAACCATGACCAGTAGAAAGCACTTGTGTAGGAATTATAGTATATGTGACTATTTTTAATGTATATATCGATCATTCACTCTTCCTTCAAGAAATACCCAGTAGAGAATCCCCTGGCAGTCCAGCAGTTAGGACTCCAAGTTTCCATTGCAGGGTGTATGGGTGGGGAACTAAGATCCCACAGCCAAAAAAAAAAAAAAGAAATACCCAATATAAACTCAGTAACAGTAACAAAAAAGATTTTTTTAACTCTGAAAAAGAGCTAAATCCAAAAGATATGTTAATGTTAGTTGAATCAGCCAATTCCAATAATCCACACACGTTAAATACTAAAAATAATGTAGAAAAAATAGTGGTATGTTGAGCCCTTTGCTCATATAATATGGGAAAGGAAAATCACTAGAAAATATTTGGGGAACACTTCTTCCAGGTCTAAAATTGTTGAAAGTATTCTAAATAAGCAACTTTTTCATTTTCCCATGGAAAAGATCAATGAGTGCTGATGACTTCTAGCACCATTTTGACACAGTATATATGAAATACCAAGTATGGAATCACCAGCTTCCCTTCAGTACCAGGTGGAGAAGAAAGAAGGATTTATGAGGGAATTAAATACGCCAGAACACCTTGCACAGAAGTAACCTAAAAGGGTAGCATTTTAGAATCAGCTCGTTGCAACAGCGACCCCATGTGGTAAATATACTTGGACAGAAGAAATGTTTCACAGGAGTCAATAGGTCTCTGCTGCTACTGCTAAGTGGCTTCAGTCGTGTCCTACCAGGCTCCCCCGTCCCAGAGATTCTCCAGGCAAGAACATTGGAGTGGGTTGCCATTTCCTTCTCCAATGAATGAAAGTGAAAAGTGAAAGTGACGTCACTCAGTCGTGTCCGACTCTTAGCGACCCCATGGACTGTGGCCCACCAGGCTCCTCCATCCATGGGATTTTCCAGGCAAGAGTACTGGAGTGGGGTGCCATTGCCTTCTCCGAAATAGGTCTCAGATCCATGCAATTTATGGACTGCCCATCATATTTCTTCATTAAAGGTAGAAGCCAATAGTTTGGCTTGATCACGTTGACCACGGGGTCTATCTGAGGCAATGGAGAACATTCTGATTGAGGATCCAGATAAACCAGTTGTGAGCAGTTTTAAGGACCTGATATTTCTGCAATTTTACGCAAATCATTTATTGCCTGAGAAGCAGTTTCTTCACTTCTATAAGAGATTGTGTAGACTAATTAATCAAGTGTGGAGGTTAATTAATTAATTTTACTTAATAAAGAACTTCCATAATAAAATTCTTTCTAAATTACATATTTCTATATAAATTCAACTATGTTTAACATAGGAAATATCACAAGACCAAAACAATGATCCTACTTTTTCAGGACAGCAAATAGAACTTGATTTTTCTGTGTTGCCATCTATTAACTGACTTAGGAAATTATTATTGTATCAAACAACAAAAGGAAGGAACATTAGAGGCTTTTCTATGCTGCAGCCTTGGGAATGAAAGTAATCATTAATGACTGTGTTGTTACGGGCTGAATTTTGTCTCTTCCCACCTCTCCCACTCACTCAAAAATATATGTTGGAGACCTAATCCCCAGTACCTCAGAATGTGACTTTATTTAGACAGTGTTCTTTAGAGAAATAATCAAGTTAAAATGAGATGTGGGTGGACTCTAATCCAACATGACTGGTGTCCTTATAAAAAAGGGAAATTTGGACACAGAGATGACACTAATAAAGGGAAAACAACGTGAAGAGAACAGAGAAAACCTGTCCATCTCAAGCCAAGGAGAGGGTCCTGAAACAGATCCTTCTCTCACAGCCCTTGGAAGGAACCAGACTTGCTGACACCTTAATCATGGACTTTGATTCTCTACTTCAAGACAACAAATTTCTATTGTTGAAGGCACCCATTTTGTCACAGTGGCCTTGGAAAACAACTATATGGTACTAATAATTATGTTATATAACATATATTCTCCTTTGAAAACCTTTTCTGTGTTCAAGAGATCTGGGTCAACACAGGAGTATAAGTTCAGTTCAGTTCAGTCTCTCAGTTGTCCGACTCTTTGCGACCCCAGGAATCGCAGCACGCCAGGCCTCCCTGTCCATCACCAACTCCCAGAGTTCACTCAAACTCATGTCCATCGAGTCAGTGATGCCATCCAGCCATCTCATCCTCTGTCGTCCCCTTCTCCTCCTGCCCCCAATCCCTCCCAGCATCAGAGTCTTTTCCAATGAGTCAACTCTTCTCATGAGGTGGCCAAAGTACTGGAGTTTCAGCTTTAGCATCATTCCTTCCACAGAACACCCAGAGCTGATCTCCTTCAGAATGGACAGGTTGGATCTCCTTGCAGTCCAAGGGACTCTCAAGAGTTTTCTCCAACACCACAGTTCAAAAGCATCAATTCTTCAGCATTCAGCCTTCTTTACACTCCAACTCTCACATCCATACATGACCACTGGAAAAACCCTAGCCTTGACTAGATGGACCGTTGTTGGCAAAGTAATGTCTCTGCTTTTCAATATGCTATCTAGGTTGGTCATAACTTTCCTTCCAAGGAGTAAGCGTCTTTTAATTTCATGGCTGCAGTCACTATCTGCAGTGATTTTGGAGCCCAAAAAAATAAAGTCTGACACTGTTTCCACTGTTTCCCCATCTATTTCCCGTGAAGTGACAGGACGAGATGCCATGATCTTCATTTTCTGAATGTTGAGCTTAAGCCAACCTTTTCACTCTCCTCTTTCACTTTCATCATGAGGCTTGTTAGTTCTTCACTTTCTGCCATAAGGGTGGTGTCATCTGCATATCTGAGGTTATTGATATTTGTCCCAGCAATCTTGATTCCAGTTTATGCTTCTTCCTATATACATGCATTAATGTTATTTTTTATATGTACTGAAATTAAAAGATAAAAAAACCTCAAAGCCCTGTTAAAGCAAATTTTAGAAGGTTCTTGTGATTAAGAAAGAAAACTGTACCCCTATAGCAAGAGTCATCAACTAGAGATACATTTTAAATTTTTAAAAGGTGAGTTTTACTCTGGTTAAAATAATGAATTCTAAATACAGAATGTGGAAAATATGGAAAAGTATAAAAATCATGTGAATGCTATATCCAAGAAATATCTTTGGTAATATTTGGGTATATATTTTTTATTCCTTTGTTTATGTGTAAATATTATTAACAAAATTGGACTGCATGTGCATATATGCACAAACACATAGATACATACCTACACTTTGGGGTACCCTGGATTTTTTAATGTTATTCTGAACCTATTAATAAGTATATGTAGAATTTGGATTCTAGTTGAAAATATTCCTCAAAATATTCCATGATAGAGATGTACTATAATTTATTTACCAATTTTCCTCGTGGTAAATATTTAGATTTTAGGAAGAATACTATATAAACACCGTTATACATAAATCTGTCTAAATTTCCAGTTATTTCTTTGTTAAGTGTTTTTCAATCTTCATTTTTTACATGACCACTTATAAAATAACATAAAACTACAGCTATTTCTTTAGACTAGCTTCTACAAAGGGGATTCCTTGGGTTAAAGAGTAAGAATATTTTAAGACTCTTGGTAAGTATTAATTTGCTCAATCAAACAACATTTGCAGAGTCCATACTTGGGTCAGGCACTGAGCTAGACGCAACATCCCCCTATGAAAATGGTCTTGTCAAAAGGAAAAGAATGTTTAAGCAGTGACAGTCTTCGTGACAACTGCTGTGATATGGAAAGTACAGCATCATGGGGACATACAGGTAGACAGACAACTTTGGTTGTGGGATTCCAGGAACATTCCCAGCTGGAGTGACACCTGAACTAAAACATAGGGAAGATGGACGAATCTCATAAAGACTGGGGCAAGTAGGAAGAGGCCAAAGGAACAGCTTCAGGAAAGACCTGGAAGCGCCTGTGGGAGCACAGGTGGAGAGGACTTGGGTAGATGGTAGTTCCACTGTTTGATATAGAAACAAAAAAAACGAAGGATGAGTTTGTCTTATTTGTTTCTTTTGCTCGGGGAAGAAAAGAAGATGAAAAGCTAAACTAACACTTATTTTTAAGTATTTCTGGATTCTTGCAGAGAACACAGTGAAACTTATTATACAATTAGAAAAAGGTCAGAGGAGGGAAGGCTGAAGGGAACACAAAGTGGCTCCAGGGAGGGTGGGTCCTCTTAGAGAGAGACGTCTCCCTAGCCTCCAGGCCAGGGTGAGTTCTCACATGGATGCAGCAAAATATAGCTCTCAGGAAAACCAGGAGAATAAGCCCCCAAAATGCTTCTCTACCCCTACCTTCTCTAAAATACTTAACATTATATTTCAGAAATGAAAACTGTGGTTCCACAAATAATTTTAAAAAAAGTTGGTACTTCCCTGGTGTTCCAGTGGTTAAGAAACTACTTTCCAGTGTAGGGTATGTGGGTTCGATCCCTGGTTGGGAAACTAAGACCCACATTCTGCAGAGCAACTGAGTCCATGCTCCAGAACAAGAGAAGCCCCGCATCTTATCAAAGACCCACTACAGCCAAAATGTAAAAAAAATAATAATAAAAAAGCCATGTTCCTTAAAAGACAATAAAATGTTTCTTGATGCAATTTAACCTCAATGTAATTAGATAGGATGATACTAGCTCCTTCCCTAGAAGCAGGTTTTCTAGTATATAAGATGGTATACAGGTTCAAGTGATGTGACAAAGACCAAAGTAAAGTAACTTAAAAACAACATCGACTGCATTTCCTTCTCATGTTGCAGTCCAAATATAAGCAATTCAGTGCAGATATAGGAGATCCATAGCTTTGGTGATGGCTTTACTCCATTTGGGCTGCTATAACAAAAATACCACAGACTAGAGGCCTAAGCAACAAACATTTATTTCTAGCAATTCCGAAGGTTAGGGAGTCCAGGATCAAGGTGCCAGTGGATTGGGTATCTGGTGGGGACCCACTTCCTGGTTCATAGACCACGATCTTCCTGCTGTTCTGTCATATGGAGGAACAGGCAAAGGAGATCTCTGGAGTGCCTTTTATTATAAGAAAACAAATTCCATTCAAAAGACCTTCACCCTTACAATCTAAGAATTTCCCAAAGGCTCCATGTCTTGATAACACCACACTGACGATTAGGTTTCAACATACAGCTTTTGGCAGGAGACAAACATTCAGTCCATCAGTTCAGTTCAGTGTCCAACTCTCGGCAACACCATGAACCAGAGCACGCCAGGCCTTCCTGTTCATCACCACCTCCCTGAGTTTACCCAAACTCATGTCCATTGAGTCGGTGATGCCATCCAACCATCTCATTGTTTGTCATCCCCTTCTCCTCCTGCCCTCAATCTATCCCAGCATCAGGGTCTTTTCAAATGAGTCAACTCTTTGCATCAGGTGGCAAAATACTGGAGTTTCAGCTTCAATATCAGTCATTCAAATGAACACCCAGGAGTGGTCTCCTTTAGGATGGACTGGTTGGATCTCCTTGCAGTCCAAGGGACTCTCAAGAGTCTCCTCCAACACAACAGTTCAAAAGCATCAATTCTTCAGCACTCAGCTTTCTTATGGTCCAACTCTCACATCCATACATGACTACTGGAAAAACCATAGCCTTGACTAGATGAAACTTTGTTGACAAAGTAATGTCTCTGCTTTTTAATATGCTGTCTAGGTTGCTCATAACTTTCCTTCCAAGTAGTAAGCGTCTTTTAATTTCATGGCTGCAATCACCATCTGCAGTGATTTTGGAGCCCCCAAATAAAATCTGTCGCTGTTTCCCCACATATTTCCCATGAAGTGATGGAACCAGATGCCATGATCTTTGTTTTCTGAATGTTGAGCTTAAGCCAACTTTTTCACTTTCCTCTTTCACTTTCATCAAGAGGTTCTTTAGTTCTTCTTCACTTTCTGCCATAAGGGTCGTGTCATCTGCATATCTGAGGTTATTGATATTTCTCCTGGCAATCTTGATTCCAGCTTGTGCTTCTTCCAGTCCAGCGTTTCTCATGATGTACTCTGCATATAAGTTAAATAAGCAGGGTGACACTATATAGCCTTGACGTACTCCTTTTCCCATTTGGAACCAGTCTGTTGTTCCATGTTTAGTTCTAACTGTTGCTTCCTGACCTGCATACAGGTTCTCAAGAGGCAGGTCAGGTGGTCTGGTATTCCACTCTTTTTCAGAATTTTCCACAGTTTATTGTGATTCACACATTCAAAGGCTTTGGCATAGTCAATAAAGCAGAAATAGATGTTTTTCTGGGACTCCCTTGATTTTTCCATGATTCAGTGGATGTTGGCAATTTGATCTCTGGTTCCTCTGCCTTTTCTAAAACCAGCTTGAACATCAGGAAGTTCACGGTTCACGTATTGCTGAAGCTTGGCTTGGAGAATTTTGAGCATTACTTTACTAGCCTGTGAGATGAGTGCAATTCTGTGGTGGTTTGAGTATTCTTTAGCATTATCTTTCTTTGGGATGGGAATGAAAACTGACCTTTTCGAGTCCTGTGGCCACTGCTGAGTTTTCTAAAATTTGCTGGCATGTTGAGTGCAGCACTTTCACAGCATCATCTTCAGTCCATAGCAGTGACTAAGTTTCTGATTGCTATTCCTCCCTCAAAACCCACTTCTACTCAGAGTCCAACACATATATACAACAATCCTCACAACAGTCCTTCCAATTATCTCAATTTTATAATTTAGGAGATGAGGCACCTAGATTGTAAATGGCTGATCCACTCTGACATAGTTACTAAGAAGAAGAATCATAAAATATAATTTATGCTTAGTCCTTTTTCCATCACATCCTTAAAATGAGATAAAAGAGATGATAAAAATGAATGTTATAAATAAAAACTCCATTGAATGTCTGGTTTTACTTAAAAGTTACCTGGTAATAAGGCACATTTTCCAGAACATTTTTCCAGTGAAGGATAAAAAGAATACTAAGCTAAGTTTCCTCCGCAAGGTCAAACGAGCCAATTACCAGGACCAAATGACAAAACAGAACTTCTAATGAAACTTATTTGCTCCCTCCTAGCCACCTCAGTCAGAGAAGGTAATGGCAACCCACTCCAGTACTCTTGCCCGGAGAATCCCATGGACGGAGGAGCCGGAAAGGCTGCAGTCCATGGGGTCACACAGAGTCAGACACGACTGAAGGGACTTAGCAGCAGCACCAGCAGCCACCACCTCAGTAATTAGGGGGAATATAGACCTGAGCACACAATGTCCCTTCCCTAGTCCTCCATTATAAAATGCTCTTCCCTAGCCATCCTCCCACATCATTGCCTCTGAGAAGTCCACTGAGCCAAGGATATATCTCTTCTAGATCTTGCTCTGGTTACCCAGATCCCAGGATTCCCTGCACACAAGGATTCCCCAGATCCACTTTTAAGGTCTGCATGTGCTTCTTCCAAGGACCTCTTCCCTGATGTAGATATTCCACCAGTGTATACACAACCCAAGCCCAAGGGGTAGTCGAGGAATGGCTCTTTGCAGGGATTGTAATCATGTTGGGCTGAGGTATCCCCATCAAGAATAGAATCCAAAAATAGGTCTGGGTATATATAGGAATTTAGCATACTATAAATGCAGTATCCCAAATTGATGGAGCAAAAGTGAAGTTTTCAATAAGTAGTGTTCCTACGAATGTCTATACATTTGGAAAAAATAAAGAAATGCAAGTCTTTACATAAAAATTAATTTCTTTGGGATATACTCCTTTGAATCATATGGTTCAAAATGGAGCTGCTAATTTCTTGCACAATCATCCCCCAGACACCACTAATTAATTGGTCAAATGTAGAGCAAAGCTGGGCTAAGCCTAGTAGCTACCACAACTTCCAGGGAACAGCATCTGGCTCACACTGAGTCAACCAGAGCCCTTCCTGGGAAGTTCTAAGTTGAAAAGAGTAAAAAAGAGAGACACTGAGTCCAGTCCTTCACAAGGGTATAGGGAAGAAGATGTGAGCACAGGAGCTGTTATGGGCCTACATGCTTATACGACCTACTTAAATCCTCCATTGTTTTGAATCCTCCTCACATTCTGTCTCACTTGCTTCCTCTCTTCTTCCTTCAGAGTCAAATTACCTCTACTTCCTTTTGTCACATAGCATTTTATGGACTTCTCTCTCCGAGCACTTACCAAACTGTTTTGAGTTATCAGTTTACTTTTCATCCCTACAACCAACAGTTTTTATTAACAGGGACTATTTTGGGAATGAGGGCTACACCACTGTTGAAATCTGTCTCATGCCTGGAGCAGCCTATAGGCTGAGGAGAAGTGGAGTGGTCAGACTGTATGCCTGAGAGGCAGGCTGCCTGGGTTTCAATTTACTGTTGAGCAGTTCTGTGACTTCAGTAAGATACATAAATTCTCTGAGCTTGAATGCTTTCATCGGCAAAGTGAAGCTCATGAGAAGAGTTGTGAGAATTAAAGGGGTTCACAACTGTTTGGGATCACACCTGGCGTCTGCAGATCAAGGATGGTTTCTTCACCTCTTTATGATCAGTGCTCAGCAGAGTATCTGGCACACAGGATTTATTTCAATATATACTTGTCAATGGCAACCCACTCCAGTACTCTTGCCTGGAAACTCCCATGGACGGAGGAGCCTGGTAGGCTGCAGTCCATGGGGTGGTGAAGAGTCAGACACGACTGAGCGACTTCACTTTCACTTTTCACTTTCCTGCCTTGGAGAAAGAAATGGCAACCCACTCCAGCGTTCTTGCCTGGAGGATCCCAAGGATGGAGGAGCCTGGTAGGCTGCCATCTACGGGGTCACACATAGTCGGACACAACTGAAGCGACTTAGCATACTTGTCAAATGAACAAATTTTGTGGCTTTACCAAAAAAAAAAAAAAAAAAGTTATACCAAAGAACAAATCCCAGAGCCACACCGCCACCTTGTGGAGGGATAGTAAGGCTTCAGGAACATGGTTTTCTGTGCTCAGGGGTTTGTATTTAGCTCTCCCTGCGGCCCCCACCACTGTGTCGCTCACAGCACAGAAGTACAAGGCAGAGTCACTCCCTAGAACAGATGGTTTCTTCAGGTGGAAAGAGGTTTGGCTCTTGTTAAATTCAGCCTCAAAACCGTAGTTGCCTTTAACCAAGGTGTCCCCAGAGATGTATTTCAGAAGGAACTGGAGACCTTGATTGCTATGCTGGACATACCAGAAAAGATAAGGGCTCCACGAAACTGAATAGGTGCACTTCACAGTCACTGGATCCCTTTCTGCGACACGGACTTCAGCTTCTGGCTGAGTCACCGACTGAGCTCTCAGCCCACCTGTTAAGTAACCCACAATACATCAGTGAAGCTTCTGAAAAAGAACGTAAGCGGGTAATACAAGTGCAAAACGGGAAGGAAGCATCACTCACTGAGTGTAAACAGAATCCCAAGTGTCCAGATGTGTGCAGAGGCCATGGTTCAAGCTGAGCTGGATGGGGGCTCCTTTGCAGCTCACCTTTGCTGGAGATATGGCACCACCCCAGAGACTATGTTCTCCACGAGCACAGCCTTTTACAAATGCCCCCTGGTGCTTCCTGGCACCTGTATCTTCTCTCTGTAGAGCAAGCTCTTCTCTCAAACCTCCGTGAGAAGCAAGACTGCAGCACCTCCTGCACTGAAGACAAACCGCCAGTGCAGCGCCCCCTAGAGCCCACTTAGAATCAGGAGACTTTCTAGAGACTTTCTAGCAGCTGAGCTGCTTGGAGAAGGCAATGGCAACCCACTCCAGTACTCTTGCCTGGAAAATCCCAGGGACAGAGGAGCCTGGTAGGCTGTAGTCCATGGCGTCCCTAAGAGTCGGACACGACTGAGCAACTTCACTCTCACTTTTCACTTTCATGCATTCTAGAAGGAAATGGCAACCCACTCCAGTGTTCTGCCTGGAGAATCCATGGACGGCGGAGCCTGGTGGGCTGCCGTCTATGGGGTCGCACAGAGCTGGACACGACTAAAGCAACTTAGCAGCAGCAGCAGCAGCTGAGCTGCTTAACTGGTGACTCAGCAGTAAAGATTCCACCTGCCAGTGCAGGAGACTTCGGTTCCATCTTGGGTCAGGAAGATCCTCCGGAGGAGGAAATGACAACCCACTCCAGTATTCTTGCCTGGAAAATTCCATGGACAGAGGAGCCTGGCGGGTTACAGTCCATGGAGTCACAAAGAGTCAGACACGACTGAGCGCGCCCACACACACACACACCCCTGAAGCTTCCAGGTCTTATCACAGGACCGGTCCTCTGGATGTCTACATTTTCCATCGGTGTTCAAGGAGAAGAATCCGGGATGTGTGAACCAAAGTGGGAAAAAAATTCATCCTGGGTGGAACAACTTTTAAATGGTTTATGCTCTCTCAAGATAATACAGGGACAGAAAGAAGGGAAAAGCATATTTTGATAGGATGGGTAAATAAATAGAAAATAAAAGAAGGGAAAGCATAGCACCGAATGGAGAGAGAAAGAAAAGTGAGAGACAAGAAAAAACAAAATAAAGGAAAAGAGTAAGGCAAGAGAAGATGAATGGTAAGAATGAGCTTATTTGTGTCTTTAGAAATAATTTAGAGCTGACATCCAATTAAACCTCTTTGACCACAATATAACTTGGGTTTTTCTCTTGGTTAGGTCTGTTGGGACCCCTCCCTATGATATTTAAATAGTCATACAAGAAGAACTTGAACCTTCTCTTTAAAAATTTTTAGAGAGAGAAAAGGAGGGATGGCGTTATGCTGCTGCTGCTAAGTCGCGTCAATCGTGTCCGACTCTGTGCGACCCCATAGACTGCAGCCCACCAGGCTCCCCCGTCCCTGGGATTCTCCAGGCAAGAACTCTGGAGTGGGTTGCCATTTCCCTCTCCAATGCATGAAAGTGAAAAGTGAAAGTGAAGTTCCTCAGTTGTGTCCGACTCCTCGAGACCCCATCGACTGGGGCCTTCCAGGCTCCTCTGTCCATGGGAGTTTCCAGGCAAGAGTACTGGAGTGGGGTGCTATTGCCTTCTCTGGATGGTGTTATAAACTTGTTATAAATTTTTGTCCTATTGAACAGTAGGTTTTACAGCTAAAAAACTTCTATGAAGTTTTGTAAAAATAGAAATTTTCCACATAGAAAGACTACTTAAAAAAGACTTCGGATGAAATACACATGGATTAAAAGTTGATGGTTAACTAAGCGTGAGGTATTATGATGATGACAAAGAGTTCATTTTAAGGGGAAGACAGGCAAAAGTTTTACACTAAAAAATGCCACAGTACCAGCAGAGTGGTTATTCAATAGAGTTGAACATAAAGAAAATAAGCAAGTATCAGTATAAAGAAGATGTTTCTTTGATTTTCCTTATTTTTCTTTTAAGTAATATCCAAAGAAACCATACAATTTAGAAAGAAGATAGAAAATCTCCTTGCTTTGAATCAGAAAAAAATGTGGAACATAGCTATTTCTCAAAGCTTTGCTAAGGATCTCATACTTAACTAATTGAAACCTTGACCCTATTATAATGTCTTTCTTTGAAATATGTAAGTTATCTTTAAATAATAATCTTCAAGTCCCAAAGAGGTTTATGATGAATGGGAAAATAGAATAAATTTCTTCTTTTTCTGTCTAGTGTTTAAGTGTTAGTGTTGTATCTTAAAAGGGACTGGCAGTCATCTCCAGAGGAATGATTGGGAAAAGCTTAAAGAAAGTATATTTTTAAATACACGTGCAGGATTAGGAGAAATCTACAAGAGAAGGTAAAGCACCCTGGGACCAACAACAGTAAGTAGGCTTCACCAGTCCTAGGCTTGAAGGGACAGAGGAGGAAGAAATGATCCCAGCCTGGGAGACCTGTCACTGAGGTGGATCCACAGGACCTCTGGATGTCAGCACAGGAAAGAAAACAGCAGAATATAAACAGGTTGACCACTGTTCCCTGCCAGTGGCTCCCACTGGGCCAAAACCAACTAGAAGCAAAAAAGACAAGTGCACGGAAGTCAGCCTCCTGGGTGTAGAGCAGGGTGGAGAGCAGATTTGGAGAGGAGAACAGAGAACAGCCAGTTCCCTGACATTGGGTTTAGGGTTCCCCTGTGGTCATGTATGGATGTGAGAGTTGGACTGTGAAGAAGGCTGAGTACTGAAGAATGATGCTTTTGAATTGTGGTGTTGGAGAAGACTCTTGAGAGTCCCTTAGACTGCAAGGAGATCCAACCAGTCCATTCTGAAGGAGATCAGCCCTGGGATTTCTTTGGAAGGAATGATGCTAAAGCTGAAACTCCAGTACTTTGGCCACCTCATGTGAAGAGTTGGTTATTGGAAAAGACTCTGATGCTGGGAGGGATTGGGGGCAGGAGGAGAAGGGGACGACAGAGGATGAGATGGCTGGATGGCATCACTGACTCGATGGACGTGAGTCTGAGTGAATACTGGGATTTGGTAATGGACACGGAGGCCTGGCTAGCTGCAATTCATGGGGTCGAAAAGAGTCGGACACGACTGAGCTACTGAACTGAACTGAACTGATCAATCAGGCAAAATGTGGGTTTATCCTAAATGTCTGCTCAGGCATATCTATATAGCACTTTGATTGATGTAGCAAGATAAATAAGTCAAAACAATAGTCCAATATGGACTTTGGTGCCATAACTAAATTTTCCAAGTAATTGCCTAATCTCTACTTCTCCAATCCTATACAGATACAGCATACCAAGCGTGTAGAACTATGCCTAGATAGTGCAAGTGACTCATTGTGCCTACCTTCAACTATTTAAAAATCAATTCCAAGAGACACAAATGAACTAAACCTTTAAGAGGCTACACATCCAAAGGATTCCTAGGGCATCAACTGAGCTTTCAGAATTGCACAAAATAGACTCACTAGTTATTCTTCTTATGTGCTTTATGAGATTGATGAGGTTATTATTCATTAAATGTCTATTGTGAGCATAATGTTAAGCCCATTACATTTCTTGACTTATTTTTCCTCCTAATATTTTAGGGATGAAAATATTAGGAGTTCAGGAATATTCAATTATTCAAGCCATCCTTAAAGAAACAGAACAAAGATTTTAACCCATACTTTTCTGACTGTAAAAGCATAAATATCGATGAGAATGTCAATTTTAATCATTTTTTAATACCTTACAATATTGGAAAGTAATTCCATTATCCTAATAAAGTTATAGAATCATATTCTTATGTGCTACTTACCTTTAGAGGCTATCTTTTAATTGGGTGTATACCAAATACTGACTTCATATGTATGTGCCACTTCATCAAAGCAGCCCATAGATCATTGCTTCTAGGAGGTCCTCAGACATTTAAAGAACTGAATGAGCTACTGACCCCAAGAAAACATTAGCAGCAATGTGGATATGACCAGCAGCAGGCAGAGCAGATCAATCTAGGGACACCTTGGACAGCTCTGCACCCACTGCATTGGACTCTCCATGTTTAGACTCAGCCCTGCTGGGCATCTTTAGTCTCAGGAGCCTTAGAATAGCTTTCTCAACCAGGAATTTTTTATGAGAAGTAAATCTCAAAAAAAGTGGAAATTTCTATATACGTACAAACTTCCAGGATTTGGGAGTACAGGGAATTTTACTCTCCTGTGAATGTTTCACAAGTCATCATCGAACTGAGAGCTTCATGATGCTTTTAACACTGTGCTGCCACTGAGCTCTCTTCTTCATGAATGCTCTCTCATCAGCTGTATTTTCCCCTTCTTTTATTTCATTCTTGTCCCACTTCCCCTTTGGGTTAGAACACCTTTAGTGTTCTACATGTAAGCTGGAAAAAATCAAGTAAGGAAACTAGTTCTTGACAGTTTAAACAATAGAATCAAAACACCAACATAAAAGGTAGGGTTTTCAATATGTCACTCCTCAATGAACTGAAAGGAAGATCCTATAAGAACAAAAGGAATTTTCTGTCTCTTCTTGCTTGCCAAAGCAAGGAGGGGCCGTGTGCTTATTCACCGTTTGTGGAGCAGCAAGAGCACACGTGTGGAACTCATGGAGAAGATGCACACATGGCTCATACTCAGATATTTCATTTGCTGAAAAGGCAAGATTAACACAGTTTTAAACACGCAATAACCCAAAAAAGAATGTGCCTAAAGAAGTGGTACAAACATATATCAATGTATATGTGTATACAATTTGGATGTTACTAAAAGCAGAGAATGGGCTTCCCAGGTGGCGCTAGTGGTAAAGAACCCACCTGCCAATGCAGGAGACATAAGAGACACAGGTTTGATCCCTGTGTCAGGAAGATGCCCTGGAGGAGAGCATGGCAACCCTCTCGAGTATTCTTGCCTGGAGAATCCCATGGACAGAAGAGCCTGGCAGGGTACGGTCCTTAGGGTCACAAAGAGTCGACTCAACTGAAGCAATTTAGCATACACACAAAAGTAGAGAATAGTGGCTAAAGCCTCAGGATCTGGGCTCCTGAGTCTGGGATTCTCACATCAAACTAGGATGAGCAATAGAATTTCCAGAGAGACATTTATAGAAAATACAGACTTCTGGGTCCCATCCCTGCAAACTATGATTCAGTTTCTCTGGAATGCAGGGGACAAAAAAATCTACTCTTTTTAACAAAACTCCAGAGACTTCTGATAAAAAAAAGAAAAAGTGGGTATCACTGATCTATCCTAGGACTTTAGTCTGTAAAGTGGGAAGGAAAGGTCTGGGTAAAAAGACAAAGATAACAAGGATTGGGGAGTATATATTACAACTTATATTGTATTTAAGTTTAAAAATGTGGAATAAGATTGAGTTTTACTAATATTTCATATACTAGTTGACACTGGCATCCTCACTTAGTGTGTACATCAAATTGTAATAAGTAAAATATCCTGAGAAGGACTGAGGGTTCAAACTCAGGGCTGTTGGTAGTAGCTATTCACTCATGTTCCCTTTCAGCTAATTATACTATTGAATGTTAACTAAAGTACACTTTACAAAATGTTTGTGTAACTCCATGGACTATATCCCTCCAGGCTCCTCTGTCAATGGAATTTTCCAGGCAATAATACTGGAGCAGGTTATTATTTCCTACTCCAAGGGATCTTCCTGACCCAGGGAATGAAACCATGTCTCCTGCATTGGCAGGCGGATTCTTTACCACTGAGCCACCTGTGTCTTAAAAAAATTCCCACAAACATTGAGGTTGGCAGATAATATTTCAAGTGCAGAAAGCAAGAAGAAAATAGCAGAGTGGACATGACTCTTCCTCTCTGCTATTTTCTTCTTGCTTTCTGCATTTGTATTTAAATATTATCAGCCAGCTTCATTCTCTTTGAGGGAATTTTTTTTAAGACACAAGTGGTGCAGTGGTAAAGAATCACCCATTTTACAAGGGAAAGCAAAAATACTCGAGGCATATTTCAAAAGAAACAGATCAAAAGTGTTTCAGTTATCCAAAAGACAATTTTAAACATAAATTTACAGAACCATTATCGAAACACTCTGTAAAAACTTATTTCCCTATGAACTTTTAGTATACATGGTGCTGTGCTCTGCGTTGCTTATTTATTCAGTTGTGTCCAACTCTTTGCGACCCCATGCACTGTAACCCTCTAGGCGCCTCGCTCCATGAGGATTTTCCAGGTGAGAGTACTGGAGTTCTGCTCCAGGGAATCTTACCAGGACAGGGACTGAACCCAGGTCTCCTGCATTGCAGGCAGATTTTTTGCCATCTGAGCCACCAGGGAAGCCCAAGAATACTGGAGTAGGTACGTTAACCCTTCTTCAGGGAATCTTGCCAGCCCAGGAATCTAACGGGGGTCTCCTGCATTGCAGGCTCATTACAAGCTGAGCTACAAGGGAAGCCCATTATATATAGTGTTTGGACTCAAATGTTTTTCCTGATAGTGCAAATGGAAAAGCTTGGGGGATGCTGAATTGGGAGTAGGCGGGGAAACAGTTATTGTTCGTCTTTCTTCCACATCCTGCAAATGCTGTGACCTCTCCTTGTTTCTGTTCAGCTCTTCATGGATGCCCTGCTTCTGTGTACCTCAGAGCACAATAGTAAACCCCTGCATCTGCCGTCTGCACCTGGAGGATGAGCAGTGATGAAGAGAACCTCTCATATGTCATGTTGTAGCGTCCCTGTTGAGAAGGCCTTAAGCCCTTAATGAGGAGTCTTGGAGCAAATCCTGGGAAGTGAAGGTACCAGAGGAAGTCATAAACATCGGATACAGAGTGATTACAGGAAATTTCTGCAACAGCTCCCTCCAAAGAGACCACAGTGGGAGACTGAAGTACTTGCTCCTTGCTCTCTGCAACTACAGGAAACAAACAAACAAAAAGGTTGTGACTTTGAAATTGAAAACAAATTTCAAACAAAGGCATACATTTTTCCAAGACCAGATGGTGAAAAGGCTTACTCACCCTTCCAGAGAGAGCTGAGGAGGACACCCAGCCACACTGCTTCCAGAGTGCTCTGCAAAGCCATGGCCAAAATGCAGCTGGTCTCAGGCCACTTGCCTCAAGTGTGACACTCACAGGAAGCTGATTATAGGCTGCCTCTTTTGCATTTTCTTCTGTGTCATGACATCATCAGTCAGAATCTGTGAACCAAGAAGAATCACTACAGTTCTGAGGTTATTTAATAACTTCATCTGTACTTTGTTCTGAGTAGGGAGTCTTAAAAAAGGAGATGCCCTGGAGGAGGAAATGGCAACCCACTCCAGTATTCTTGCCTGGAAAATCCCATGTACAGAGGAGCCTGGCAGGCTACAAGTCCATGGGGTCACAAAGAGTCAGACAAGACTTAGCAACTGAGCACACACACATCCTCTCAGAGGTCACCACAGCTGTGCATTTAAGAAGGCATTAAGCATTTAAGAAGCTTGCTTCCTTCATTAATGGTGCCAGAAAGAGTCTCGCAATGATGGGGGGAGACTGATTCATCATTCAAACTAAAGTGATAGATTCACACAAAAAAGTACGCTGAACTTATCACATGTAATATAATGCTATGCTAATATATTAAAAATAATGATCATGAAATCTAAGAGCCCGTGGTAGATGAGCAATGCATATTTTTAAGGCACAAAAATTACAATGTAAATTACAATATCCATCAAAGTTTGACTCTTTGCATCCAAGGTGATCTCTGGAATAAGTATGGAAGGAAAATCTCACTTCTATTTTTCTGTAACCAAAAGAAACTGGGTCTAGAAAGACCCAAAATTGCATCTGGAGATGACCTCTTTTGGATAGTGAAAGTGAAAGTCACTCAGTCCTGTCCAACTCTTTGTGACCCCATGGACTATACAGTCCATGGAATTCTCCAGGCAAGAATACTGGAGTAGGTAGCCGTTCCCTTCTCCAGGGGGTCTTCCCAACACAGGGATCGAACACAGGTTTCCCACATTTCAGGATTTTTGGATAGTACCTATCTTCATATTTTTGGAGAAGGAAATGGCAACCCACTCCAGTGTTCTTGCCTGGAGAATCCCAGGGACGGGGGATCCTGGGGGGCTGCTGTCTATGGGGACGCACAGACTCGGACACGACTGAAGCGACTTAGTAGTAGTAGTATCTTCATTTTATAGCCTGAGACTGTCCCATCTGTTACTAATGAGGACTTAGTAGTTCTACCTGAGGGTTTTATACAGATTTTAATGGGATTTTACTTGAAAAAGAAGAGAACAGAGTTCTGGCCATTCAAGTTTCATACAGTAGCATTTATATGTGCACCAGCGCCGCCTAGTGGGCTCCATGGGAACTGATGGAAGGTCATGTCCCACGCAGCCTCTGAGACAGTCTTCATAGCTTCTCACAACCTGAAGAGATGTTTTTGCCCTTTGCTTTTCTTCAAATTCCTCTCCTTTATTCAATATTCATAGGGATATGAACACTATAGAGAGGAAATAATCACCTTCTTAGAAAGCCTTCTGGTTAACAAAAGATGTTCCTCATTCAGGAGAGTGGTTATTTAAAATACACTTCCATAGAGTGGAATGTTTCCTTTCTTCATCTTAAAATGATTGTTTTATTCATTTCCTTTTCTATCTTTTTTTTAATAGTCTCCCAGGTCAGGAAAGAATTTCCACAGTTCATTGTGATCCACACAGTCAAAGGCTTTGGCATAGTCAATAAAGCAGAAATAGATATTTTTCTGGAACTCTCTTGTTTTTTCCATGATCCAGCGGATGTTGGCAATTTGATCTCTGGTTCCTCTGCCTTTTCTAAAACCAGCTTGAACATCTGGAAGTTCACGGTTCATGTATTGCAGAAGCCTGGCTTGGAGAATTTTGAGCATTATTTCACTAGCATGTGAGATGAGTGCAATTGTGTGGTATTTTGAGCATTCTTTGGCATTGCCTTTCTTTGGCACTAGAATCAAAAGTGACCTTTTCAAGTCCTGTGGCCCACTGCTGAGTTTTCTGAATTTGCTGGCACATTGAGTGCAGCACTTTCACAGCATCATCTTTCAGGATTTGGAATAGCTCAATTGGAATTCCATCACCTCCACCTGCTTTGTTCATAGTGATGCTTTCTAAGGCCCACTTGACTTCACATTCGAGGATGTCTGGCTCTAGGTGAGTGATCACACCATCGTGATGATCTGTGTTGTGAAGCTCTATTTGTACAGTTCTTCTGTGTATTCTTGCCACCTCTTCTTACTATCTTCTGCTTCTGTTAGGTCATACCATTTCTGTCCTTTATCCAGCCCATCTTTGCATGAAATGTTCCCTTGGGATCTCTAATTTTGTTGATGAGGTCTCTAGTGTTTCCCATTCTATTGTTTTCCTCTATTTCTTTGCATTGATCGTTGAGGAAGGCTTTGTTATCTCTCCTTGTTATTCTTTGGAACTCTGCATTCAGATGCTTATATCTTTCCTTTTCTCCTTTGCTTTTTGCTTCTCTTCACAGCTATTTGTAAGGTCTCCTCAGACAGCCATTTTGCTTTTTTGCATTTCTTTTCCATGGGGTTGGTCTTGATCCCTGTCTCCTGTACAATGTCACGAACCTCCATCCATAGTTCATCAAGCACTCTGTCTGTCAGATCTAGTCCCTTAAATCTATTTCTCACTTCCACTGTATAATCATAAGGGATTTGATTTAGGTCATACCTTAATGGTCTAGTGGTTTTCCCTACTTTCTTCAATTTAAGTCTGAATTTGGCAGTAAGGAGTTCATGATCTGAGCCACAGCTCCTCCCGGTCTTGTTTTTGTTGACTTCTCCAACTTTGGCTGCAAAGAATATAATCAGTCTGATTTTGGTGTTGACCACCTGGTGATGTCCATGTGTAGAGTCTTCTCTTGTGTTGTTGGAAGAAGGTGTTTGCTATGACCAGTGCATTCTCTTGGCAAAACTCTAGGCCAAATTTACCTATTACTCCAGGTGTTTCCTGACTTCCTACTTTTGCATTCTAACCCCTATAATGAAAAGGACATCTTTTGGGGGTGTTAGTTCTAAAAGGTCTTGTAAGTCTTCATAGAACTCTCCAACTTCAGATCTTCAGCATTACTAGTCGGGGTATAGGCTTGGATTACCGTGATATTGAATGGTTTGCCTTGGAAACGAACAGAGATCATTCTGTCATTTTTGAGATTGCATCCAAGTACTGCATTTCGGATTCTTTTGTTGACCATGATGGCTACTCCATTTCTTCTAAGGGATTCCTGCCCACAGTACTAGATATAATGGTCATCTGAGTTAAATTCACCTATTCCAGTCCATCTTAGTGTGCTGAGTCCTAGAATGTTGACATTCACGCTTGTCATCTCCCATTTGACCATTTCCAATTTGCCTTGATCATGGACCTAACATTCGAGGTTCCTATGCAATATTGCTCTTTACAGCATTGAACCTTGCTTCAATTATCAGTTGCATCCACAACTGGGTATTGCTTTTGCTTTGGCTCCATCCCTTCATTCTTTCTGGAGTTATTTCTCCACTGATCTCCAGTAGCATACTGGGCACCTACCTACCCGGGGAGTTCATCTTTCAGTGTCCTATCTCTTTGCCTTTTCATACTATTCATGGGGTTCTCAAGGCAAGAATACTGAAGGGGTTTGCCATTCCCTTCTCCAGTGGACCACATTCTGTCAGACCTCTCCACCACGACCCGTCTGTCTTGGGTGGCCCCACATGGCATGGCTTAGTTTCACTGAGCTAGACAAGGCTGTGGTCCATGTGATCAGATTGGCTAGTTTTCTGTGATTATGGTTTCGGTGTGTCTTCCCTCTGATGCCCTCTTGCAACATCTACCGTTTTACTTGGGTTTCTCTTACCTTGGGCATGAAGTATCTCCTCACAGCTGTTCCAGCAAAGCAGCCTCTTGAGGCTGTCTCTTGAGGAACCTATATGCAGGTAGGGAAGCAACAGTTAGCACTGGACATGGAACAACAGACTGGTTCCAAAGAGGAAAAGGAGTACGTCAAGGCTGTACATTGTCACCCTGCTTATTTAACTTCTATGCAGAGTACATCATGAGAAACGCTGGGCGGGAAGAAGCACAAGCTGGAATCAAGATTACCAGGACGAATATCAATAACCTGAGATATGCAGACAACACCACCCTTATGGCAGAAAGTGAAGAGGAACTAAAAAGACTTGATGAAAGTGAAGGAGGAGAGTGAAAAAGTTGGCTTAAAGCTCAACATTCAGAAAACTAAAATCATGGCATTTGGTCCCATCACTTCATGGGAAATGGATGGAAAAACAGTGGAAACAGTGTCAGACTTTATTTTTTTGAGCTTCAGAATTACTGCAGATGATGATTGCGGGCATGAAATTAAAAGACACTAATCCTTGGAAGGAAAGATATGACCAACCTAGATAGCATATTTAAAAGCAGAGACATATCTTTGCCAAAAAAGCAAATCAAAGCTATGGTTTTTCCAGGGGTCATGTATGGATGCGAGAGTTGGATGGTGAAGAAAGCTGAGCGCCAAAGAATTGATGCTTTTCAACTGTGGTGTTGGAGAAGACTCTTGCGAGTCGCTTGGACTGCAAGAAGATCCAACCAGTCCATCTTAAAGGAGATCAGTCCTGGGTGTTCATTGGAGGGACTGATGTTGAAGCTGAAACTCCAGTACTTTGGTCACCTGATGGGAAGAGTTGACTCATTGGAAAAGACCCCACTGCTGGGAATGATTGGGGGCAGGAGGAGAAGGGGACGACAGAGGACGAGGTGGCTGGATGGCACCACCGACTCAATGGACATGGGTTTGGGTAGACTCCGGGAGTTGGTGATGAACAGGGAGGCCTGGCATGCTGCGATTCATGGGGTCGCTAAGAGTTGGACAGGACTGAGCGACTGAACTGAACTGAGGTAATGAGAAATTAGTTTCTTCCCCAATATTTTTTTCTTTTTTTACTGGGAGATTCTTTAATAATGATAAGATGATCACTTAGGACTTCTTATTTATACATAGATATTCCCATGTCATGCTAGTGGTAAAGAACCCACCTGCCAATGTAGGAAACATAAGAGATGGGTTTGATCTCTGAGTTGGGAAGATCCCCTGGAGGAGGGCATGGCAACCCACTCCAGTATTCTTGCCTGGAGAACCCCATGGACAGAGGAGCCGGGCAGGCTATGATCCATTGGATTGCAAAGAGTCAGACATGATTGAGTGACAAACACTGAAATGACCACAAAAAGCTTCCAAATAAATTACAGAATTTCAGTATGGTTGTAAAATTAAAATAGAGGAATCAAAGAAAAGTGGACACAGATTCATTTAGTCCAAAAACTAATATAGCTACTATGATTAATTAGAGCTCTGAATTTTCTGAGAACTGGAACATAAAAGGTAACACAAAGAAAATACAGTTTTACAAATAACTGATTAAGGGTTCAGGCAGCTTCTTCTTTGAAGCCAAGTGGTCTACAGCTATACATAACTTAAAACTCTTTTCAGATTACTGGGTACGTACTTTTGGTTCACAGCTTCTAACTACTGCAAAATGTTTTACCATGGGCTTCCTCCACATTTACCTTCCAATCCCCTAGTGATGGACTCCAAGGTTGCCTGTAATTTTCATCAACACAGCAATAAATGTTTCTGTATTTCCCCTTAACTATGCAAGAACTTCTTTGGGATATGTATCAATCAAAGATGCTGTTTTTCAGTCACGCAGTCATGTCTGACTCTTTGCAACCCATGGACTGAAGAATGCCAGGCTTCCCTGTCATTCACCATCTCCCAGAGCTCACTCAAACTCATGTCCATTGAGTCAGTGATGCAATCCAACCATCTCGTCCTCTGTCATCCCCTTATGTGTGTGTGTGTGTGTGTGTGTGTGTGTGTGTGTGTGTGTGTATATATATATATATATAGTGTAGGGAAAATGCAGCTTTATTTTTCTCCATAGAGAAGGACAGTTTTCCTAACACTGTCTACAAAATACCCCACCTTTCTCCCACACATGATTTATTATGTTTATTATATATAATGTTACCTATGAATTTGCTCTGTTCTTGAGTTTTATATTTTATGTCATTGATCTAGTTGTTTCTATAACACTAACACTAACATACTCTTTTATTAGCTTTATAAAGCAAAATGTTTTATCAAGACCTCCCTTTAATCAGTGAGATTTTCACATGCAATTCAATAAAATCTAATCTGACTAGTTTATGCAGAAAAAAATTAAGAGATATTAAAAGAAAAGGTATGATCTAAATCAAATCCCTTATGATTATACAGTGGAAGTGAGAAATAGATTTAAGGGACTAGATTTGATAGATAGAGTGCCTGATGAGTTATGGACGGATGTTCGTGACATTGTACAGGAGACAGGGATCAAGACCATCCCCATGGAAAGGACATGCAAAAAAGAAAAATGGCTGTCTGAGGAGGCCTTACAAATAGCTGTGAAAAGAAGAGAAGCGAAAAGCAAAGGAGAAAAGGAAAGATATTCCCATTTGAATGCAGAGTTCCAAAGAATAGCAAGGAGAGCAAAGAAAGCCTTCCTCAGCGATCAAGACAAAGAAATAGAGGAAAACAACAGAATGGGAAACAACAGAGATCACTTCAAGAAAAGTAGAGATACCAAGGGAACATTTCATGCAAAGATGGGCTGGATAAAGGACAGAAATGGTATGGACCTAACAGAAGCAGAAGATACTAAGAAGAGGTGGCAAGAATACACAGAAGAACTGTACAAATAGAGCTTCACAACACAGATCATCACGATGGTGTGATCACTCACCTAGAGCCAGACATCCTCGAATGTGAAGTCAAGTGGGCCTTAGAAAGCATCACTATGAACAAAGCAGGTGGAGGTGATGGAATTCCAATTGAGCTATTTCAAATCCTGAAAGATGATGCTGTGAAAGTGCTGCACTCAATGTGCCAGCAAATTTGCAAAACTCAGCAGTGGCCACAGGACTGGAAAAGGTCACTTTTGAATCTAGTGCCAAAGAAAGGCAATGCCAAAGAATGCTCAAACTACTGCACAATTGCACTCATCTCACACACTAGTCAAGTAATGCTCAAAATTCTCCAAGCCAGGCTTCTGCAATACGTGAACCGTGAACTTCCAGATGTTCAAGCTGGTTTTAGAAAAGGCAGAGGAACCAGAGATCAAATTGCCAACATCCGCTGGATCATGGAAAAAACAAGAGAGTTCCAGAAAAATATCTATTTCTGCTTTATTGACTATGCCAAAGCTTTTGACTGTGTGGATTACAATAAACTCTGGAAATTCTTCAAAAGATGGGAGAACCAGACCAACTGACCTGCCTCTTGAGAAACCTCTATGCAGGTCAGGATGCAACAGTTAGAACTGGACATGGAACAACAGACTAGTTCCAAATAGGAAAAGGAGTACTCAAGGCTATATATTGTCACCCTGCTTATTTAACTTCTATGTAGAGTACATCAAGAGAAACGTTGGGCTGGAAGAAGCCAAGCTGGAATCAAGATTGCCTGGAGAAATATCAATAAACTCAGATAAGCAGATGACACCACCCTTATGGCAGAAATTGAAGAGGAACTAAAAAGCCTCCTGATGAAAGTGAAAGAGGACAGTGAAAAAGTTGGCTTAAAGCTCAACGTTCAGAAAACTAAAATCATGGCATCTGGTCCCATCACTTCATGGCAAATAGATGGGGAAACAGTGGAAACAGTTTCAGACTTTACTTTTGGGGCTCCAAAATCACTGCATATGGTGATTTCAGCCATGAAATTAAAAGACGCTTACTCCTTGGAAGGAAAGTTATGACCAACCTAGACAGGATATTAGAAAGCAGAGATATTACTTTCCCAACAAAGATCCATCTAGTTAAGGCTATGATTTTTCCAGTGGTCATGTATGGATGTGAGAGTTGGACTATGAAGAAAGCTGAGCGCTGAAGAATTGATGCTTTTGAACTGTGGTGTTGGAGAAGACTCTTGAGAGTCCCTTGGACTGCAAGGAGATCCAACCAGTCCATCCTAAAGGAGACCAGTCCTGAATGTTCATTGGAAGGACTGATCCTGAAGCTGAAACTCCAATACTTTGGCCACTTCATGGGAAGAGTTGACTCCAATTGGAAAAGACCCTGATGCTGGGAGCGACTGGGGACAGGAGGAGAAGGGGACGATAGAGGATGAGATGGCTGGATGACATCACCAACTCAAAGGACATCAGTTTGAGTGAACCACGGGAGTTGGTGTTGGACAGGGATGCCTGGAATGCTGCGATTCATGGGGTCACAAAGAGTCGGACACGACTGAGCGACTGAACTGAACTGTACTGAACCATCTAAAGGTTAGGTCTAAATGAAACAAATATTTCAAAGGATAGAGTCCACTGGGCTCCTTATTCTTCATTGATTTTCCACAGTTTGAGAAGGTGCTCATCCACTGTAGTCAATCTCGTATTCATGGAGTTCTGAGAATAATCCATCTGAGACTGTCATTCATGCCCAGAAATCCCCCTTTGGTTCCAATGTAAGATAAAATGAAATCTTAATCTTTTTCCACAAAAGAGCAAATGAGGCCATCTGAACTGGACCTTTCATCTCCTGACACCCTGGTGTCCTTTTGTAATCACACTACGTCCACACCTTACATCTGCTACTCAAACTCACTTAGCAGATATTAAACAGAGAAGCGGACCCCACTCTACTCCCTACTGACTACCTGCTGCTGCTGCTAAGTCGCTTCAGTCCTGTCCAACTCTGTGTGACCCCATAGACAGCAACTCACCAGGCTCCACTGTCCCTGGGATTCTCCAGGCAAGAATACTGGAGTGGGTTGCCATTTCCTTCTCCAATGCATTAAAGTGAAAAGCGAAAGTGAAGTCACTCAGTCGTGTCCAACTCCTAGCGACCCCATGGACTGCAGCCTACAAGACTCCTTTGTCCATGGGATTTTCCAGGCAAGAGTACTGGAGTGGGGGGCCATTGCCTTCTCCGAATGACTGGCTAGGAAAAGACATTTGATGTGGAATCAGTCACCAAAACTGGAAGTGGAGGAGAAGAAAAGGAACAAATTGAGAGTCAAGAAAGACCTAAATCCAAATCCCAGCTCTTCCACCTTGTGACCTAGGGCAACTCTCTCCTGGAACCTCAGTTTCTTCATCTGTAAAACTGGGACAATAACACCTACTTCAGAGTCAGCCTGTTGTAAACAGTCAGTGGTAAACTGGAATTGCTTCCCATTCCTTTCCTTCTTTTCTAAACCACATGGAAAGAACCATGACCAGTAGAAAGTACTTGTGTAGGACTTATAGTATATGTGACTATTTTTAATGTATATAAGGATCATTCACTCTTCCTTCAAGAAATACCCAGTAGAGAATCCCCTGGAAGTCCAGCAGTTAGGACTCCAAGATTCCATTGCAGGGTGTATGGGTGGGGAACTAAGATCCCACAGCCAAAAAAAAAAAAAAAAAGAAATACCCAATATAAACTCAGTAACAGTAACAAAAAGGATTTTTTTAACTCTGAAAAAGAGCTACATCCCAAAGATATCTTAATGTTAGTTGAATCAGCCAATTCCAATAATCCAAACACGTTAAATACTCACAATAATGTGGAAAAAGTAATGGTATGTTGAGCCCTTTGCTCATTTAATATGGGAAAGGAAAATAACTAGAAAATATTTGGGGAAAACTTCTTCCAGGTCTAAAATTCTTGAAAGTATTCTAAATAAGCGACTTTTTTATTTTCCCATGGAAAAGATCAATGAGTGCTGAAGACTCCTAGCACCATTTTGACACAGTATATATGAAATACCAAGTATGGAATAGCCAGCTTTCCTTCAATACCAGGTGGAGAAGAAACAAGGATTTATGAGGGAGTTAAACATGCCAGAACACCTTGTACAGAAGTAACCAAAAAGATCCCATTTTAGAATCAGCTCGTTGCAACAGCAACCCCATGTGGTAAATATACTTGGACAGAGAAATTTTTCACAGGAGTCAGTAGGTCTCAGATCCATGCAATTTACGGACTGCCCATCATATTTCTTTGTTAAAGGTAGAAGCCAAGAGTTGGCTTGATCACGTGGACCATGGGGTCTATCTGAGGCAATGGGAAACATTCTGAATGAGGATCCAGACAAACCAGTTGCGAGCAATTTTCTGGACGTGATATTTGTGCAATTTTATGCAAATCACTTATTGTCTCAGAAGTAGTTTCTTCCCTTTATAAGAGATTATGTAGATTAATTAATCAATTGTGGAGGTTAATTAATTAATTTTACTTAATAAAGAATTTCCATAATAAGGTTCTTTCTAAATTACATATTTCTATATAAATACAAATGTTTAACATAGGAAATACCACAAGACCAAAACAATGATCCTACTTTTTCAGAACAGCAAATAGAACTTGATTTTTCTGTGTTGCCATCTATTAACTGACTTAGGAGATTATGAATGTATCAAACAATAAAAGGAAGAAACATTAGAGGCTTTTCTATGCTGCAGCCTTTGAAATGAAAGTAATCATTAATGATTGTGTTGTGATGGGCTGAATTTTGTCTCTTCCCACCTCCCTTGCTCACTCAAAATATATGTTGGAGACCTAATCCCTGGCACCTCAGAATGTGACTTTATTTAGAGAGTGGTCTTTAGAGAAATAATCAAGTTAAAATGAGATGTGGGTGGACTCTAATCCAGTATGACTGAGTCCTTATAAAACAGGGAAATTGGGACACACAGATGAGACTAATAAAGGGAAAACAACGTGAAGAGACACAGAGAAAAGCTGTCCATCTACAAGCCAAAGCGAGGGTCCTGAAACAGATCCTTCTCTCACAGGCTTGGAAAGAACCAGACTTGCTGACACCTTAATCATAGACTTCGATTCTCTACTTCAAGACAACAAATTTCTGTTGTTGAAGGCACCATTTTGTCACAGTGGCCTGGGAAAACAAATATATGGTACTAATAAGTATGTTATATAACATATATTCTCCTTTGAAAAACCTCTTTTGTGTTCAAGAGATCTGGGTCAACACAGGAGTATAAGTTCAGTTCAGTTCAGTCGCTCAGTCGTGTCCAACTCTTTGCGACCCCATGAATCCCAGCACACCAGGCCTCCCTGTCCATCACCAACTCCCGGAGTTCACCCAGACCCACGTCATTGGAGTCAGTGATGCCATCCAGCCATCTCATCCCCTGTCGTCCCCTTCTCCTCCTGCCCCAAATCCCTCCCAGCATCAGAGTCTTTTCCAAAGACTCAACTCTTCGCATGAGGTGGCCAAAGTACTGGAGTTTCAGCTTTAGCATCATTCTTTCCAATGAAATCCCAGGGCTGATCTCTTTTAGCATGGACTGGTTGGATCTCCTTGCAGTCCAAGGGACTCTCAAGAGTCTTCTCCAACACCACAGTTCAAAAGCATCAATGCTTCGGTGCTCAGCTTTCTTCATAGTCCAACTCTCACATCCATACGTGACCACTGGAAAAACCACAGCCTTGACTAGATGGACCTTTGTTGGCAAAGTAATATCTCTGCTTTTGAATATGCTATCTAGGTTGGTCATAACTTTCCTTCCAAGGAGTAAGTGTCTTTTAATTTCATGGCTGCAGTCACCATCTGCAGTGATTTTGGAGCACCAAAAAATAAGTCCGACATTGTTTCCCCTGTTTCCCCATCTATTTGCCATGAAGTGATGGGACCAGATGCCATGACCTTAGTTTTCTGAATGTTGAGCTTAAGCCAACTTTTTCACTTCCTCTTTCACTTTCATCAAGAGGCTCTTTAGTTCTTCTTCACTTTGGCCATAAGGGTGGTGTCATCTGCATATCTAAGATTATTGATATTTCTCCCGGCAATCTTGATTCTAGCTTGTGCTTCTTCCAGCCCAGTGTTTCTCATGATGTACTCTGCATAGAAGTTAAATATGCAGGGTGACAATATACAGCCTTTACATACTCCTTTTCCTATTTGGAACCAGTCTGTTGTTCCATGTCCAGTTCTAACTGTTGCTTCCTGACCTGCATACAGGTTTCTCAAGAGGCAGGTGACGTGATATGGTTTCCCATCTCTTTCAGAATTTTCCACAGTTTATTGTGATCCACACAGTCAAAGGCTTTGGGACAGTCAATAAAGCAGAAATAGATGTTTTTCTGGAAATCTCTTGCTTTTTCCATGATCCAGCAGATGTTGGCAATTTGATCTCTGGTTCCTCTGCCTTTTCTAAAACCAGCTTGAACATCTGGAAGTTCACGGTTCACGTATTGCTGAAGCTTGGCTTGGAGAATTTTGAGCATAACTTTACTAGCCTGTGAGATGAGTGCAATTCTGCGGTAGTTTGAGAATTCATTGGCATTACCTTTCCTTGAGATGGAAATGACAACTGACTTTTTCTAGCCCTGTGGCCACTGCTGAGTTTTCTAAAATTGCTGGCATATTGAATGCAGCACTTTCACAGCATCATCTTCAGTCCATAGCAGTGACTGATTGCTATGCCTCCCTCAAAACCCACTTCTACTCAGGGTCCAACACATATGTACAACAATCCTCACAACAGTCCTTCCAATTATCTCAATTTTATTATTTAGGAGATGAGGCACATAGATTGTAAATGGCTGGTCCACTGTGAAATAGTTACTAAGAAGAAGAATCATAAAATATAATTTATGCTTAATCCTCTTTCCATAACATCCTTAAAATGAGATAAAAGAGAGGATAAATATGAATATTATAAATAAAAATTCCATTGAATGTCTGGTTTTACTTAAAAGTTACCTGATTATAACAAACATTTTCCAGAACATTTTTCCAGTAAAGGAAAAAAAGAATACTAAGCTAAGTTTCCTCCTCAAGGTCAAACAAGCCAATTACCAGGACCAAATGACAAAACAGAACTTCTAATGAAACTTATTTGCTCCCTCCTAGCCACTTCAGTCAGAAAAGGTAATGGCAACCCACTCCAGTACTCTTGCCTGGAGAATCCCATGGACAGAGGAGCCGGAAAGGCTGCAGTCCATGGGGTCATGCAGAGTCAGACATGACTGAAGCAACTTAGCAGCAGCAGCAGCAGCCACCACCTCAGTAAATGGGGGGAATATAGACCTGAGCACACAGTGTCCCTTCCCTAGTCCTCCATTATAAAATGCTCTTCCCTAGCCATCCTCCCACATCATTGCCTCTGAGAAGTCCACTGAGCCAAGGATATATCTCTTCTAGATCTTGCTCTGGTTACCCAGATCCCAGGATTCCCTGCACACAAGGATTCCCCAGATCCACTTTTAAGGTCTGCATGTGCTTCTTTCAAGGACCTTCTTCCCTGATGTAGATATTCCACCAGTGTATACACAACCCAAGCCCAAGGGGTAGTCAAGGCATGTTTCCTTGTAGATATTGTAATATGTTGGACTGAGGTATCCCCATCAAGAATAGAATCCAAAAATAGATCTGGGTATATATAGGAATTTAGCATACTATAAATGCAGTATCCCAAATTGATGGAGCAGAAGTGAAGTTTTCAATAAGTAGTGTTCCTATGAATGTCTATCCATTTGGAAAAAATAAAGAAATGTAAGTCTCTACATAAAAATTAATTTCTTTTGGGATATACTCCTTTGAATCATATGGTTCAAAATGGAGCTGCTAATTTCTTGCACAATCATCCCCCAGACACCACTAATTAATTGGTCAAATGTAGAGCAAAGCTGGGCTAAGCCTAGTAGCCACCACAAGTTGTCCAGGGAACAGCATCTGGCTCACACTGAGTCAACCAGAGCCCTTCCTGGGAAGTTCTAAGTTGAAAAGAGAAAAAAAGAGAGGCATTGAGTCCAGTCCTTCACAAGGTTAAGGTAAGAAGATGTGAGCACAGGAGCTGTTATCGGCCTACATGTTTATATGACATACTTAAATCCTCCATTGTTTTGAATCCTCCTCACATTCTGTCTCACTTGCTTCCTCTCTTCTTCCTTCAGAGTCAAATTACCTCTACTTCCTTTTGTCACATAGCATTTTATGCACTTTCTGAGCACTTAGCAAACTGTTTTGAGTTAGCAGTTTATTTTTCATTCCTACAACCAACAGTTTTTATTAACAGGGACTGTTTTGGGAATGAGGGCTATACCACTGCTGAAATCTGTCTCATGCCTGGAGGAGCCTGTAGGCTGAGGAGAAGTGGAGTGGTTAGACTACACGCCTGAGAGGCAGGCTGCCTGGGTTTCAATTTACTGTTGAGCAGTTCTGTGACTTCAGTAAGATACATAAATTCTCTGAGCTTGAATGCCTTCATCGGCAAAGTGAAGCTCATGAGAAGAGTTGTGAGAATTCAAGGGGTTCACAACTGTTTGGGATCACACCTGGCATCTGCAGATCAAGGATGGTTTCTTTCACCTCTTTATTATCAGTGCTCAGCAGAGTAGCTGGCACACAAGATTTATTTCAATATATGCTTGTCAAATGAACAAATTTTGTGGCTTTACCAAAAAAAAAACAACAACAACAACAAAAACTTATAATGAAGGACAAATCCTAGAGCCACACCGCCACCTTGTGGAGGGATAGTAAGGCTTCAGGAGCATGGTTTTCTGAGCTCAGGGGTTTGTATTCAGCTCTCCCTGCGGCCCCCACCACTGTGTCGCTCACAGCACAGAAGTACAAGGCAGAGTCACTCCCTACAACAGATGGTTTCTTCAGGTGGAAAGAGGTTTGGCTCTTGTTAAATTCAGCCTCAAAGCCATAGTTGCCTTTAACCAAGGTGTCCCCTCCGATGTATTTCAGAAGGAACTGGAGACCTAGATTGCGATGCTGGACATACCAGAAAAGATAAGGGCTCCTCGAAACTGAATAGGTGCACTTCACAGTCACTGGATCCCCTTCTGCAACACGGACCTCACCTTCTGGCTGAGTCACCGACTGAGCTCTCAGCCCACCTGTAAAGTAACGCACATCAGTGAAGCTTCTGAAAAAGAACGTAAGTGGGTAATACAAGTGGAAAACGGGAAGGGAATATCACTCACTGAGTGTAAACAGAATCCCAAGTGTCCAGATGTGTGCACAGGCCATGGCTCAAGCTGGGCTGGATGGGGGCTCTTTTGCAGCTCACCTTTGCTGGAGATATGTCACCACCCCAGAGAGTATGTTCTCCACGAGCACAGCGTTTTACAAATGCCCCCTGGTGCTTCCTGGCACCTGTATCTTCTCTCAGTAGAGCAAGCTCTTCCCTCAGTCCTCCGTGAGACGCAAGACTGCAGCACCTCCTGCACTCAAAGACAAACGGCACAGTGCAGCGCCCCCTAGAGCCTACTTAGAATCAGGAGACTTTCCAGTCTAGTAGCTGAGCCACTTAACGAGTGACTCAGCGGTAAAGAATCCGCCTGCCAATGCAGGAGACTCAGGTTCCATCTTGTGTCAGGAAGATCCTGCGGAGGAGGCAATGACAACCTACTCCAGTATTCTTGCCTGGAAAATTCCATGGACAGAGGAGCCTGGCGGGTTACATACAGTCCACGGAGTCACAAAGAGTCAGACACGGCTGAGCACGCACGCGCGCGCACACGCACACACACACACACCCCTGGGGCTTCCAGGACTTATCACAGGACCAGTCCTCTGGATGTCTACATTTTCCATTGGTGTTCAAGGAGAAGAATCAGGGCTGTGTGAACCAAAGTGGGAAAAAATTCATCCTGAGTGGTTTAAATGGTTTATGCTCTCTCAAGATAATACAGGCACAGAAGGGAAAAGCATATTTTGATAGGATGGGGAAACAAATAGAAGAAAAGGCAGGAAAGCATAGCATTGAATGGAGAGAGAAAAGTGAAAGAAAAGAAAAAACAAAATAAAGGAAGAGTAAGGCAAGAGAAGATGAATGGTAAGAATGAGCTTATTTGTCTCTTTAGAAATAATTTAGAGTCAACTTCCAATTAAATTTCTTTGACCACAATGTAACTTGAGTTTTTCTCTTGGTTGGGTGGTGGGACACCTCCCTATGATATTTAAATCGTCGTACAAGAAAAACTTATGTAAAGTTTAAAAATTAAATAAAATTTAAAAAAAAAGAAAAAGAAAAACTTGAACCCTCTCTTTTAACATTTTTAGAGAGAAAAAAGAAGGGATGGTGTTATAAACTTGTTATAAATATTTGTCCTATTAAACACTAGGATTTACAGCTAAAAAACTTCTATGAAGGTTTGCAAAAATAGAAATTTTCCACACAGAGAGACTACTCCAAACAGACTTCAGAGGAAATACACATGGATTAAAAGTTGATGTTTACCTAAGCTTGAGATAGTATGATGATGACAAACAGTTCATTTTAAGGGGAAGACAGGCTAAAGTTTTACACTAAAAAATGCCACAGTAGCAGCAGAGTGATTATTCAATAGAGTCGAACTTAAAGAAAATAAGCAAGTATCAGTATAAAGAAGTTGTTTCTCTGATTTTCCTTATTTTTCCTTTAAGCAATATCTAAAGAAACCGCACAATTTAGAAAGAGAATAGAAAATCTCTTTGCTTTCAATCAGAAAAAATGTTTAACATAGCTATTTCTCAAAGCTTTGCTAAGGATCTCATACTTCACTAATTGAAACCTTGACCCTATTATAATGTCTTTCTTTGAAATATGTAAGTTATCTTTAAATAATAATCTTTAAGTCCCAAAGAGGCTTATGATTAATGGGAAAATAGAATAAATTTCTTCTCTTTCTGTCTAGAGCTTAAGTGTTAGTGTTGTATCATAAAAGGGACTGGCAGTCATCTCCAGAGGAATGATTGGGAAAAGCTTAAAGAAAGGAATATTTTTAAATACATGTGCAGGATTAGGGGAAATCTACAAGAGAAGGTAAAGCACCCTGGCACCAACAACAGTAAGAAGGCTTCACCAGTCCTAGGCTTGAAGGGACAGAGGAGGAAGAAATGATCCCAGCCTGGGAGACCTGTAACTGAGGTGGATCCACAGGACCTGTGGATTTCAGCACAGGAAAGGAAAGATCGCAGAATACAAACAGGCTGACCAGTCTTTCCTGCCAGTGGCTCCCACTGGGCCAAACCCAACTAGAAGCAAAAAAGACAAGTGCACGGAAGTCAGCCTCCTGGGTGTAGAGCAGGATGGAGCGTAGACTTGGAGAGAACAGAGAACATCCAGTCCCCTGACATTGGGTTTAGGGTTCCCCTATCAATCAGGCAAAATGTGGGTTTATCCTAAATGTCTGCTCAGGCATATCTATACAGCACTTCGATTGATGTGGCAAGATAAATAAGTCAAAACAATAGTCCAATATAGACTTTGTGCCATAACTAAATTTTCCAGGTAATTGCCTAATCTCTACTTCTTCTCTCCTATACAGATACAGCATACAAACATGTAGAACTATGCCTAGATACTGCAAGTGACTCATTGTGCTTACCTTCAACTATTTAATAATCAGTTCCAAGAGACACAAATGAACTAAATCTTTACGAGGCTACACATCCAAAGGATTCCTAGGGCATCAACTGAGCTTTTAGAATAGAACAAAATAGACTCACTAGCTCTTCTTCTTATGTGCTTTATGAGACTGATGAGGGTATTATTCATCAACTGTCTACTGTGAGCTTAATGTTAAGCCCATTACATTTCTTGCCTTACCTTTCCTCCTAATATTTTACAGATGAAAATATTAGGAGTTCAGGAATATTAGATTATTCAAGCCATCCTTAAAGAAACGGAACAAAGCTTTTAACCCATACTTTTCTGACTGTAAAAGCATAAATCACATTGAGAATTTCAATTTTAATCATTTACTTTTTAAAAATAACTTACAATATTGGAAAGTAATTTCATTATCCTAATAAAGTTATAGAATCATGTTCTTATGTGCCACTTACCTTTAGAGGCTATCTTTTAATTGTATACCAAATACTGATTCATGTGTATGTGCCACTTCATCAAAGCAGCCCCTAGATCATTGCTTCTAGGAGGTCCCCAGACATTTAAAGAACTGAATGAGCTACTGACCCCAAGAAAACCTTAGCAGCAATGTGGATATGACCAGCAGCAGGCAGAGCAGATCAATCTAGGGACACCTTGGACAGCTCTACACCCACTGCATTGGACTCCCCATGTTTAGTCTCAGCCCTGCCGGGCATCTTTAGTCTCAGTGGGCTTAGAATAGCTTTCTCAACCAGGAATTTTTATGAGCAGTAAATCTCAAAAAAAAAAAAAAAAGGAAATTTCTATATACGTACAAATTTCCAGGATTTGGGAGTACAGGGAATTTTACTCTCCTGTGAATGTTTCACAAGTCACCATCGAACTAAGAGCTTCATGATGCTTTTAACACTGTGCTGCCACTGAGCTCTCTTCTTCATAAATGCTCTCTCATCAGCTGTATTTTCCCCTTCTTTTATTTCATTCTTGTCCCACTTCCCCTTTGGGTAAGAACACCTTTAGTGTTCTACATGTAAGCTGGAAAAAATCTGGTAAGAAAAATAGTTGTTGACAGTTTAAACAATAGAATCAAAACACCAAAATAAAAGTAGGGTTTTCAATATTTCACTCCTCAATGATCTGAAAAGAGCTTCCTATATCAACAAAAGGAATTCTCTGTCTCTTCTTGCTTACCAAAGCAACGAGGGGCCGTGTGCTTATTCCCTGTTTGTGGAGCAGCAAGAGCAGACGTGCAGAACTCATCGAGAAGATGCACACATAGCTCATACTCAGATATTTCATTTGCTGAAAAGGCAAGATTACCACAGTTTTAAGTAAACAGTCATCCAAAACAGAATATGCCTAAAGGAGTGGCACAAACATACATCAATTTATATGTCTATACAATTTGGGTGTTACTAAAAACAGAGAAAATTCTGAAAAGATGGGAATACCAGACCACCTGACCTGTCTCTTGAGAAATCTGTATGCAGGTCAGGAATCAACAGTTAGAACTGGACATGGAACAGACTGGTTCCAAATAGGAAAAGGAGTACATCAACGCTGTATATTGTCACCCTGCTTATTTAACTTATATACAGAATACATCATGAGGAACACTGGGCTGGAGGAAGCACAAGCTGGAATCAAGATTTCGGAGAATTATCAATGACCTCAGATATGCAGATGACACCACCCTTACGGCAGAAAATGAAGAGGAACTAAAGAGCCTCTTGATGAAGGTGAAAGAGAGTGAAAAAATTGGCTTAAAGCTCAACATTCATAAAATTAAGATCATGGCATCCAGTCCCATCACTTCATGGCAAATAGATGTGGAAACAGTCGCTGACTTTATTTTTCTGGGCTCCAAAATCACTACAGATGGAGATTGCAACATGAAATTAAAAGATGCTTACTACTTTAAAGGAAAGTTGTGACTAGCCTAGAGAGCATATTAAAAAACAGAGACATTACTTTGTCAACAAAGGTCCGTCTAGTCAAAGCTATGGTTTTTCCGATGGTCATGTATGGATATGAGAGTTGGACTATAAAGAAAGCTGAGTGCCAAAGAATTGATGTTTTTGAACTGTGGTGTTGGAGAAGACTCTTGAGAGTCCCTTGGACTGCAAGGAGATCCAACCAGTCCATCCTAAAGGAGATCAGTCCTGGGTGTTCATTGGAAAGACTGATGTTGAAGCTGAAACTCCAATACTTTGGCCACCTGCTGCAAAGAGCTGACCCATTTGAAAAGACCCTGATGCTGGGAAAGATTGAAGGCAGGAGAAGGGAACAACAGAGGATGACATGGTTGGATGGCATCACCGACTCAATGGACATGGGTTTGGGTAGACTCCAGCATTTGGTGTTGGACAGGGAGGCCTGGCGTGCTGTGGTTCATGGGATTGCAAAAAGTCAGACACGACTGAATGACTGAACTGAACTGAACTGAAAAGCAGAGAATGGGCTTCTCAAGTGGCGCTAGTGGTAAAGAACTCACCTGCCAATGCAGGAGACATAAGAGACACAGGTTTGATCCCTGTGTCAGGAAGATCCCCTGGAGGAGGGCATGGCAACCCTCTCCAGTATTCTTGCCTGGAGAATCCCATGGACAGAGGAGCCTGACAGGGTACGGTCCTAAGGGTCGCAAAGAGTCAACTCAACTGAAGCAACTTAGCACACACACTAAAGTAGAGAATAGTGGCTAAAGCCTCAAGTTCTGAGCTACTGAATCTGAGATTCTCACATCAAACTTGGATGAGCAATAGAATTTCCAGAGAGACATTTATAGAAAATATAGACTTCTGGGTCCCATCCCTGCAAACTATGATTCCGTTACTCTGGAATGCAGGGGACAAAAAAACCTACTCTTTTTAATGAAACTCCAGAGACTTCTGATTAAAAAAAAAAAAAATGGGAATCACTGATCTGTCCTAGGACTTTAGTCTCTAAAGTGGGAAAGAAAGATCTGGGTAAAAAGACAAAGATAATTTAACAAAGATATGGGAAGAATATATTACAACTTATATGGTATGTTCTGTAAGTTTAAAAATTTGGAATAAGATTGAGTTTTACTAATATTTCATATACTAATTGACACTGGCATCCTCACTTAGTGTATATATCAAATTGTAATAAGTAAAATATCCTGAGAGAAGGATTAAGGTTTCAAACTCAGGACTTTTGGTAGTAGCTATTCACTCATTTGTTCCCTTTCAGCTAATTATACTATCGAATGTTAACTAAAGTACACTTTACAAAATGTGTGTGTAACTCCATGGACTATAGCCCTCCAGGCTCCTAAGTCTATGGAATCTTCTAGGCAATACTGGACCAGGTTATTATTTCCCACTCCAAGGGATCTTCCTGACCCAGGATTGAACCTATGTCTCCTGCATTGGCAGGCAGATTCTTTACCACTGAGCCACCTGTGTCTTTAAAAAATTCCCACAAACAGAGTGAAGCTGGCAAATGATATTTAAAATGCAGAAAGCAAGAAGAAAATAGCAGAGTGGACATGACTCTTCCTCTCTGCTATTTTCTTCTTGCTTTCTGCATTTTCATTTTACATATTATCAGCCAGCTTCATTCTCTTTGCGGGAATTTTTTTTAAGACACAGGTGGTGCAGTGGTAAAGAATCAGCTATTTTACAAGGGAAAGCAAAAATAATCGAGGCATATTTCAAAGGAAACAGATCAAAAGCATTTCAGTTATCCAAAAGACAATTTTAAACATGAATTCACAAAACCATTATTGAAGGACTCCATAAAAACTTATTTCCCTGTGTACTTTTAGTATATATATTGGTGTGCTGTGCTGTGCTTATTTACTCAGTCATGTGCAACTCTTTGCCACCCCAACGACTGTAACCCTCCAGGCACCTCTGTCCATGACGATTCTCCAGGCAAGAGTATTGGTGTTCTGCTCCAGGGAATCTTACCAGCCCAGGGACTGAACCCAGGTCTCCTGCATTGCAGGGAGATTCTTTGCCATCTGAGCCACCAGGGAAGCCCAAGAATACTGGAGTGGGTAACCTAACCCTTCTTTAGGGAATCTTCCAGACTCAGGAATCAAACCGGGGCCTCCTGCATTGCAGGCTCATTACAAGCTGGGCTACAAGGGAAGCCCATTATATATAGTGTTTGGACTCAAATGATTTTTCTGATAGTGCAAATGGAAAAGCTTGGGGGAAGGCTGAATTGCGAGTAGGAGGAGAAGCAGTTATTGTTCGTCTTTCTTCCACATCCTGCAAATGCTGTGACCTCTCCTTGTTTCTGTTCAGCTCTTCATGGATGCCCTGCTTCTGTGTACCTCAGAGCACAATAGTAAACCCCCGCATCTGCCGGCTGACCTGGAAGATGAGCAGTGATGAAGACAAACTCTCATATGTCATGTTGTAGCGTCCCTGTTGAGAAGGCTTTGAGCCCTTAATGAGGAGTCTTGGTGCAAATCCTGGGAAGTGAAGGTACCAGAGGAAGTCATAAACATTGGATATAGAGTGATTACAGGAAATTTCGGCCACAGCTCCCTCCAAAGAGTCCACAGTAGGAGACTGAAATACTGGCTCCTTGTCCCTGCAACTACAGGAAATAAACAAACAAAAAAAAAAAGTTTGTGACTTTGAAATTTAAAACAAATTTTAAAACAAAGGCATACATTTTTCCAAGACCAGATGGTGAAAAGGCTTATTCACCCTTCCAGAGAGAGCTGAGGAGGACACCCAGCCACACTGCTTCCAGAGTGCTCTGCAAAGCCATGGCCAAAATGCAGCTGGTCTCAGGCCAGTTGCCTCAAGTGTGACACTCACAGGAAGCTGATTACAGGCTGCCTGTTTTGCATTTTCTTCTGTGTCATGACATCATCAGTCAGAATCTGTGAACCAAGAAGAATCACTACAATTCTGAGGCTACTTAATAACCTCATCTGTACTTTGTTCTGAGTAGGGAGTCTTAAAAAAGGAGATGCCCTGGAGGAGGAAATGGCAACCCACTCCAGTATTCTTGCCTGGAAAATCCCATGTACAGAGGAGCCTGGCAGGCTACAAGTCCATGGGGTCACAAAGAGTCAGACAGGACTTAGCAACTGAGCACACACACATCCTCTCAGAGGTCACCACAGCTGTGCATGTAAGAAGGCATTAAGCATTTAAGAAGCTTGTTTCCCTCATTAACGGTGCCAGAAAGAGTCTCGCAATGATGGGAGGAGACTGATTCATCATTCAAACTAAAGTGATAGATTCCCCCCAAAAAGTACACTGAACTTATTACATGTAATATAATGCTATGCTAATGTATTAAAAATAATGATCATGAAATCTTAGTGCCCCTGGTAGATGAGCAATGCATATTTTTAAGGCACAAAAATTACAATGTAAATTACAATATTCATCAAAGTTTGGCTCTTTGCATCCAAGGTGATCTCTGGAATAACTTTGGAAGGAAAATCTCATTTATATTTTTCTGTAACCAAAAGAAACTGGGTCTAGAAAGACCCAAAATTGCATCTGGAGATGACCTCTTTTGGATAGTCAAAGTGAAAGTCACTCAGTCCTGTCCAACTCTTTGTGACCCATGAACTATACAGTCCATGGAATTCTCTAGGCAAGAATACTGGAGTAGGTAGCCGTTCCCTTCTCCAGGGGGTCTTCCCAACACAGGGATCAACACAGGTTTTCCACATTTCAGGCTTTTGGATAGTACCTATCTTCATTTTATAGCCTGAGACTGTCCCATCTGTTAGTAATGAGGGCTTAGTAGTTTTACCTGAGGGTTTTATACATATTTTAATGGGATTTTACTTGAAAAAGAAGAGAACAGAAGCTTGGTGGCCATTCAACTTTCATACAGTAGCATTTATATGTGCACTAGCGTCGCCTAGTGGGCTCCATGGGAACTGATGGAAGGTCATGTTCCACGCAGCCTCTGAGACAGTCTTCATAGCTTCTCACAACCTGAAGAGATGGTTTTGCCCTTTGCTTTTATTCAAATTCCTCTCCTTTCTTCAATATCCATAGGGATATGAAGACTATAGAGAGTAAATAATCACCTTCTTAGAAAGCCTTCTCATTAACAAAGGATGTTCCTCATTCAGGTGAGTGGTTATTTAAAATACACTTCCATAGAGTGGAATGTTTCCTTTCTTCATCCTAAAAAGGTTGTTTTATTCATTTCCTTTTCTATCTTTTTTTTAATAGTCTCCCAGGTCAAGACAGAATTTCCACAGTCAAAGGCTTTGGCATAATCAATAAAGCAGAAATAGATACTTTTCTGGAACTCTCTTGCTTCTTCGATGATCCAGCGGATGTTGGCAATTTGACCTCTGGTTCCTCTGCCTTTTCTAAAACCAGCTTGAACATCTGGAAGTTCACGGTTCACATATTGCTGAAGCCTGGCTTGGAGAATTTTGAGCATTACTTTACTAGCGTGTGAGATGAGTGCAATTGCGCAGTAGACTGAACATTCTTTGGCATTGCCTTTCTTTGGCACTGGAATGAAAAGTGAACTTTTCCAGTCCTGTCGCCAATGCTGAGTTTTCCGAATTTGCTGGCATATTGAGTACAGGACTTTCACAGCATCATCTTTCAGGATTTGAAATAGCTCAACTGGAATTCCATCACCTCCACCTGCTCTGTTCGTAGTGATGCTTTCTAAAGCCCACTTGACTTCACATTCGAGGATGTCTAGCTCTAGGTGAGTGATCACGCCATCGTGATTATCTGAGTTGTAAAGCCCTGTTTGTACAGTTCTTCTGTGTATTCTTGCCACCTCTTCTTAATATCTTCTGCTTCTGTTAGGTCCATACCATTTCTGTCCTTTATCCAGCCTATCTTTGCATGAAATGTTCCCTTGGTATCTTTACTTTTCTTGAAGAGATCTCTAGTCTTTCCCATTCTATTGTTTTCCTCTATTTCTTTGCATTGATCGTTGAGGAAGGCTTTCTTATCTCTTCTTGCTATTCTTTGGAACTCTGCATTCAGATGCTTATATCTTTGCTTTTCACTTCTCTTCTTTTCACAACTATTTGTAAGGCCTCCTCAGACAGCCATTTTGCTTTTTTGCATTTCTTTTCCATGGGGATGGTCTTGATCCCTGTCTCCTGTACAATGTCACGAACCTCCGTCCATAGTTCATCAGGCACTCTGTCTGTCAGATCTAGTCCCTTTGATTTAGGTCATACCTGAATGGTCTAGTGGTTTCCCCTACTTTCTTCAATTTCAGTCTGAATTTGGCAGTAAGGAGTTCATGATCTGAGCCACAGTCAGCTCCCGGTCTTGTTTTGGCTGACTGTATAGAGCTTCTCCATCTTTGGCTGCAAAGAATATAATCAGTCTGATTTTGGTGTTGACCACCTGGTGATGTCCATGTGTAGAGTCTTCTCTTGTGTTGTTAGAAGAAGGTGTTTGCTATGACCAGTGCGTTCTCTTGGCAAAACTCTAGGCCAGATTTACCTATTACTCCAGGTGTTTCCTGACTTCCACTTTTGCATTCCAATCCCTATAATGAAAAGGATATCTTTTGGGGGTGTTAGTTCTAAAAGGTCTTGTAAGTCTTCATAGAACCGTTCAACTTCAGATCTTCAGCATTACTGGTAGGGGCATACGCTTGGATTACCGTGACATTGAATGGTTTGCCTTGGAAACGAACAGACATCATTCTGTCGTTTTTGAGATTGCACCCAAATACTGCATTGTGGACACTTCTGTTGACCATGATGGCTACTCCATTTCTTCTAAGGGATTCCTGCCCACAGTAGTACACATAATGGTCATCTGAGTTAAATTCACCCATTCCAGGCCATCTTAGTCTCCCGAGTCCTAGAATGTCAACATTCACGCTTGCCATCTCCCATTTGACCACTTCCAATTTGCCTTGATCATGGACCTAACATCCCAGGTTCCTGTGCAATATTGCTCTTTACGGCATCAAACCTTGCTTCTATCATCAGTTGCATCCACAACTGGGTATTGTTTTTGCTTTGGTTCCGTCATTCTTTCTGGAGTTATTTCTCCACTGATATTCAGTAACATATTGGGCACCTACCTACCCGGGGAGTTCATCTTTCAGTGTCCTATCTTTTTGCCTTTTCATACTTGTCATGGGGTTCTCAAGGCAAGAATACTGAAGGGGTCTGCCACTCCCTTCTCCAGTGGACCACATTCTGTCAGACCTCTCCACCATGACCCATCTGTCTTGGGTGGCCCCACACGGCATGGCTTAGTTTCATTGAGTTAGACCAGGCTGTGGTCCATATGATCAGATTGGCTAGTTTTCTGTGATTATGGTTTCAGCGTGTCTGCCCTCTGATGCCCTCTCCAACACCTACCGTCTTACTTGAGTTTATCTTACCTTGGACATGGGGTATATCTTCACAGCTGTTCCAGAAAAGCAGCCTCTTGAGGCTGTCTCTTGAGGAACCTATATGCAGGTCAGGAAGCAACAGTTAGCACTGGACATGGAACAACAGACTGGTTCCAAATAGGAAAAGGAGTGCATCAAGGCTGTACATTGTCACCCTGCTTATTTAACTTCTATGCAGAGTACATCATGGGAACCGGTGGGCGGGAAGAAGCACAAGCTGGAATCAAGATTGCTGGGACGAATATCAATAACCTGAGATATGCAGACAACACCACCCTTATGGCAGAAAGTGAAGAGGAACTAAAAAGGCTCTTGATGAAAGTGAAGGAGGAGAGTGAAAAAGTTGGCTTAAAGCTCAACATTCAGAAAACTAAAATCATGGGATCTGGTGCCATCACTTCATGGGAAATGGATGGGGAAACAGTGGAAACAATGTCAAACTTTATTTTTTGGGCTCCAGAATTAATGCAGATGGTGATTGCAGCCACGAAATTAAAAGACGCTTATTCCTTGGAAGGAACGTTAATGTCAACCTAGATAGCATATTTAAAAGCAGAGACATTACTTTGCCAACAAAGGTTCGCCTAGTCAAGGCTATGGTTTTTCCAGTGGTCATGTATGGATGTGAGAGTTGGACTGTGAAGAAGGCTGAGCGCCAAAGAATTGATGCTTTTGAAGTGTGGTGTTGGAGAAGACTCTTGAGAGTCCCTTGGACTGCAAGGAGCTCCAACCAGTCCATTCTGAAGGAGATCAGACCTGGGATTTCTTTGGAAGGAATGATGCTAAAGCTGAAACTCCAGTACTATGGCCGCCTCATGCGAAGAGTTGACTCATTGGAAAAGACTCTGATGCTGGGAGGGATTGGGGGCGGGAGGATAAGGGGACAACAGAGGATGAGATGGCTGGATGGCGTCACTGACTCCAATGACATGGGTCTGGGTGAACTCCGGGAGTTGGTGATGGACAGGGAGGCCTGGCGTGCTGTGATTTATGGGGTTGCAAAAAGTCGGACTCTACTGAGCAACTGAACTGAACTGAACTGAAATATTTAGATTTTAGGAAGAATACTATATAAACACTGTTATACATAAATCTGTCTAAATTTCCAGTTATTTCTTTTAAGGGTTTTTCTATCTTCATTTTTGACATGACCACTATAAAATAAACTTACACTATAAAATAAACACATAAACTTACAGTTATTTCTTTAGACTAGCTTCTACAAAGGGGGTTCCCTGGGTGAAAGAGTAGGAATATTATAAGACTCTTGGTAAGTATTAATTTACTCAATCAAACAACATTTGGAGAGTCCATACGTGGGTCAGGCACTGAGCTAGACACAACATCCCCCTGTGAAATGGTCTTGTCAAAAGGAAAAGAATGTTTAAAGCAGTGATAGTCTTCTTGAATGCTATATCCAAGAAATATCTTTCATAATATTTGGGCACATATCTTTTATTCCTTTGTCTATGTATAAATATTTTTAACAATATTGGACTGCATGTGCATATATGCACAAACACATAAATACATACATACACTTTGGGGTACCCTGGATTTTTTAATGCTACTTCTGAAATATTTTTGCCTATTAGTAAGTATATGTAGAATTTGGTTTCTAGTTGAAAATATTCCTCAAAATATTCCATGATAGAGATGTACTACAATTTATTTACCAATTTTCCTAGTGTTAAATATTTAGATTTTAGGAAGAATACTATATAGACACCGTTATACATAAATCTGTCGAAATTTCAAGTTATTTCTTTCTTAAGTGTTTTTCCATCTTCATTTTTTACATAACGACTTATAAAATAACATAACTTACAGTTATTTCTTTAGACTAGCTTCTACAAAGGGGATTCCTTAGGTTAAAGAGTAAGAATATTTTAAGACCCTTCAGTTCAGTTCAGTTCAGTTCAGTTCAGTCACTCAGTCGTGTCCGACTCTTTGCGACCCCATGAATCGCAGCATGCCAGGCCTCCCTGTCCATCACCAACTCCCGGAGTTCACTCAGACTCACGTCCATCGAGGCGGTAATGCCATCCAGCCATCTCATCCTCTGTCATCCCCTTCTCCTCCTGCCCTCAATCCCTCCCAGCATCAGAGTCTTTTCCAATGAGTCAGCTCTTCACATGAGGTGGCCAAAGGACTGGAGTTTCAGCTTTAGCATCATTCCTTCCAAAGAAATCCCAGGGCTGATCTCCTTCAGAATGGACTCCTGGTAAGTATTAATTTGCTCAATCAAACAACATTTTCAGAGTCCATACTTGGGTCAGGCACTGAGCTACACGCAACACCCCCCTATGAAAATGGTCTTGTCAAAAGGAAAAGAATGTTTAAGCAGTGATAGTCTTCATGATAACTGCTGTGATAGGGAAAGTACAGCATCATGGGGACATACAGGTAGGAAGACTACTTTGGTTGTGGGATTCCAGGAACATTCCCAGGTGGAGTGACACCTGAACTAAAACGTAAGGGAAGATGGATGAACCTGGTAAAGACTGGGGCAAGTAGGAAGAGGCCAAAAGAACAGCTTCGGGACAGACCTGGAAGTTCCTGTGGGAGCACAGGTGGAGAGCACTTGGGTAGATGGTAGTTCCACTGTTTGATAGAAACAAAAAAACAAAGGATGAGTTTGTCTTATTTGTTTCTTTTGTTTGGGGAAGGAAAGAAGATGAAAAGCTAAACTACCACTTAATTTTAAGTATTTCTGGATTCTTGCAGAGAACACAGTGAAATTTATTATGCAATTAGAAAAAGGTCAGAGGAGGGAAGACTGAAGGGAACACAAAGTGGCTCCAGGGAGGGTGGTTCCTCTTAGAGAGAGATGTCTCCCTAGCCTCCAGGCAAGGGTGAGTTCTCACATGGATGCAGCAAAATATAGCTCTCAGGAAAACCAGGAGAATAAGCCCCCAAAATGCTTCTCTACTCCTACCTTCTCTAAAATACTTAACATTATATTTCAGAAATGAAAACTGCAATTCCACAAGTAATTAAAAAAAAAAAAATGTTGGTACTTCCCTGGTGTTCCAGTGGTTAAGAATCTGCTTTCCAGTGTAGGGTATGTGGGTTCGATCCCTGATTGGGGATATACACCCAGAGCAACTGAGCCCATGCTCCAGAACAAGAGAAGTTCCCACATCTTATCGAAGATCCAGTACAGCCAAAACGTAAAAAAAAATAAAAAATGCAATGTTGCTTAAAATAGAATAAAATGTTGCTTGATGCAATTTAACCACAATGTAATTAAATAGGATGATACTAGCTCCTTTCCTAAAAACAGGTTTCCAGGATAAAAGATGGTATACAGGCTCAAGTGATGTGACAAAGGCCAAAGTAAAGTAACTTAAAAACAAGACTGACTGTATTTCTTTCTCATGTTACAGTCCAAATATAAGCAATTCAGGGCAGATGTAGGAGATCCATAGCTTTGGTGATGGCTTAGTCCATTTGGGTTGCTATAACAAAAATACCACAGACTAGAGGCCTAAGCAACAAACATATGTTTCTAACAATTCTGAAGGTTAGGAAGTCCAGGATCAAGGTGCCAGTGGATTGGGTATCTGGTGAGGACCCTGGTTCATAGACCACCATATTCCTGCTGTTCTGTCATATGGAGGAACAGGCAAAGGAGATCTCTGGGGTGCCTTTTATTTATAAGAAAACGAATTCCATTCAAAAGACCTTCACCCTTGCAACCTAAGAATTTCCCAAAGGACCTATGTCCTAATACCATCACACTGACCATCAGGTTTCAACATACAGATTTTGGCAGGACACAAACATTCAGTCCATCAGTTCAGTTCAGTGTCTGACTCTCGGCAACACCGTGAACCACAGCATGCCAGGCCTCCCTGTTCATCACCAACACCCCGAGTTTACCCAAACTCTTGTTCACTGAGTCGGTGATGCCACCCAACTATCGCATCCTCTGTCATCCCCTTCTCCTCCTGCCCTCAATCTTTGCCAGCATCAGGGTCTTTTCAAATGAGTCAACTCTTCGCATCACGTAGCCAAAATATTGGAGTTTCAGCTTCAATATCAGTCCTTCCAATGAACACCCAGGACTGATCTCCTTTAGGATGCACTGGTTGGATCTCCTTGCAGTCCAAGGGACTCGCAAGAGTCTTCTCCAACACCACAGTTCAAAAGCATCAATTCTTCAGCACTCAGCTTTCTTTATAGTCCAACTCTCACATCCATACATGACTACTGGAAAAACCATAGCCTTGACTAGATGAATTTTGTTGACAAAGTAATGTCTCTGCTTTTTAATATGCTGTCTAGGTTGGCCAGAACTTTCCTTCCAAGGAGTAAGCGTCTTTTAATTTCATGGCTGCAGTCACCATCTGCAGTGATTTAGGAGCCCCCAAATATAAAGTCTGTCACTGCTTCCCCATCTATTTCCCATGAAGTGATGGGACCAGATGCCATGATCTTAGTTTTCTGAATGTTGAGCTTAAGCCAACTTTTTCACTCTCCTCTTTCACTTTCATCAAGAGGCTCTTTAGTTCTTCTTCACTTTCTGCCATAAGGGTCGTGTCATCTGCATATCTGAGGTTATTGATATTTCTTCCAGCAATCTTGATTCCAGTTTGTGCTTCTTCCAGCCCAACGTTTCTCATGATGTACTTTGCATAGAAGTTAAATATGCAGGGTGACAATATACAGCCTTGATGTACTCCTTTTCCTATTTGGAACAAGTCTGTAGTTCCATGTCCAGTTCTAACTGTTGCTTCCTGACCTGCATACAGGTTTCTCAAGAGGCAGGTGAGGTGATCTGGTATTCCCATCTCTTTCAGAATTTTCCAGTTTATTGTGATCCACATAGTCAAAGGCTTTGGGACAGTCAATAAAGCAGAAATAGATGTTTTTCTGGAAATCTCTTGCTTTTTCCATGATCCAGCAGATGTTGGCAATTTGATCTCTGGTTCCTCTGCCTTTGCTAAAACCAGCTTGAACATCTGGAAGTTCACGGTTCACGTATTGCTGAAGCTTGGCTTGGAGAATTTTGAGCATAACTTTACTAGCCTGTGAGATGAGTGCAATTCTGCGGTAGTTTGAGAATTCATTGGCATTACCTTTCCTTGAGATGGAAATGACAACTGACTTTTCTAGCCCTGTGGCCACTGCTGAGTTTTCTAAAATTGCTGGCATATTGAGTGCAGCACTTTCACAGCATCATCTTCAGTCCATAGCAGTGACTAAGTTTCTAATTGCTATGCCTCCCTCAAAACCCACTTCTACTCAGGGTCCAACACATATGTACAACAATCCTCACAACAGTCCTTCCAATTATCTCAATTTTCTGATTTAGGAGATGAGGCACATAGATTGTAACTGGTTGATCACTGTGACATAGTTACTAAGAAGAAGAATCATAAAATATAATTTATGCTTAATCCTCTTTCCATAGCACCCTTGAAATGAGATAAGAGAGGACAAAAATGAATATTATAAATAAAAACTCCATTGAATGTCTGGTTTTACTTAAAAGTTACCTGGTAATAAGGAACATTTTCTAGAACATTTTTCCAGTGAAGGAAAAAAAGAATACTCAGCTAAGTTTCCTCCTCAAGGTCAAACAAGCCAATTACCAGGACCAAATGACAAAACAGAACTTCTAATGAAACTTATTTGCATCCTCCTAGCCACCTCAGTCGGAGAAGGTAATGGCAACCCACTCCAGTACTCTTGCCCAGAGAATCCCATGGATGGAGGAGCCTGAAAGGCTGCAGTTCATGGGGTCGCGCAGAGTCCGACACGACTGAAGCGACTTAGCAGCAGCAGCCACCACCTCAGTAAGTGAGGGGAATATAGACCTGAGCACACAATGTCCCTTCCCTAGTCCTCCATTATAAAACGCTCTTCCTTAGCCATCCTCCCACATCACTGCCTCTGAGAAATCCACTGAATCAAGGATATATCTCTTCTAGATCTTGCTCTGGTTACCCAGATCCTAGGATTCCCTGTACACAAGGATTCCCCAGATCCACTTTTAAGATCTACATGTGCTTCTTCCAAGGACGTTCTTCCCTGATGTAGATATTCCACCAGTGTACACACAACCCAAACCCAAGAGGTAGTCGAGGAATGGCTCTTTGCAGGGATTGTAATCATGTTGGGCTAAGGTATGCCCATCAAGAATAGAATCCAAAAATAGGTCTGGATATATATAGGAATTTAGCATACTATAAATGCAGTATCCCAAATGGAACGAGCAAAAGTGAAGTTTTCAATAAGTAGTGTTCCTACGAATGTCTATCCATTTGGAAAAAATAAAGAAATGTAAGTCTCTACATAAACATTAATTTATTTTGGGATATACTCCTTTGAATCATATGGTTCAAAATGGAGCTGCTAATTTCTTGTAGAATCATTCCCCAGACACCACTAATTAACTTATCAAATGTAGAGCAAAGCTGGGCTAAGCCTAGTAGCCCCCACAACTTCCAGGGAATAGCATCTGGCTCACACTGAGTCAACCAGAGCCCTTCCTGGGAAGTTCTAAGTTGAAAAGAGAAAAAAAGAGAGGCATTGAGTCCAGTCCTTCACAAGCCTATAGGTAAGAAGATGTGAGCACAGGAGCTGTTATCGGCCTACATGTTTATATGACATACTTAAATCCTCCGTTGTTTTGAATCCTCCTCACATTATGTCTCACTTGCTTCCTCTCTCCTTCCTTCAGAGTCAAATTACCTCTACTTCCTTTTGTCACATAGCATTTTACACACTTCTCTGTCTGAGCATTTACCAAACTGTTTTGAGTTAGCAGTTTACTGTTCATTCCTACAACCAACACTTTTTATTAACAGGGACTATTTTGGGAATGAGGGCTACACCACTGTTGAAATCTGTCTCATGCCTGGAGCAGCCTATAGGCTGAGGAGAAGTGGAGTGGTTAGACTACAAGCCTGAGAGGCAGGCTGCCTGGGTTTCAATTTACTGTTGAGCAGTTCTTTAACTTCAGTAAGATACATAAATTCTCTGAGCTTGAATGCTTTCATCGACAAAGTGAAGCTCATGAGAAGAGTTGTGAGAATTAATGCTAATGCTAATGCTAAGTCGCTTCACTCGTGTCCGACTCTGTGCAACCCCCATAGATGGCAGCCCACCAGGCTCCGCTGTCTCTGGGATTCTCCAGGCAAGAACACTGCAGTGGGTTGCCATTTCCTTCTCCAATGCATGAAAGAGAAAAGTCAAAGTGAAGTGGCTCAGTCGCGTCCGACTCCTAGCGACCCCATGGACTGCAGCCTACCAGACTCCTCTGTCCATCAATTTTCCAGGCAAGAGTACTGGAGTGGGGCACCATTGCCTTCTCCAGTGAGAATTAAAGGGGTTCACAAATGTTTGGGATCACACCTGACATCTGCAGATCAAGGATGGTTTCTTCACCTCTTTATGATCAGTGCTCAGCAGAGTATCTGGCACACACGATTTATTTCAATATATACTTGTCAAATGAACAAATTTTGTGGCTTTACCGAAAAAAAAAAGTTATAATGAAGAACAAATCCTAGAGCCACACCGCCACCTTGTGGAGGGATAATAAGGCTTCAGGAGTACGGTTTTCTGTGCTCAGGGGTTTGTATTCAGCTCTCCCTGCGGCCCCCACCACTGTGTCGCTCACAGCACAGAAGTACAAGGCAGAGTCACTCCCTAGAACAGATGGTTTCTTCAGGTGGAAAGAGGTTTGGCTCTTGTTAAATTCAGCCTCAAAACCGTAGTTGCCTTTAACCAAGGTGTCCCCAGAGATGTATTTCAGAAGGAACTGAAGACCTTGATTGTGATGCTGGACATACCAGAAAAGATAAGGGCTCCCCGAAACTGAATAGGTGCACTTCACAGTCACTGGATCCCCTTCCGAGACAGGGACCTCAGCTTCTGGCTGAGTCACCGACTGAGCTCTCAGTCCACCTGTGAAGTAACGCAAAATACATCAGTGAAGCTTCTGAAAAAGAACATAAGCGGATAATACAAGAGCAAAACGGGAAGGGAACATCACTCACTGAGTGTAAACAGAATCCCAAGTGTCCAGATGTGTGCACAGGCCATGGCTCAAGCTGGGCTGGATGGGGCTCTTTTGCAGCTCACCTTTGCTGGAGATATGGCACCACCCCCAGAGACTATGTTCTGCACGAGCGCAGCGTTTTATAAATGCCCCCTGGTACTTCCTGGCACCTGTATCTTCTCTCAGTTGAGCAAGCTCTTCCCTCAGTCCTCGGTGAGAAGCAAGACTGCAGCACCTCCCGCGCTCTAGACAAACCGCCAGTGCAGCGCCCCCTAGAGCCCACTTAGAATCAGCGGACTTTCTACTCTAGTAGCTGAGCCGCCTAACGAGTGACTCAGCAGTAAAGAATCTGCCTGCCAATGCAGGAGATTCAGATTCCGTCTTGTGTCAGTAAGATCCTTCGGAGGAGGAAATCACAACCCACTCCAGTATTCTTTTTTTTTTTTTTTTAACTTTACAGTATTGTATTGGTTTTGCCATATATCAACATGAATCCGCCACAGGTATACACGTGTTCCCCATCCTGAACCGCCTCCCACCTCCCTCCCCATACCATCCCTCTGGGTCGTCCAGTGCACCAGCCCCAAGCATCCAGTATCGTGCATCGAACCTGGACTGGCGACTCATTTCATATATGATATTATACATGTTTCAATGCCATTCTCCCAAATCATCCCACCCTCTCCCGCTCCCACAGAGTCCAAAACACTGTTCTATACATCAGTGTCTCTTCTGCTGTCTCGTTCTTACCTGGAAAATTCCATGGACAGAGGAGCCTGGCGGGTTACAGTCCATGGAGTCACAAAGTGTCAGACACAACTCCTGCGTGCACACGCAAACAAACGCACACACCCCTGGAGCTTCCAGGACTTATCACAGGACCAGTCCTCTGGATGTCTACATTTTCCATTGGTGTTCAAGGAGAAAAATCAGGGCTGTGTGAACCAAAGTGGGAAAAAATTCATCCTGAATGGTTTAAATGGTTTATGCTCTCTCAAGATAATACAGGGACAGAAAGAAATGAAAACTATATTTTGATAGGATGGGGAAACAGAAAAAAAAAAGGAAGGAAAGCATAGCATTTAATGGAGAGAGAAAGAAAAGTGAGAGAAAAGAAAAAACAAAATAAGGGAAGAGTAAGGCAAGAGAAGATGGATGGTAAGAATGAGCTTATTGGTCTCTTTAGAAATAATTTAGAGCCGACTTCCAATTAAATCTCTTTGACCACAATATAACTTTACTTTTTCTCCTGGTTGTGTCTGTTTGGACCCCTCCCTATGATATTTAAATAGTCATACAAGAAGAAATTGAACCTTCTCTTTAAACATTTTTAGAGAGAAAAAAAGAAGGGATGGTGTTATAAACTTGTTATAAATATTTGTCCTATTAAACAGTAGGTTTTACAACTAAAAAACTTCTATGAAGGTTTGCAAAAATAGAAATTTTCCACACAGAGAGACTACTCCAAACAGACTTCAGAGGAAATACACATGGATTAAAAGTTGATGGTTACCTAAGCTTGAGATATTATGATGATGACAAACAGTTCATTTTAAGGGGAAGACAGGCTAAAGTTTTACACTAAAAAATGCCACAGTAGCAACAGAGTGATTATTCAATAGAGTCAAACTTAAAGAAAATAAGCAAGTATCAATATAAAGAAGTTGTTTCTCTGATTTTTCTTATTTTTCCTTTAAGTAATATCTAAAGAAACCATACAATTTAGAAAGAGGACAGAAAAATCTTTGCTTTCAATCAGAAAAAAATGTGGAACATAGCTATTTCTCAAAGCTTTGCTAAGGATCTCATACTTCACTAATTGAAACCTTGACGCTATTATAATGTCTTTCTTTGAAATATGTAAGTTATCTTTAAATAATAATCTTCAAGTCCCAAAGAGGCTTATGATGAATGGGAAAATAGAATAAATTTCTTCTCTTTCTGTCTAGAGCTTAAGTGTTAGTGTTGTATCGTAAAAGGGACTGGCAGTCATCTCCAGAGAAATGATTGGGAAAAGCTTAAAGAAAGGAATATTTTTAAATACATGTGCAGGATTAGGGGAAATCTCCAAGACAAGGTAAAGCACCCTGGCACCAACAACAGTAAGAAGGCTTCACCAGTCCTAGGCTTGAAGGGACAGAGGAGGAAGAAATGATCCCAGCCTGGGAGACCTGTCACTGAGGTGGACCCACAGGACCTGTGGATTTCAGCACAGGAAAGGAAAGATCGCAGAATACAAACAGGCTGACCAGTCTTTCCTGCCAGTGGCTCCCACTGGGCCAAACCCAACTAGAAGCAAAAAAGACAAGTGCACGGAAGTCAGCCTCCTGGGTGTAGAGCAGGATGGAGCGTAGACTTGGAGAGAACAGAGAACATCCAGTCCCCTGACATTGGGTTTAGGGTTCCCCTATCAATCAGGCAAAATGTGGGTTTATCCTAAATGTCTGCTCAAGCATATCTATACAGCACTTTGATTGATGTAGCAAGATAAATAAGTCAAAACAATACTCCAATATAGACTTTGTGCCATAACTAAATTTTCCAGGTAATTGCCTAATCTCTTTTCCTCTCCTATACAGATACAGCATACAAACATGTAGAACTATGCCTAGATACTGCAAGTGACTCATTGTGCTTACCTTCAACTATTTAATAATCAGTTCCAAGAGACACAAATGAACTAAACCTTTAAGAGGCTACACATCCAAAGGATTCCTAGGGCATCAACTGAGCTTTCAAAATTGAACAAAATAGACTCACTACCTCTTTTTCTTATGTGCTTTATGAGATTGATGAGGGTATTATTCATCAACTGTCTACTGTGAGCTTAATGTTAAGCCCATTACATTTCTTGACTTATCTTTCCTCCTAATATTTTACAGATGAAAATATTAGGAGTTCAGGAATATTAGATTATTCAAGCCATCCTTAAAGAAACGGAACAAAGCTTTTAACCCATACTTTTCTGACTGTAAAAGCATAAATCACATGGAGAATTTCAATTCTGATCATTTACTTTTTTAAAATACCTTACAATATTGGAAAGTAATTTCATTATCCTAATAAAGTTATACAATCATATTCTTATGTGCCACTTACCTTTAGAGGCTATCTTTTAACTGGGTGTATACCAAATACTGACTTCATATGTATGTGCCACTTCATCAAAGCAGCCCCTAGATCATTGCTTCTAGGACGTCCTCAGACATTGAAAGAACTGAATGAGCTACTGACCCCAAGAAAACATTAGCAGCAATGCAGATATGACCAGCAGCAGGCAGAGCAGATCAATCTAGGGACACCTTGGACAGCTCTGCGACCACTGCATTGGACTCTCCATGTTTAGTCTCAGCCCTGCTGTGCATCTTTAGTCTCAGGAGCCTTAGCAAAGCTTTCTCAACCACGAACTTTTTAATGAGAAGTAAATCTCAAAAAAAAAATGGAAATTTCTATATACATACAAACTTCTAGGATTTGGGAGTACAGGGAATTTTACTCTCCTGTGAATGTTTCACAAGTCACTATCGAACTGAGAGCTTCATGATGCTTTTAACACTGTGCTGCCACTGAGCTCTCTTCTTCATGAATGCTCTCTCATCAACTGTATTTTCCCCTTCTTTTATTTCATTCTTGTCCCACTTCCCCTTTGGATAAGAACACCTTTAGTGTTCTACATGTAAGCTGGAAAAAATCTGGTAAGAAGAATAGTTGTTGACAGTTTAAACAATAGAATCAAAACACCAAAATAAAAGGTATCGTTTTCAATATGTCACTCCTCAATGAACTGAAAACAACTTCCTATATGAACAAAAGGAATTTTCTGTCTCTTCTTGCTTGCCAAAGCTACGAGGGGCTGTGTGCTTATTCCCTGTTTGTGGAGCAGCAAGAGCACACGTGCGGAACTCATGGAGAAGATGCACATGAGGCTCATACTCAGACATTTCATTTGCTGAAAAGGCAAGATTAACACAGTTTTAAACAAGCAATAATCCAAAACAGAATATGCCTAAGGGGGTGGCACAAACATATATCAATTTAGATGTCTATACAATTTGGATGTTACTAAAAGCAGAGAAAATTCTGAAAAGATGGGAATACCAGACCACCTGACCTATCTCTTGAGAAATCTGTATGCAGGTTAGGAAGCAACAGTTAGAACTAGACATGGAACAGACTGGTTCCAAATAGGAAAAGGAGTACATCAAGGCTGTATATTGTCACCCTGCTTATTTAACTTATATACAGAGTACATCATGAGAAACACTGGGCTGGAGGAAGCACAAGCTGGAATCAAGATCTGGGAGAATTATCGATGAACTCAGATATGCAGATGACACCCCTTATGGCAGAAAGTGAAGAAGAACTAAAGAGCCTCTTGATGAAGGTGAAAGAGAGTGAAAAAATTGGCTTAAAGCTCAAAATTCAAAAAATAAGATCATGGCATCCAGTCCCATCACTTCATGGCAAATAGATGTGGAAACAGTGGCTGACTTTATTTTTCTGGGCTCCAAAATCACTACAGATGGAGATTGCAGCATGAAATTAAAAGATGCTTACTACTTTAAAGGAAAGTTATGACTAGCCTAGAGAGCATATTAAAAAACAGAGACATTACTTTGTCAACAAAGGTCCGTCCAGTCAAGGCTATGGTTTTTAAATGGTCATGTATGGATATGAGAGTTGGACTATAAAGAAAGCTGAGTGCTGAAGAATTGATGTTTTTGAACTGTGGTGTTGGAGAAGACTCTTGAGAGTCCCTTGGACTGCAAGGAGATCCAACCAGTCCATCCAAAAGGAGATCAGTCCTGGGTTTTTATTGGAAAGACTGCGCGTGAAGTTGAAACTCTAATACTTTGGCCACCTGCTGCAAAGAGCTGACTCATTTGAAAAGACCCTGATGCTGGGAAAGATTGAAGGCAGGAGAAGGGAACAACAGAGGATGAGATGGTTGGATGGCATCACCGACTCAATGGACATGGGTTTGGGTAGACTCCAGCACTTGGTGATGGACAGGGAGGCCTGGCGTGCTGCGATTCATGGGGTCACAAAAATCAGACACGACTGAGTGACTGAACTGAACTGAACTGAAAAGCAGAGAATGGGCTTCTCAGGTGGCGCTAGTGTAAAGAACTCACCTGCCAATGCAGGAGACATAAGAGACACAGGTTTGATCCCTGTGTCAGGAAGATTCCCTGGAGGAGGGCATGGCAACCCTCTCCAGTATTCTTGCCTGGAGAATCCCATGGACATAGGAGCCTGGCAGGGTACGGTCCTAAGGGTCGCAAAGAGTCAACTCAACTGAAGCAACTTAGCACGCACACAAAAGTAGAGAATAGTGGCTAAAGCCTCAAGATCTGGGCTCCTGAATCTGAGATTCTCACATCAAACTTGGATGAGCAATAGAATTTCCAGAGAGACATTTATAGAAAATACAGACTTCTGGGTCCCATCCCTGCAAACTATGATTCCGTTACTCTGGAATGCAGGGGAGAAAAAAATCTACTCTTTTTAACAAAACTCCAGAGACTTCTGATTAAAAAAAATGAAAATCACAGATCTATCCTAGGACTTTAGTCTCTAAAGTGGGAAGGAAAGATCTGGGTAAAAAGAGAAAGATAATTTAACAAGGATATGGGAAGAATATATTACAACTTATACGGTATGTTTTTTAAGTGTAAAAATGTGGAATAAGATTGAGTTTTACTAATATTTCATATACTAATTGACACTGGCATCCTCACTTAGTGTATATATCAAATTATAATAAGTAAAATATCCTGAGAGAAGGATTAAGGTTTCAAGCTCAGGGCTTTTGGTAGTAGCTTTTCACTCATTTGTTCCCTTTCTGCTAATTATACTATCGAATGTTAACTAAAGTACACTTTACAAAATGTGTGTGTAACTCCATGGACTACAGCCCTCCAGGCTCCTCTGTCGATGGAATTTTCCAGATAAGAATACTGGAGCAGGTTATTATTTCCTACTCCAAGGGATCTTCCTGACCCAGGGATTGAACCCACGTCTCCTGCAATGGCAGGCAGATTCTTTACAACTGAGCCAATTGTGTCTTAAAAAAATTCCCACAAACAGAGTGAAGTTGGCAGATAATATTTAAAGTGCAGAAAGCAAGAAGAAACTAACAGAGTAGACATGACTCTTCCTCTCTGCTATTTTCTTCTTGCTTTCTGCATTTTCATTTTAAATATTATCAGCCAGCTTCATTCTCTTTGCGGGAATTGTTTTTAAGACACAGCTGGTGCAGTGGTAAAGAATCCTCCATTTTACAAGGGAAAGCAAAAATAATCCAGGCATGTTTCAAAAGAAACAGATCAAAAGTGTTTCAGTTATCCAAAAGAAAATTTTAAACATGAATTCACAGAACCATTATTGAAACACTCCATAAAAACTTATTTCCCTGTGTACTTTTAGTATATATGGTGCTGTGCTCTGCTGTGCTTATTTACTCCGTCATGTCCAACTCTTTGCAACCCCATGGACTGTAACCCTCCAGGCACCTCTGTCCATGAGGATTCTCCAGGAAAGAAGAGTATTGGTGTTCCGCTCCAGGGAATCTTACCAGCCCAGGGACTGAACCCAGGTATCCTGCATTGCAGGGAGATTTTTTGCCATCTGAGCCACCAAGGAAGCCCAAGAATACTGGAGTGGGTAACCTAACCCTTCTTCAGGGAATCTTCCCAACCCAGGAATCAATCCAGGATCTCCTGCATTGCAGGCTCATTACAAGCTAGCCTACAAGGGAAGCCAATTGTATATAGTGTTTGGACTCATATATTTTTTCTGATAGTGCAAATGGAAAAGCTTGGGGGAATGCTGAATTGGGAGTAGGAGGGGAAGCAATTATTGTTTGTCTTTCTTCCACATCCTGCAAATGCTGTGACCTCTCCTTGTTTCTGTTCAGCTCTTCATGGATGCCCTGCTTCTGTGTACCTCAGAGCACAATAGTAAACCCCTGCATCTGCCATGTGCACCTGGAGGATGAGCAGTGATGAAGAGAACCTCTCATATGTCATGTTGTAGCATCCCTGTTGAGAAGGCTTTGAGCCCTTAATGAGGAGTCTTGGTGCAAATCCTGGGAAGTGAAGGTACCAGAAGAAGCCATAAACATTGGACATAGAGTGATTACAGGAAATCTCTGCCACACTTCCTCCGAAGAGTCCACAGTAGGAGACTAAAGTACTTGCTCCTTGCTCTCTGCAACTACAGGAAACAAACAAACAAACAAACAAAAAAATGTTGTGACTTTGAAATGTAAAACAAATTTTAAAACAAAGGCATACATTTTTCCAAGACCAGATGGTGAAAAGGCTTATTCACCCTTCCATAGAAAACTGAAGGGGAGACCCAGCCACACTGCTTCCAGAGTGCTCTGCAAAGCCATGGCCAAAATGCAGCTGGTCTCAGGCCAGTTGCCCCAAGTGTGACACTCACAGGAAGCTGATTATAGGCTGCCTCTTTTGCATTTTCTTCTGTGTCATGACATCATCAGTCAGAATCTGTGAACCAAGAAGAATCACCACAGTTCTGAGGCTACTTAATAACTTCATCTGTACTTTGTTCTGAGTAGGGAGTCTTAAAAAAGGAGATGGCCTGGAGGAGGAAATGGCAACCCACTCCAGTATTCTTGCCTGGAAAATCCCATGTATAGAAGAGCCTGGCAGGCTACAAGTCCATGGGGTCACAAAGAGTCAGACAGGACTTAGCAACTGAGCACACACACATCCTCTCAGAGGTCACCACAGCTGTGCATTTAAGAAGGCATTAATCATTTAAGAAGCTTGCTTCCCTCATTAACGGTGCCAGAAAGAGTCTCGCAATGATGGGAGGAGACTGATTCATCATTCGAACTAAAGTGATAGGTTCACACAAAAAAGTACGCTGAACTTATCACATGTAATATAATGCTATGCTAATGTATTAAAAATAATGATCATGAAATCTTAGTGCCCGTGGTAGATGAGCAATGCATATTTTTAAGGCACAAAAATTACAATGTAAATTAAAATATTCATCAAAGTTTGACTCTTTGCATCCAAGGTGATCTCTGGAATAAGTATGGAAGGAAAATCTCACTTACATTTTTCTGTAACCAAAAGAAACTGGACCTAGAAAGACCCAAAATTGCATCTGGAGATGACCTTTTTTGGATAGGGAAAGTGAAAGTCACTCCGTCGTGTCCAACTCTTTGTGACCCCATGGACTATACAGTCCATAGAATTCTCCAGGCAAGAATACTGGAGTAGGTAGCTGTTCCTTCTACAAGGGATCTTCCCAACCCAGGGATCGAACCCAGCTTTCCCACATTCCAGGCTTTTTGATAGTACCTATCTTCATTTTATAGCCTGAGACTGTCCCATCTGTTAGTAATGAGGGCTCAGTTGTTCTAGCTGAGGGTTTTATACAGATTTTAATGGGATTTTATTTGAAAAAGAAGAGAACAGAAGATCTGTGGCCATTCAAGTTTCATACAGTAGCATTTATATGTGCACCAGCGCCGCCTAGTGGGCTCCATGGGAACTGATGGAAGGTCATGTCCCACGCAGCCTCTGAGACAGTCTTCATAGCTTCTCACAACCTGAAGAGATGTTTTTGCCCTTTGCTTTTCTTCAAATTCCTCTCCTTTATTCAATATCCATAGAGATATGAACACTATAGAGAGGAAATAATCACCTTCTTAGAAAGCCTTCTGGTTAACAAAAGATGTTCCTCATTCAGGTGAGTGGTTATTTAAAATTCACTTCCATAGATTGGAATGTTTCCTTTCCTCATCCTAAAATGGTTGCTTTATTCATTTCCTTTTCTATCTTTTCTTAATAGTCTCCCAGTCAGGAAAGAATTTCCACAGTTTATTGTGATCCACACAGTCAAAGGCTTTGGCATAGTCAATAAAGCAGAAATAGATGTTTTTCTGGAAATCTCTTGCTTTTTCCATGATGCAGCGGATGTTGGCAATTTGATCTCTGGTTCCTCTGCCTTTTCTAAAACCAGCTTGAACATCTTGAAGTTCATGGTTCACGTATTGCTGAGGCCTGGCTTGGAGAATTTTGAGCATTACTTTACTAGCGTGTGAGATGAGTGCAATTGTGAGGTAGTTTGAGCAATCTTTGGCATTGCCTTTGTTTGGCACTGGAATGAAAACTGACCTTTTCCACAGCTGTGGCCACTGCTGAGTTTTCCAAATTTGCTGTCATGTTGAGTGCAGCACTTTCACAGCATCATCTTTCAGGATTTGAAGCAGCTCCACAGGAATTCCATCACGTCCAGTAGCTTTGTTCGTAGTGATGCTTTCTAAACCCCACTTGACTTCACATTCCAAGATGTCTGGCTCTAGGTGAGTGATCACACCATCATGATTATCTGTGTCATGAAGCTATATTTGCACAGTTCTTCTGTGTATTCTTGCCACCTCTTCTTAATATCTTCTGCTTCTGTTAGGTCCATACCATTTCTGTCCTTTATCCAGCCCATCTTTGCATGAAATGTTCCCTTGGTATCTCTACTTTTCTTGAAGAGATCTCTAGTCTTTCCCATTCTATTGTTTTCCTCTATTTCTTTGCATTGATCGCTGAAGAAGGCTTTCTTATCTCTCCTTGCTATTCTTTGGAACTCTGCATTCAGATACTTATATCTTTCCTTTTCTCCTTTGCTTTTTGCTTCTCTTCATTTCACAGCTATTTGTAAGGCCTCCTCAGACAGCCATTTTGCTTTCTGCATTTCTTTTCCATGGGGATGGTCTTGATCCCTGTCTCCTGTACAATGTCACAAACCTCCATCCGTAGTTCATCAGGCACTCTGTCTATCAGATCTAGTCCCTTCAATCTATTTCTCACTTCCACTGTATAATCATAAGGGATTTGATTTAGGTCATGCCTGAATGGTCTAGTGGTTTTCCCTACATTCTTCAATTTAAGTCTGAATTTGGCAATAAGGAGTTCATGATCTGAGCCACAGTCAGCTCCCAGTCTTGTTTTGGCTGAATGTATAGAGCTTCTCCATCTTTGTCTGCAAAGAATATAATCAATCTGATTTCGATGTTGACCACCTGTTGATGTCCATGTGTAGAGTCTTCTCTTGTGTTGTTGGAAGAGGGTGTTTGCTATGACCAGTGCGTTCTCTTGGCAAAACTCTATTAGCCATGTCCTGTTTCATTCTGCGCTCAAAGGCCAAATTTACCTATTACTCCAGGTGTTTTCTGACTTCCTACTATTGCATTCCAACCCTATAATGAAAAGAACATCTTTGGGGGATGTTAGTTCTAAAAGGTCTTATAAGTCTTCACAGAACCATTCAACTTCAGATCTTCAGTGTTACTGGTCGGAGCATAGGTTTGGATTACCGTGATACTGAATGGTTTGCCTTGGAAACGAACAGAGATCATTCTGCCATTTTTTAACATTGCATTCAAGTACTGCATTTTGGACTCTTTTGTTGACCATGATGGCTACTTAATTTACTCTAAGAGATTTCTGCCCACAGTAGTAGATATAATGGTCATCTGAGTTAAATTCACCCATTCCAGTCCATCTTAGTTTGCTGAGTCCTAGAATGTCGACATTCATGCTTGCCATCTCCTGTTTGACCACTTCCAATTTGCCTTGATTCATGGACCTAACATTCCAGGTTCCTATGCAATATTCCTCTTTATGGCATCGGACCTTTTTTCTACCATCAGTCATATCCACAGCTGGGTATTATTTTTGCTTTGGTTCCATCCCTTCATTCTTTCTGGAGTTATTTCTCCACTGATCTCCAGTAGCATATTGGACACCTATCAACCCAGGGAGTTCATCTTTCAGTGTCCTATCTTTTTGCCTTTTCCTACTGTTCATGGGGTTCTCAAGGCAAGAATACTGAAGTGGTTTGTCATTCCCTTCTCCAAGGGATCACAATCTGTCAGACCTCTCCACCATGACCCGTCCATCTCAGGTGGCCCCACATGCATGTTTCATTGACTTAGTTTCATTGACTTAGACAAGGCTGTGGTCCATGTGATCAGATTGGCTAATTTTCTGTGATTATGGTTTCAGGGTGTCTGCCGTCTGATGCCCTCTCACAACACCTACTGTCTTATTTGGATTTCTCTTACCTTGGAAGTGGGGTATCTCTTCACGGCTGTTCCAACAAAGCAGCCTCTTGAGGCTGTCTCTTGAGAAACCTTTATGCAGGTCAGGAAAAAACAGTTAGAACTGGACATGGAACAACAAACTGGTTCCAAATAGGAAAAGGAGTACGTCAAGGCTGTATATTGTCACCCTGCTTATATAACTTCAATGCAGAGTACATCATGAGAAACACTGGGCTGGAAGAAGCACAAGCTGGAATCAAGATTGCCGGGAGGAATATCAATAACCTGAGAATGCAAACGACACCACTCTTATGGCAGAAAGTGAAGAGGAACTAAAAAGACTCTTGATGAAAGTGAAGGAGGAGAGTGAAAAAGTTGGCTTAAAGCTCAACATTCAGAAAACTAAAATCATGGCATCTGGTCCCATCACTTCATGGGAAATGGATGGGAAAACAGGGGAAACAGTGTCAGACTTTATTTTTTCAGGCTTCAGAATCACTGCAGATGGTGATTGCAGCCATGAAATTAAAATACGCTTAGTCTTTGGAAGGAAAGTTATGACCAACCTATATAGCATATTTAAAAGCAGAGACATTTCTTTGCCAACAAAGTAAGTCAAAGCTATGGTTTCTGCAGTAGTCATGTATGGATGTGAGAGTTGGACTATGAAGAAAGCTGAGCACTGAAGAATTGATGCTTTTGAACTGTGGTGTTGGAGAAGACTCTTGAGAGTCCCTTGGACTGCAAGGAGATCCAACCAGTCCATCCTAAAGGAGACCAGTCCTGGGTGTTCATTGGAAGGACTGATCCTGAAGCTGAAACTCCAATACTTTGGCCACCTCATGAGAAGAGTTGACTCAAATTGGAAAAGCCCCTGATGCTGGGAGCGATTGGGTGCAGGAGGAGAAGTGGACGATAGAGGATGAGATGGCTGATTGGCATCACCAACTCGATGGACATGAGTTTGAGTGAACCACGAGAGTTGGTGATTGACAGGGATGCCTGGAGTGCTGGGATTCATGGGATCACAAAGAGTCGGACATAACTGAGCGACCAAACTGAACTGTACTGAACCCTCTAAAGGTTTGGTCAAATGAAACAAATATTTCAAAGGATAGATTCCATTGGGCTCCTTATTCCTCATCTATTTTCCACAGTTCCAGAAGGTGCTCATCCACTGTAGTCAGTCTCGTGTTCATGGAGCTCTGAGAATAAGCCATCAAAGATGGTCATTCATGCCCAGAAATCCCCCATTGGTTCCAATGTAAGATGAAATGATACCTTAATCTTATTCCACAAAAGAGCAAATGAGGCCATCTGAACTGGACCTTTCATCTCCTGACACCCTGGAGATGTGTCCTTTTGTATTCACACTAAGTCCACACATTACATCTCCTACTCAAGCTCACTTAACAGATATTAAACAGAGAAGTGGACTCCTCACTAGTCCCTACAGACTAGTTCCTGAGGCTGCTAAGTCACTTCAGTCATGTCCGACTCTGCAACCCCATAGACAACAGCTCACCTGTCTCTGCTGTCCCTGGGATTCTCCAGGCAAGAATACTGGAGTGGGTTGCCATTTCCTTCTCCAATGCATGAAAGTGAAAAGTGAAAGTAAAGTCACTCAGTCGTGTCCAACTCCTAGCAACCCCATGGACTGCAGCCTACAAGGCTCCTCTATCCATGGGATTTTCCAGGCAAGAATACTAGAGTGGGTTGCCATTGCCTTCTCCAACTGACTAGCTAGGAAAAGACATTTGATGTGGAATCAGTGACCAAAATAGGAAGTGGAGGAGAAGAAGAAAAGGCACAAGTCCAGAGTCAAGAGAGACCTAAATCCAAATCCCAGCTCTTCCACCTTGTGACCCAGGGCAACTCTCTCCTTGGAGCCTCAGTTTCTTCATCTGCAAAACTGGGACAATAACACCTACTTCAGAGTCAGCCTGTTGTAAACAGTCAGCAGTAAACTGTAATTGCTTCCCATTCCTTTCCTTCTTTTCTAAACCACATGGAAAGAACCATGACCAGTAGAGAGCACTTGTGTAGGAATTATAGTATATGTGACTATTTTTAATGTATACAAGGATCATTCACTCTTCCTTCAAGAAATACCCAGTAGAGAATCCCCTAGCAGTCCAGTGGTCAGGACTCCAAGTTTCCATTGCAGGGTGTATGGGTGGGGAACTAAGATCCCACAGCTGAAAAAAAAAAAAAAAAAATATATATATATATATATATATACCCAACATAAACTCAGTAACAGTAACAAAAAGGATTTTTTTAACTCTGAAAAAAGAGCTACATCCAAAAGAAATCTTAATGTTAGTTGAATCAGCCAATTGCAATAATCCAAACACGTTAAATACTCACATTAATGTGGAAAAAAGTAGTGGTATGTTGAGTCCTTTGCTCATATAATACGGGAAAGGAAAATCACTAGAAAATATCTGGGGAGCACTTCTTCCAGGTCTAAAATTGTTGAAAGTATTCTAAATAAGCGACTTTTTCATTTTCCCATGGAAAAGATCCATGAGTGCTGATGACTTCTAGTACCATTTTGACACAGTATATATGAAATACCAAGTATGGAATAGCCAGCTTCCCTTCAGTACCATGTGGAGAAGAAACAAGGATTTATGAGGGAGTTAAATATGCTAGAACACCTTGTACAGAAGTAACCCAAGAGTCACATTTTAGAACCAGCTCGTTGCAACAGCGACCCCATGTGGTAAATATACTTGGACAGAAGAAATGTTTCGCAGGAATCAGTAGGTCTCAGATCCATGCAATTTATGGGCCGCCCATCATATTTCTTTGTTAAAGGTAGAGCCAAAAGTTTGGCTTGATCACGTGGACCATGGGGTCTATTTGAGGCAATGGGAAACATTCTGATCCAGACAAACCAGGATCCAGACAAACCACTTGCAAGCAATTTTCTGGACGTGATATTTGTGCAATTTTATGCAAATCACTTATTACCTAAGAAGCAGTTTCTTCACTTCTAAAAGAGATTATGTAGATTAATTAATCAATTGTGGAGGTTAATTAATTAATTTTACTTAATAAAGAAGTTCCATAATAAAGTTCTTTCTAAATTACATATTTTTATATAAATACAACTGTTTAACAAAGGAAATATCACAAGACCAAAACAATGATCCTACTTTTTCAGAACAGCAAATAGAACTTGATTTTTCTGTGTTGCCATCTATTAACTGACTGACTTAGGAGATTATGAATGTATCAAACAATAAAAGGAAGAAACATTAGAGGCTTTTCTATGCTGCAGCCTTTGAAATGAAAGTAATCATTAATGATTGTGTTGTTATGGGCTGAATTTTGTCTCTTCCCACCTCCCCCACTCACTCAAAATATATATTGGAGACCTAATCCTTAGTACTTCAGAATGTGACTTTATTTAGAGAGTGGTCTTTAGAGAAATAATCAAGTTAAAATGAGATGTGCGTGGACTCTAATCCAGTATGACTGGTGTCCTTATAAAACAGGGAAATTTGGACACAGAGATGACTCTAATAAAGGGAAAACAACTTGAAGAGACAGAGAAAAGCTGTCCATCTACAAGCCAAGGAGAAGGTCCTGAAACAGATCCTTCTCTCACAGCCCTTGGAAGGAACCAGACTTGCTGTCACCTTAATCATGGACTTTGATTCTCTACTTCAAGACAACAAATTTCTATTGTTGAAGGCACCCATTTTGTCACAGTGGCCTTGGAAAACAACTATATGGTACTAATAATTATGTTATATAACATACATTCTCCTTTGAAAAACCTTTTTTGTGTTCAAGAGATCTGTGTCAACACAGGAGTATAAATTCAGTTCAGTTCAGTCGCTCAGTCATGTCCGACTCTTTGCGACCCATGAATTGCAGCACGCCAGGCCTCCCTGTCCATCACCAACTCCCTGATTTCACTCAAACTCACATCCATTGAGTCAGTGATGTCATCCAGCCATCTCATCCACTGTCATCGCCTTCTCCTCCTGCCCCCAATCCCTCCCAGCATCAGAATCTTTGAGAATGAGTCAACTTTTCACATACGAGGTAGTCAAAGTATTGGAGTTTCAGCTTTAGCATCATTCCTTCCAAAGAACACCCAGGACTGATCTCCTTTAGAATAGACTGGTTGGAGCTCCTTGCAGTCCAAGGGACTCTCAAGAGTCTTCTCCAACACCACAGTTCAAAAGCATCAATTCTTTGGTGCTCAGCTTTCTTCACAGTCCAACCTTCACATCCATACATGACCACTGGAAAAACCATAGCCTTGACTAGACAGAACTTTGTTGGCAAAGTAATGTCTCTGCTTTTGAATATGCTATGTAGGTTGGTCATAACTTTCCTTCCAAGGAGTAAGCGTCTTTTAATTTCATGGCTGCAGTCACCATCTGCAGTGATTTTGGAGCCCCCAAAAATAAAGTCTGCCACTGTTTCCACTGTTTCCCCATCTATTTCCCATGAAGTGATGGGACCAGATGCCATGATCTTCGTTTTCTGAATGTTGAGCTCTAAGCCAACGCTTTCACTCTCCTCCTTCACTTTAACAAGGAGCTTGTTAGTTCCTCTTCACTTTCTGCCATAAGGGTGGTGTTATCTGCATATCTGAGGTTATTGATATTTGTCCACAATCTTGCTTCCAGCTTGTGCTTCTTCCTATATACATGTATTAATGTTATTTTTTATATGTACTGTAATTAAAAGGAAAAAAAAAAACCTCAAAGCCCTGTTAAAGCAAATTTTAGAAGGTTCTTGCAATTAAGAAATAAAACTGTGCCTCTCTAGCAAGCGTCACCAACTGGAGATACATTTTAAATTTGTAAAAGGTGAGTTTTTCTCTGGTTGTTATAGTAATGCATTCTAAATACAGAATGTGGAAAATATGGAAAAGTATAAAAATCATGTGAATGCTATATCCAAGAAATATCTTTGGTAATATTTGGGTATATATTTTTTATTCCTTTGTTTATGTATAAATATTTTTAACAAAATTGGACTGCATGTGCATATATGCACAAACACATAAATACATACCTACACTTTGGGGTACCCTGGATTTTTTAATGTTATTTCTGAAATATTTTTGCCTATTAATAAGTATATGTAGAATTTGGATTCTAGTTGAAAATATTCCTCAAAATATTCCATGATAGAGATGTACTATAATTTATTTACCAATTTTCCTCGTGGTAAATATTTAGATTTTACGAAGAATACTATATAAACACCGTTATACATATATCTGTCTAAACTTCCAGTTATGTCTTTGTTAAGGGTTTTTCCGTCTTCATTTTTTACATGACCACTTATAAAATAACATAAAACTACAGTTATTTCTTTAGACTAGCTTCTACAAAGGGGATTCCCTGGGTTGAAGAGTAAGAATATTTTAAGACTCTTGGTAAGTATTAATTTACTCAATCAAACAACATTTGCAGAGTCCATACTTGGGTCAGGCACTGAGCTAGACGCAACATCCCCCTATGAAAATGGTCTTGTCAAAAGGAAAAGAATGTTTAAGCAGTGATAGTCTTCATGATAACTGCTGTGATAGGGAAAGTACAGCATCATGAGGACATACAGGTAGGAAGACTACTTTGGTTGTGGGATTCCAGGAACATTCCCAGCTGGAGTGACACCTGAACTAAAACATAAGGGAAGATGGACGAACCTGGTAAAGACTGGGGCAAGTAGGAAGAGGCCAAAGGAACAGCTTCGGGACAGACCTGGAAGCTCCTGTGGGAGCACAGGTGGAGAGGACTTCATAGACGGTAGTTCCACTGTTTGATGTAGAAACAAAAAAACAAAGGATGAGTTTGTCTTATTTGTTTCTTTTGTTTGGAGAAGGGAAGAAGATGAAAAGCTAAACCAGCACTTAATTTTAAGTATTTCTGGATTCTTGCAGAGAACACAGTGAAACTTAATATATAATTAGAAAAAGGTCAGAGGAGGGAAGGCTGAAGGGAACACAAAGTGGCTCCAGGGAGGGTGGGTCCTCTTAGAGAGAGACGTCTCCCTAGCCTCCAGGCAAGGGTGAGTTCTCACATGGATGCAGCAAAATATAGCTCTCAGGAAAACCAGGATAATAAGTCCCCAAAATGCTTCTCTACTCCTACCTTCTCTAAAATACTTAGCATTATATTTCAGAAATGAAAACTGTGGTTCCACAAGTAATTTTTAAAAAAAGTTGGTACTTCCCTGGTGTTCCAGTGCTTAAGAATCTACTTTCCAGTGTAGGGTATGTGGGTTTGCTCCCTGGTTAGGGAACTAAGACCCACATTCTGCAGAGCAACTGAGCCCATGCTCCAGAACAAGAGAAGCCCCCGCATCTTATCAAAGACCCAGTACAGCCAAATCATAAAAAAAAAAAATAACAAAAAAATGCAATGTTGCTTAAAATAGAATAAAATGTTCCTTGATGCAATTTAACCACAATGTAATTAGATAGGATGATACTAGCTCCTTTCCTAAAAGCAGGTTTTCTAGTATATAAGATGGTATACAGGTTCAAGTGATGGGACAAAGACCAAAGTAACTTAAAAACAAGATCGACTGTATTTCCTTCTCATGTTGCAGTCCAAATATAAGCAATTCAGTGCAGATATAGGAGATCCATAGCTTTGGTGATGGCCTTAGTCCATTTGGGCTGCTATAACAAAAATACCACAGACTAGAGGCCTAAGCAAAAAACATTTATTTCTAACAATTCTGAACGTTAGGGAGTCCAGGATCAAGGTGCCAGTGGATTGGGTATCTGGTGGGGACTCACTTCCTGGTTCATAGACCACAATCTTCCTGCTGTTCTATCATATGGAGGAACAGTCAAAGGAGATCTCTGGGGTGCCTTTTATTTATAAGAAAACGAATTCCATTCAAAAGACCTTCACCCTTACAATCTAAGAATTTCTCAAAAGCTCCACATCCTAATAACATCACACTGACGATTAGGTTTCAACATACAGATTTTGGCAGGACACAAACGTCCAGTCCATCAGTTCAGTTCAGTATCCAACTCTTGGCAACCCCATGAACCACAGCACGCCAGGCCTCCCTGTTCATGACCAGCTCCCTGAGTTTACCCAAACTCATGTCCATTGAGGTGGTGATGCCATCCAACCATCTCATCCTCTGTCGTCCCCTTCTCCTCCTGCCCCCAATCCCTCCCAGCATCAGGGTCTTTTCAAATGAGTCAACTCTTCGCATCAGGTGGCCAAAATATTGGAGTTTCAGCTTCAATATCAGTCCTTCCAATGAACACCCTTGGATCTCCTTGCAGTCCAAGGGACTCTCAAGAGTCTTCTCCAACACCACAGTTCAAAAGCATCAATTCTTTGCCACTCAGCTTTCTTCACAGTCCAACTCTCACATCCATACATGACCACAGGAAAACCATAGACTTGACTAGACTGACCTTTGTTGGCAGAGTAATGTCTCTGCTTTTCAATATGCTATCTAGGTTGGTCATAACTTTCCTTCCAAGGAGTAAGAGTCTTTTAATTTCATGGCTGCAGTCACCATCGGCAGTGATATTGGAGCCCCAAAAATAAAGTCTGACACTGTTTCCACTGTTTCCCCATCTATTTCCCGTGAAGTGAAGGAACCAGATGCCATGACCTTAGTTTTTTGAATGTTGAGCTTAAGCCAACTTTTTCACTCTCCTCTTTCACTTTCATCAAGAGGCTTTTTAGTTCCTCTTCACCTTCTTCCATAAGGGTGGTATCATCTACATATCTGAGGTTATTGACATTTCTTCCAGCAATCTTGATTCCAGCTTGTGCTTCTTCCAGCCCAGTGTTTCTCATAATGTTTCTGCATATAAGTTAAATAAGCAGGGTGAAAATATACAGCCTTGACGTACTCCTTTTCCTTTTGGAACCAGTCTGTTGTTCCATGTCCAGTTCTAACTGTTGCTTCCTGACCTGCATACAGATTTCTCAAGAGGCAGGTCAGGTGGTCTGGTATTCCCATCTCTTTCAGAATTTTCCACAGTTTATTGTGATCCACACAGTTAAAGGCTTTGGCATAGTCAGTAAAGCAGAAATAGATGTTTTTCTGGAACTCTCTTGCTTTTTCCATGATCCAGAGGATGTTGGCAATTTGATCTCTGGTTCCTCTGCCTTTTCTAAAACCAGCTTGAACATCCGGAATTTCATACTTCACGTATTGCTGAAGCTTGGCTTGGAGTTTTGAGCATTACTTTACTAGCGTGTGAGATAAGTGCAACTGTGTGGTAGTTTGAGCATTCTTTGACATTACCTTTCTTTGGGACTGGAATGAAGACTGACTTTTTCTAGCCCTGTGGCCACTGCTGAGTTTTCCAAATTTGCTGGCATATGGAGTGCAGCACTTTCAAAGCATCATCTTCAGTCCATAGCAGTGACTAAGTTTCTCATTGCTATGCCTCCCTCAAAACCCACTTCTACTCAGGGTCCAACACATATGTACAACAATCCTCACAACAGTCCTTCCAATTATCTCAATTTTATGATTTAGGAGATGAGGCACATAGATTGTAAATGGCTGATCTACTCTGACATATTACTAAGAAGAATCATAAAATATAATTTATGCTTAGTCCTCCTTCCATCGCATCCCTAAAATGAGATAAAAGAGAGGGTAAAAATGAATATTATAAATAAAAACTCCATTGAATGTCTGGTTTTACTTAAAAGTTACCTGGTTATAACAAATATTTTCCAGAATATTTTTCCAGTAAAGGAAAAAAAGAATACTAAGCTAAGTTTCCTCCTCAAGGTCAAACAAGCCAATTACCAGGACCAAATGACAAAACAGAACTTCTAATGAAACTTATTTGCTCCCTCCTAGCCACCTCAGTCGGAGAAGGTAATGGCAACCCACTCCAGTACTCTTGCCCAGAGAATCCCATGGACGGAGGAGCCTGAAAGGCTGCAGTTCATTGGGTCTCGCAGAGTCAGACACGACTGAAGTGACTTAGCAGCAGCAGCAGCCACCACCTCAGTAAATGGGGGGCATATAGACCTGAGCACACAATGTCCCTTCCCTAGTCCTCCATTATAAAACGCTCTTCCTTAGCCATCCTCCCACATCATTGTTTCTGAGAAGTCCACTGAGCTAAGAATATATCACTTCTAGATCTTGCTCTGGTTACCCAGATCCCAGGACTCCCTGCACACAAGGATTCCCCAGATCCACTTTTAAGGTCTGCACGTGCTTCTTGCAAGGACCTTCTTCCCTGATATAAATATTCCACCAGTGTATACACAACCCAAGCCCAAGGGGTACTCAAGCAATGGCTCTTTGCAGGGGTTGTATTCATGTTGGACTGAGGTATCCCCATCAAGAATAGAATCCAAAAATAGATCTGGATATATATAGGAATTTAGTATACTATAAATGCAGTATCCCAAATCATTGGAGCAAGTGTCACGTTTTCAATCAGTAGTGTTCTTATGAATGTTGATCCATTTAGAAAAAATAAATGCAAGTCTCTACATAAAAATTAATTTCTTTTGGGATATACTCCTTTGAATCATATGGTTCAAAATGGAGCCTCTAGTTTCTTGCAGAATCATTCCCTAGACATCACTAATTACTTGGTCAAACGTAGGGCAAAGCTGGGCTAACCCTAGTAGCCACCACAACTTCCAGGGAACAGCATCTGACTCACACTGAGTCAACCAGAGCCCTTCCTGGAAGGTTCTAAGTTGAAAAGAGAAATAGAGAGAGGCATTGAGTCCAGTCCTTCACAAGGCTATAGGGAAGAAGATGTGATCACAGGAGCTGTAATTGGCCTACATGCTTATAGGACGTTCTTAAATCCTCCATTGTTTTGAATCCTCCTCACATTATGTCTCACTTGCTTCCTCTCTTCTTCCTTCAGAGTCAAATTACCTCTACTTCCTTTGGTCACATAGCATTTTATGCACTTCTCTGTCTGAGCACTTACCAAACTGTTTTGAGTTATCAGTTTACTTTTCATTCCTACAACCAACACTTTTTATTAACAGGGACTATTTGGGGAATGAGGGCTACACCACTGTTGAAATCTGTCTCAGCCTGGAGGAGCCTATAGGCTGAGGAGAAGTGGAGTGGTTAGACTACATGCCTGAGAGGCAGGCTGCCTGGGTTTCAGTCTACTGTTGAGCAGTTCTGTAACTTGCGTGAGATACATAAATTCTCTAAGCTTGAATGCCTTCGTTGGCAAAGTGAAGCTCATGAGAAGTGTTGTGAGAATTAAAGGGGTTCACAAATGTCTGGGATCACACCTGGCATCTGCAGATCAAGGATGGTTTCTTTCACCTCTTTATGATCAGTTCTCACCAGAGTAGCTGGCACACAAGGATTTATTTCAATATATACTTGCAAATGAACAAATGTTGTAGCTTTACCAAAAAAAAAAAAAAAAAAGGTTATAATGAAGGACAAATCCCAGAGCCACACCGCCACCTTGTGGAGGGATAATAAGGCTTCAGGAGGTTTTCTGTGCTCAGGGGTTTGTATTCAGCCCTCCCTGCAGCCCCCACCACTGTGTCCCTCACAGCACAGAAGTACAAGGCAGAGTCACTCCCTAGAACAGATGGTTTCTTCAGGTGGAAAGAGGTTTGGCTCTTGTTAAATTCAGCCTCAAAACCGTAGTTGCCTTTAACCAACCTGTCCCCTCCGATGTATTTCAGAAGGAACTGGAGACTTTGATTGCGATGCTGGACATACCAGAAAAGATAAGGGCTCCCCGAAACTGAATAGGTGCACCTCACAGTCACTGGATCCCCTTCCGCGACAGGGACCTCAGCTTCTGGCTGAGTCACCGACTGAGCTCTCAGCCCACCTGTGAAGTAACGCACATCAGTGAAGCTTCTGAAAAAGAATGTAAGCGGGTAATACAAGTGGAAAACGGGAAGGGAAAATCACTCACTGAGTGTAAACAGAATCCCAAGTGTCCAGATGTGTGCAGAGGCCATGGTTCAAGCTGGGCTGGATGGGGGCTCTTATGCAGCTCACCTTTGCTGGAGATATGTCACCACCCCAGAGACTATGTTCTCCACGAGCACAGCGTTTTACAAATGCCCCCTGGTGCTTCCTGGCACCTGTATCTTCTCTCTGTAGAGCAAGCTCTTCTCTCAAACCTCCGTGAGAAGCAAGACTGCAGCACCTCCTGCACTCAAGACAAACCGCCAGTGCAGCGCCCCCTAGAGCCCACTTAGAATCAAGAGACTTTCTAGCAGCTGAGCTTCTTGGAGAAGGCAATGGCAACCCACTCCAGTACTCTTGCCTGGAAAATCCCATGGACAGAGGAGCCTGGTGGGCTGCCGTCTATGGGGTCGCACAGAGTTGGACACGACTAAAGCGACTTAGCAGCAGCAGCAGCAGCAGCTGAGCTGCTTAACTAGTGACTCAGCAGTAAAGATTCGGCCTGCCAATGCAGGAGACTTCAGTTCCATCTTGGGTCAGGAAGATCCTCCGGAGGATCCACTCCAGTATTCTTGCCTGGAAAATTCCATGGACAAAGGAGCCTGGCGGGTTACAGTCCATGGAATCAGAAAGAGTCAGACATGACTGAGCGAGCCCCCCCTCCCGCCCCCCCACACACACACCCCTGGAGCTTCCAGGTCTTATCACAGGACCAGTCCTCTGGATGTCTACATTTTCCATCGGTGTTCAAGGAGAAGAATCAGGGATGTGTGAACCGAAGTGGGAAAAAAATTCATCCTGGGTGGAACAACTTTTAAATGGTTTATGCTCTCTCAAGATAATACAGGGACAGAAAGAAGGGAAAAGCATATTTTGATAGGATGGGGAAATAAATAGAAAAATAAGAAGGGAAAGCATAGCATTCAATGGAGAGAGAAAGAAAAGTGAAAGACAAGAAAAAAACAAATAAAGGAAAATAGTAAGGCAAGAGAAGATGAATGGTAAGAATGAGCTTATTTGTGTCTTTAGAAATAATTTAGAGCTGACATCCAATTAAACCTCTTTGACCACAATATAACTTGGGTTTTTCTCTTGGTTAGGTCTGTTGGGACCCCTCCCTATGATATTTAAATAGTCATACAAGAAGAACTTGAACCTTCTCTTTAAACATTTTTAGAAAGAGAAAAGGAGTGATGGCCCTATGCTACTGATGCTGCTAAGTCGCGGCAGTCGTGTCCGACCCTGTGCGACCCCATAGACGGCAGCTCACCAGGCTTCCCCGTCCCTGGGATTCTCCAGGCAAGAACACTGGAATGGGTTGTCATTTCCTTCTCCAATGCATGAAAGTGAAAAGTGAAAGTGAAGTTCCTCAGTTGTGTCCGACTCCTCGAGACCCCATCAACTGCAGCCTACCAGACTCCTCAGTCCATGGGAGTTTTCAGGCAAGAGTACTAGAGTGGGGTACTATTGCCTTCTCCGGATGGTGTTATAAACTCGTTATAAATATGTGTCCTATTAAATAGTAGGTTTTACAGCTAAAAACCTTCTATGAAGTTTTGCAAAAATAGGTATTTTCCACATAGAGAGACTACTTAAAACAGACCGGATGAAATACACATGGATTAAAAGTTGATGGTTAACTAAGCTTGAGGTATTATGATGATGACAAAGAGTTCTAAGGGGAAGACAGGCTAAAGTTTTACACTAAAAAATGCCACAGTAGCAGCAGAGTGATTATTCAATAGAGTCGAACTTAAAGAAAATAAGCAAGTATCAGTATAAAGAAGTTGTTTCTTTGATTTTCCTTATTTTTCCTTTAAGTAATATCCAAAGAAACCACCCAATTTAGAAAGAGGATAGAAAATCTCTTTGCTTTCAATCAGAAAAAAAAAAAAATGTGTGAAACATAGCTATTTCTCAAAGCTTTGCTAAGGATCTCATACTTAACTAATTGAAACCTTGACCCTATTATAATGTCTTTCTTTGAAATATGTAAGTTATCTTTAAATAATAATCTTCAAGTCCCAAAGAAGCTTATGATGAATGGGAAAATAGATAAATTTCTTCTCTTTCTGTCTAGAGTTTAAGTGTTAGTGTTGTATCTTAAAAGGCAATGGCAGTCATCTCCAGAGGAATGATTGGGAAAAGCTTAAAGAAAGGAATATTTTTAAATACATGTGCAGGATTAGGGGAAATCTACAAGAGAAGGTAAAGCACCCTGGCACCAACAACAGTAAGAAGGCTTCACCAGTCCTAGGCTTGAAGGGACAGAGGAGGAAGAAATGATCCCAGCCTGGGAGACCTGTCACTGAGGTGGACCCACAGGACCTGTGGATTTCAGCACAGGAAAGAAAACATAGCAGAATATAAACAGGCTGACCATTGTTTCCTGCCAGTGGCTCCCAATGGGCCAAACCCAACTAGAAGCAAAAAAGACAAGTGCATTGAAGTCAGACTCCTGGGTGTAGAGCAGGGTGGAGAGTAGACTTGGAGAGGAGAACAGAGAACAGCCAGTTCCCTGACATTGGGTTTAGGGTTCCGCTGTGGTCATGTATGAATGTGAGAGTTGGACTGTGAAGAAAGTTGAGTGCCGAAGAATGATGCTTTTGAACTGTGGTTTTGGAGAAGACTCTTGAGAGTCCCTTGGACTGCAAGGAGATCCAACCAGTCCATTCTGAAGGAGATCAGCCCTGGGATTTCTTTGGAAGGAATGATGCTGAAGCTGAAACTCCAGTACTTTGGCCACCTGATGCAAAGAGTTGACTCATTGGAAAAGACTCTGATAGGAGAAGGGGACAACAGAGGATGAGATGGCTGGATGGCATCAAAGACTCAATGGACGTAAGTCTGAGTGAATACCGGGAGTTGGTGATGGACACGGAGGCCTGGCTAGCTGCAATTCATGGGGTCGCAAAGAGTCGGACACGACTGAGTGACTGAAATGAAATGAACTGATCAATCAGGCTAAATGTGGCTTTATCCTAAATGTCTTTTCAGGCGTATCTACATAGCACTTTGATTGATGTAGCAAGATAAATGAGTCAAAACAATAGTCCAATATAGACTTTGGCGCCATAACTAAATTTTTCAGGTAATTGCCTAATCTCTTCTGCTCTCCTATACAGATACAGCATACAAAGCGTGTAGAACTATGCCTAGATACTGCAAGTGACTCATTGTGCTTACCTTCAACTATTTAATAATCAATTCCAAGAGACACAAATGAACTAAACCTTTAAGAGGCTACACATCCAAAGGATTCCTAGGGCATCAACTGAGCTTTCCGAATTGAACAAAATAGACTCACTAGCTCTTCTTCCTATGTGCTTTATGAGACTGATGAGGGTATTATTCATGAAATGTCTATTGTGAGCATAATGTTAAGCCCATTACATTTCTTGACTTATTTTTCCTCCTAATATTTTAGAGATGAAAATATTAAGAGTTCAGGAATATTCGATTATTCAAGCCATCCTTAAAGAAAAGGAACAAAGATTTAACCCATACTTTTCTGACTGTAAAAGCATAAATCATGTTGAGAATTTCAATTTTGATCATTTACTTTTTTAAAATACCTTACAATATTGGAAAGTAATTTCATTATTCTAATAAAGTTATACAATCATATTCTTATGTGCTACTTACGTTCAGAGGCTATCTTTTAACTGGGTGTATACCAAATACTGACTTCATATGTATGTGCCACTTCATCAAAGCAGCCCCTAGATCATTGCTTCTAGGAGGTCCTCAGACATTTAAAGAACTGAATGAGCTACTGACCCCAAGAAAACCTTAGCAGCAATGTGGATATGACCAGCAGCAGGCAGAGCAGATCAATCTAGGGACACCTTGGACAGCTCTGTGCCCACTGCATTGGACTCTCCATGTTTAGTCTCAGTCCTGCCGGGCATCTTTAGTCTCAGGAGCCTTACAATAGCTTTCTCAACCAGGAATCTTTTTATGAGAAGTAAATCTCAAAAAAAAATGGAAATTTCTATACACATACAAACTTCCAGGATTTGGGAGTACAGGGAATTTTACTCTCCTGTGAATGTTTCACAAGTCACCATCGAACTGAGAGCTTCATGATGCTTTTAACACTGTGCTGTCACTGAGCTCTCTTCTTCATAAATGCTCTCTCATCAGCTGTATTTTCCCCTTCTTTTATTTCATTCTTGTCCCACTTCCCCTTTGGGTAAGAACACCTTTAGTGTTCTACAAAAGCTGGAAAAAATCTGGTAAGACTAGTTGTTGACAGTTTAAACAATAGAATCAAAACACCAACATAAAAGGTAGGGTTTTCAATATGTCACTCCTCAATGAACTGAAAGGAACATCCTATAAGAACGAAAGGAATTCTCTGTCTCTTCTTGCTTGCCAAAGCAACGAGGGGCCGTGTGCTTATTCACCGTTTGTGGAACAGGAAGAGCACATGTGCGGAACTCATGGAGAAGATGCACACGTGGCTCATGTACAGACATTTCATTTGCTGAAAAGGTGAGATTAACAGTTTTAAACAAGCAATAATCCAAAACAGAATATGCCTAAAGAAGTGGCACAAACATATATCAATTTATATGTGTACGCAATGTGGACGTTACTAGAAGCAGAGAATGGGCTTCCCAGGTGGCGCTAGTGGTGGCGCTCTGCCAATGCAGGAGACATAAGAGACACAGTTTTGATCCCTGTGTCAGGAAGATCCCCTGGAGGAGGGCACAGCAACCCGCTCCAGTATTCTTGCCTGGAGAATCCCATGGACAGAAGAGCCTGGCAGGCTACATCCCTAGTGTCTCAAAGAGTTGACTCAACTGAAGCAACTTAGCACACACACAAAAGTAGAGAACAGTGGCTAAAGCCTCAAGACCTGGGCTCCTGAGTCTGGGATTCTCACATTAAACTTAGATGAGCAATAGAATTGCCAGAGAGACATTTATAGAAAATACAGACTTCTGGGTCTCATCCCTGCAAACTATGATTCAGTTACTCTGGAATGCAGGGGAGAAAAAAATCTACTCTTTTAAAGAAACTCCAGAGACTTCTGATAAAAAAAAAAAAAAAAAAAAAAAATTGGGAATCACTGATCTATCCTAGGACTTTAGTCTCTAAAGTGGGAAGGAAAGGTCTGGGTAAAAAGACAAAGATAATTTAACAAGGATTGGGGAGTATATATTACAACTTATACTGTATTTAAGTTTAAAAATGTGGAATAAGATTGAGTTTTACTAATATTTCATATACTAATTGACACTGGCATCCTCACTTAGTGTATATATCAAATTGTAATAAGTAAAATATCCTGAGAAGGATTCAGGTTTCAAACTCAGGGCTGTTGGTAGTAGCTATTCAGTCATTTGTTCCCTTTCAGCTAATTATACTATTGAATGTTAACTAAAGTACACTTTACAAAATGTGTGTGTAACTCCATGGACTATATCCCTCCAGGCTCCTCTGTCGATGGAATTTCCAGATAAGAATACTGGAGCAGGTTATTATTTCCTACTCCAAGGCATCTTCCTGACCCAGGAATTGAACCCACGTCTCCTGCATTGGCAGGCAGATTCTTTACCACTGCGCCACCTGTGTCTTAAAAAATTCCCACAAACAGTGAAGCTGGCAGATAATATTTAAAATGCAGAAAGCAAGAAGAAAATAGCAGAGTGGACATGACTTCCTTTCTGCTATTTTCTCCTTGATTTCTGCATTTGCATTTTAAATATTATCAGCCAGCTTCATTCTCTTTGCGGGAATTTTTTTTTTAAGACAGTGGTGGTGCAGTGGTAAAGAATCAGCCATTTCACAAGAGAAAGCAAAAATAATCCAGGCATATTTCAAAAGAAAGAGATCAAAATTGTTTCAGTTATCCAAAAGACAATTTTAAACATGAATTCACAGAACCATTATCGAAACACTCAGTAAAAACTTATATATACTAAAAGTAAATATAGTGTTGTGCTGTGCTGTGCTTATTTACTCAGTCAACTCTTTGTGACCCCATGGACTGTAACCCTCCAGGTGCCTCTGTCCATGAGGATTCTCCAGGAAAGAGTATTGGAGTTCTGCTCCAGGGAATCTTACCAGCCCAGGGACTGAACCCAGGTCTCCTGCATTGCAGGGAGATTCTTTACCATCTGAGCCACCAGGGAAGCCCAAGAATACTGGAGTTGGTACCCTAACCCTTCTTTAGGGAATCTTCCTGACCCAGGAATCAAACCAGGGTCTCCTGCATTGCAGGCTCATTACAAGCTGAGCTACAAGGGAAGCCCATTATATATAGTGTTTGGACTCAAATGTTTTTTCTGATAGTCAAATGGAAAAGCTTGGGGGAATGCTGAATTGGGAGTAGGAGGGGAAGCAGTTATTGACCATCTTTCTTCCACATCCTGCAAATGCTGTGACCTCTCCTTGTTTCTGTTCAGCTCTTCATGGATGCCCTGCTTCTGTGTACATCAGAGCACAATAGTAAACCCCTGCATCTGCCGTCTGCACCTGGAGGATGAGCAGTGATGAAGAGAACCTCTCATATGTCATGTTGTAGCGTCCCTGTTGAGAAGGCTTTGAGCCCTTAATGAGGAGTCTTGGTGCAAATCCTGGGAAGTGAAGGTACCAGAAGAAGTCATAAACATCGGATACAGAGTGATTACAGGAAATTTCTGCCACAGCTCCCTCCAAAGAGACCACAGTGGGAGACTGAAGTACTTGCTCCTTGCTCTCTGCAACTATAGGAAACAAACAAACAACAAAAAAAAAGGTGGTGACTTTGAAATTTAAAACAAATTTTAAAACAAAGACATATATTTTTCCAAGACAAGATGGTGAAAACGCTTACTCACCCTTCCAGAGAGAGCTGAGGAGGACACCCAGCCACACTGCTTCCAGAGTGCTCTGCAAAGCCATGGCCAAAATGCAGCTGGTCTCAGGCCAGTTGCCTCAAGTGTGACACTAACAGGAAGCTGATTATAGGCTGCCTGTTTTGCATTTTCTTCTGTGTCATGACATCATCAGTCAGAATCTGTGAACCAAGAAGAATCACTACAGTTCTGAGGCTATTTAATAACATCTCTGTACTTTGTTTTGAGTAGGGAGTCTTAAAAAGGAGATGCCCTGGAGGAGGAAATGGCAACCAACTCCAGTATTCTTGCCTGGAAAATCCCATGTAAAGAGGAGCGTGGCAGGCTACAAGTCCATGGGGTTACAAAGAGTCAGACAGGACTTAGCAACTGAGCACACACACATCCTCTCAGAGGTCACCACAGCTGTGCATTTAAGAAGGCACTAAGCATTTAAGAAGTTTGCTTCCTTCATTTATGGTGCCAGAAAGAATCTCACATAGATGGGAGGAGACTGATTCGTCATTCAAACTAGAGTGATAGGTTCACACAAATAGGTACGCTGAACTTATCACATGTAATATAATGCTATGCTAATATATTCAAAATAATGATCATGAAATCTTAGTGCCCGTGGTAGATGAGCAATGCATATTTTTAAGGCACAAAAATTACAATGTAAATTACAATATTCACCAAAGTTTGACTCCGCATCAGAGATGATCTCTGGAATAAGTATGGAAGGAAAATCTCACTTATATTTTTCTGTAACCAAAAGAAACTGCGTCTACAAAGACCCAAAATTGCATCTGGAGATGACCTTTATTGGATAGTGAAAGTGGTCAGTCAGTCGTGTCCAGCTCTTTGTGACCCCATGGACTATACAGTCCATGGAATTCTCCAGGCAAGAATACTGGAGTAGGTAGCCATTCCCTTCTCCGAGGGATCTTCCCAACCCAGGGATCGAACCCAGCTTTCCCACATTCCAGGCTTTTGGATAGTACCTATCTTCATTTTATTGCCTGAAGCTGTCCCATCTGTTACTAATGAGGGCTTAGTAGTTCTAGTTGAGGGTTTTATACAGATTTTAATGGGATTTTATTTGAAAAAGAAGAGAACAGAAGATCTGTGGCCATTCAAGTTTCATACAGTAGCATTTATATGTGCACCAGCGCCGCCTAGTGGGCTCCATGGGAACTGATGGAAGGTCATGTCCCACGCAGCCTCCGAGGTCTTCATGGCTTCTCACAACCTGAAGAGGTGTTTTTGCCCTTTGCTTTTCTTCAAATTCCTCTCCTTTATTCAATATCCATAGGGATATGAAGACTATAGAGACGAAATAATCACCTTCTTAGAAAGCCTTCTGGTTAACAAAAGATGTTCCTCAGTCAGGTGAGTGGTTATTTAAAATACACTTCCATAGAGTGGAATGTTTCCTTTCCTCATCCTAAAATGGTTGTTTTATTCATTTCCTTTTCTATCTTTTTTTACTAGTCTCCCAGGTCAGGAAAGAATTTCCACATTTTATTGTGATCCACACAGTTAAAGGCTTTGGCATAGTCAATAAATCAAAAATAGATGTTTTTCTGGAACTCTCTTGCTTTTTCCATGATGCAGCGGATGTTGGCAATTTGATCTCTGGTTCTTCTGTCTTTTCTAAAACCAGCTTGAACATCCGGAAGTTCACTGTTCACATATTGCTGAAGCCTGGCTTGCAGAATTGTGAACATTATTACCTTACTAGCATGTGAGATGAGTGCAATTGTGCGGTAGTTTGAGCATTCTTTGGCATTGCCTTTCTTTGGCACTGGAATGAAAACTGGCCTTTTCCAATCCTGTGGTCAATGCTGAGTTTTCCAAATTTGCTGGCATGTTTAGTGCAGCACTTTCACAGCATCATCTTCCAGGATTTGAAATAGCTCAACTGGAATTCCATCACCTCCACCTGCTTTGATCATACTGATTCTTTCTAAAGCCCACTTGACTTCACATTCCAGGATGTCTGGCTCTAAGTGAGTGCTCACAACATCGTGATTATCTGGGGCATGAAGCTCTATTTATACAGTTCTTCTGTGTATTCTTGCCACCTCTTCTTAATATCTTCTGCTTCTGTTAGGTCCATACCATTTCTGTCCTTTATCCAGCCCATCTTTCATGAAATGTTCCCTTAGTATCTCTAATTTTCTTGAAGAGATCTCGAGTCTTTCCCATTCTGTTGTTTTCCTCTATTTCTTTGCATTGATGGCTGAGGAAGGCTTCTTATCTGTCCTTGCTATTCTTTGGAACTCTGCATTCAGATGCTTATATCTTTCCTTTTCTCCTTTGCTTTTCACTTCTCTTCTTTTCACAGCTATTTGTAAGGCCTCCTCAGACAGCCATTTTACTTTTCTGCATTTCTTTTCCATGGGGTGGTCTTGATCCTTGTCTCCTGTACAATGTCACGAACCTCCATCCATAGTTCATCAGGCACTCTGTCTGTCTGATCTAGGCCCTTAAATCTATTTCTCACTGCCACTGAATAATCATAAGGGATTTGATTTAGGTCATACCTGAATGGTCTAGTGGTATTCCCTCCTTTCTTCAATTTCAGTCTGAATTTGGCAATAAGGAGTTCATGATCTGAGCCACAAACAGCTCCCGGTCTTGTTTTTGCTGACTGTATAGAGCTTCTCCATCTTTGGCTGCAAAGAATATAATCAATCTGATCTCGGTGTTGACCACCTGCTGATGTGCATGTATAGAGTCTTCTCTTGTGTTGTTGAAGAGGGTGTTTGCTAGGACCAGTGCATTTTCTTGGCAAAACTCTATTAGCCTTTGTCCCGCTCCATTCTGTACTCAAAGCCCAAATTTACCTATTAATCTAGGTGTTTCTTGACTTCCTACTTTTGCATTCCAACCCCTATAATGAAAAGAACATCTTTTGAGGATGTTAGTTCTAAAAGATCTTGTAGGTCTTCATAGAACCGTTCAACTTCAGCTTCTTCAGTGTTACTGGTTGGGGCATAGACTTGGATTACTGTGATATTGAATGGTTTGCCTTGGAAACGAACAGAGATCATTCTGTCGTTTTTGAGATTGCATCCAAATACTGCCTTATGGACTCTTTTGTTGACCATGATGGCTACTCCATTTCTTCTGAGGGATTCCTGTCTGCAGTAGTAGATATAATGGTCATCTGAGTTAAATTCAACCATTGCAGTCCATTTCAGTTCGCTGATTCCTAGAATGTCAACATTCACTCTTGCCATCTCCCGATTGACCACTTCCAATTTGCCTTGATTCATGGACCTGACATTCCAGGTTCCTATGCAATATTGCTCTTTACAGCCTCAGACCTTGCTTCTGTCACCAGTCACATCCACAGCTGGGTATCGTTTTTGCTTTGGCTCCTTCCCTTCATTCTTTCTGGAGTTATTTCTCCACTGATCTCCAGTAGCATATTGGGCACCTACTGACCTGGGGAGTTCCTCTTTCAGTATGCTATCATTTTGCCTTTTCATACTGTTCATGGGGTTCTCAAGGCAAGAATACTGAAGTGGTTTGCCATTCCCTTCTCCAGTGGACCGCATTCCGTCAGATCTCTCCACCATGGCCCGCCCATCTTGGGTTGCCCCACGGGCATGGCTTAGTTTCATTGAGTTAGACAAGGCTGTGGTCCTAGTGTGATTAGATTGACTAGTTTCCTGTGAGTATGGTTTCAGTGTGTCTGCCCTTTGATGCCCTCTTGTGACACCTACTGTCTTACTTGGGTTTCTCTTACCTTGGGATCAGGGTATCTCTTCACAGCTGCTCCAGCAAAGTTCAGCCACTGCTCGTTACCTTGAACGAGGGGTATCTCCTCACCACCGCCCTTCCTGACCTTCAATGTGGGATAGCTCCTCTAAGCCCTCCTGGGCCCACGCAGCCACCGCTTCTTGGATGTGGGGTTGGTCCTCCCAGCCACCACCCCTGGCCTCGGGTGTGGGGTAACAGATATTAAACAGAGAAGCAGACCCCTCACTAGTCCCTACTGACTAGCTGCTGCTGCTGCTAAGTCGCTTGAGTCGTGTCCCACTCTGTGCAACCCCATAGACAGCAGCTCACCAGGCTCCGCTGTCCCTGGGATTCTCCACCCTACTGGAGTGGGTTGCCATTTCCTTCTCCAATGCATGAAGGTGAAAAGTGAAAGTGAAGTCGCTCAGTCGTGTCCAACTCCTAGCGACCCCATGGACTGCAGCCTACAAGGCTCCTCTATCCATGGGATTTTCCAGGCAAGAGTACTGGAGTGGGTTGCCATTGCCTTCTCCAACTGACTGGCTAGGAAAAGACATTTTATGTGGAATCAGTCACCAAAATAGGAAGTGGAGGAGAAGAAGAAAAGGCACAAGTTCAGAGTCAAGACAGACCTAAATCCAAATCCCAGCTCTTGCACCTTGTGACCTAGGGCAACTCTCTCCTTGGAGCCTCAGTTTCTTCATCTGTAAAACTGGGACACTAACACCTACTTCAGAGTCAGCCTGTTGTAAACAGTCAGTGGTAAACTGGAATTGCTTCCCATTCCTTTCCTTCTTTTCTAAACCACATGGAAAGAACCATGACCAGTAGAAAGCACTTGTGTAGGAATTATAGTATATGTGACTATTTTTAATGTATATAAGGATCATTCACTCTTCCTTCAAGAAATATCCAGTAGAGAATCCCCTAGCAGTCCAGTGGTCAGGACTCCAAGTTTCCATTGCAGGGTGTATGGGTGGGGAACTAAGATCCCACAGATTGAAAAAAAAAAAAAAAAAAATATATATATATATATGTATATATACACACCCAATATAAACTCAGTAACAGTAACAGAAAGAATTTTTTTAACTCTGAAAAAGAGCCAAATCCAAAAGATATCTTAATGTTAGTTGAATCAGCCAATTGCAATAATCCATACACGTTAAATACTCACATTAATGTGGGAAAAGTAGTGGTATGTTGAGTCCTTTGCTCATATAATATGGGAAAGGAAAATCACTAGAAAATATTTGGGGAACACTTCTTCCAGGTCTAAAATTATTGAAAGTATTCTAAGTAAGCAACTTTTTCATTTTCCCATGGAAAAGATCAATGAGTGCTGATGACTTCTAGTACCATTTTGACACAGTATATATGAAATACCAAGAACGGAATCATCACCTTCCCTTCAGTACCACGTGGAGAAGAAAGATTTATGAGGGGGTTAAATATGCTAGAATACCTTGTACAGAAGTAACCTAAAAGGGTCACATTTTAGAATCAGCTCGTTGCAACAGCGACCCCATGTGGTAAATATACTTGGACAGAAGAAATGTTTCACAGGAGTCAGTAGGCCTCAATTCAGTTCAGTTCAGTTCAGTCGCTCAGTCCTGTCTGACTCTTTGCGACCCCATGAATCGCAGCACGCCAGGCCTCCCTGTCCACCATGAAATTTATGGGCCGCCCATCATATTTCTTTGTTAAAGGTAGAAGCCAATAGTTTCACTTGATCACGTAGACCATGGGGTCTATTTGAGGCAATGGGAAACATTCTGAATGAGGATCCAGACAAACCAGTTGCGAGCAATTTTCTGGATGTGATATTTGTGCGATTTTATGCAAATCACTTATTTACTAAGAAGCAGTTTCTTCACTTCTATAAGAGATTATGTAGATTAATTAATCAATTGTGGAGGTTAATTAATTAATTTGACTTAATAAAGAACTTCCATAATAAAGTTCTTTTTAAATGACATATTTCTATATAAATACAACTGTTTAACAAAGGAAATATCACAAGACCAAAACAATGATCCTACTTTTCAGAACAGCAAATAGAACTTGATTTTTCTCTGTTGCCATCTACTAAATGACTTAGGAAATTATTATTGTATCAAACAACAAAAGGAAGGAACATTAGAGGCTTTTCTATGCTGCAGCCTTAGGAATGAAAGTAATCATTAATGATTGTGTTGTTACGGGCTGAATTTTGTCTCTTCCCACCTCCCCCACCCACTCAAAATATATGTTGGAGACCTAATCCCTAGTATCTCACAATGTGACTTTATTTAGAGAGTGTTCTTTAGAGAAATAATCAAGTTAAAATGAGATGTGGGTGGACTCTAATCCAACATGACTGGTGTCCTTATAAAAAAGGGAAATTTGGACACAGAGATGAGACTAATAAAGGGAAAACAACGTGAGGAGAACAGAGGAAACCTGTCCATCTACAAGCCAAGGAGAGGGTCCTGAAACAGATCCTTCTCTCACAGCCCTTGGAAGGAACCAGACTTGCTGTCACCTTAATCATGGACTTTGATTCTCTACTTCAAGACAACAAATTTCTATTGTTGAAGGCACCCATTTTGTCACAGTGGCCTTGGAAAACAACTATATGGTACTAATAATTATGTTATATAACATATATTCTCCTTTGAAAACCTTTTCTGTGTTCAAGAGATCTGGGTCAACACAGGAATATAAGTTCAGTTCAGATCAGTCGCTCAGTCGTGTCCGACTCTTTGCGACCCCATGAATCACAGCACACCAGGCCTCCCTGTCCATCACCAACTCCCCGATTTCACTCAAACTCACATCCATTGAGTCAGTGATGCCATCCAGCCATCTCATCCTCTGTCGTCCACTTCTCCTCCTGCCCCCAATCCCTCCCAGCATAAGAGTCTTTTCCAATGAGCCAACTCTTCACATCAGGTGGCCAAAGTATTGGAGTTCCAGCTTCAACATAAGTCCTTCCAATGAACATCCAGGCCTGGTCTTCTTTGGGATGCTGGTTGGATCCCCTCGCAGTCCAAGGGACTCTCAAGACTCTTCTCCAATACTACAGTTCAAAAGCATCAATTCTTCAGCACTCAGCTTTCTTTATAGTCCAACTCTCACATCCATACATGACCACTGGAAAAACCATAGCCTTGACTACATGAACCATTGTTGACAAAGTACTGTCTCTGCTTTTTAGTATGGTGTCTAGGTTGGCCAGAACTTTCCTTCCAAGGAGCAAGCATCTTTTAATTTCATGGCTGCAATCACCATATGCTGTGACTTTGGAGCCAAAAAAAATTAAGTCTGACACTGTTTCCTATGTTTCCCCATCTATTTCCCATGAAGTGATGTGACCAGATGCCATGATCTTTGTTTACTGAATGTTGAGCTTTAAGCCAACTTTTTCACTCTCCTCTTTCACTTTCTTCAAGAGGCTCTTTAGTTCTTCTTCACCTTCTGCCATAAGGGTCATGTCATCTGCATATCTGAGGTTATTTCTAGCCCAGCGTTTCTCATGATGTACTCTGCATGGAAGTTAAATAAGCAGGGTGACAATATACAGCCTTGACGTACTCCTTTTCCTTTTGGAACCAGTCTGTTGTTTCATGTCCAGTTCTAACTGTTGCTTCCTGACCTGCATACAGGTTTCTCAAGAGGCAGGTCAGGTGGTCTGGTATTCCCATCTCTTTTAGAATTTTCCACAGTTTATTGTGATCCACACAGTCAAAGGCTTTGGCATAGTCAATAAAGCAGAAATAGATGTTTTTCCTGAATTCTCTTGCTTTTTCCATGATGCAGCAGATGTTGGCAATTTGATCTCTGGTTCCTCTGCCTTTTCTAAAACCAGCTTGAACGTCTGGAAGTTCATGGTTCTCATATTGCTGAAGCCTGCCTTGGAGAATTTTGAGCATTACTTTACTAGCATGTGAGATTTGTGCAATTGTGCAGTAGTTTGAGCATTCTTTGGCATTGCTGTTCTTTGGGATGGGAATGAAAACTGACCTTTTCCAGTCCTGTGGCCACTGCTGAGTTTTCCAAATTTGCTGGCATATGGAGTGAAGCACTTTCAAAGCATCATCTTCAGTCCATAGCAGTGACTAAGTTTCTCATTGCTATGCCTCCCTCAAAACCCACTTCTACTCAGGGTCCAACACATATGTACAACAATCCTCACAACAGTCCTTCCAATTATCTCAATTTTATGATTTAGGAGATGAGGCACATAGATTGTAAATGGCTGATCCACTCTGACATACTAAGAAGAAGAATCATAAAATATAATTTATGCTTAGTCCTCTTTCCATACCGTCCTTAAAATGAGATAAAAGAGAGGATAAAAATGAATATTATAAATAAAAACTCCATTGAATGTCTGGTTTTACTTAAAAGTTACCTGGTTATAACAAACATTTTCCAGAACATTTTTCCAGTAAAGGAAAAAAAGAATACTAAGCTAAGTTTCCTCCTCAAGGTCAAACAAGCCAATTACCAGGACCAAATGACACAACAGAACTTCTAATGAAACTTATTTGCTCCCTCCTAGCCACCTCAGTTGGAGAAGGTAATGGCAACCCACTCCAGTACTCTTGCCCAGAGAATCCCATGGATGGAGGAGCCGGTAAAGGCTGCAGTCCATAGGGTCACGCAGAGTCAGACAGGACTGAAGGGACTTAGCAGCAGCAGCCACCACCTCAGTAAATGGGGGGAATATAGATCTGAGCACACAATGTCCCTTCCCTAGTCCTCCATTATAAAAGGCTCTTCCTTAGCCATCCTCCACATCATTGCCTCTGAGAAGTCCACTGAGTCAAGGATATATCTCTTCTAGATCTTGCTCTGGTTACTCAGATCCCAGGATTCCCTGCACACAAGGATTCCCCAGATCCACTTTTAAGGTCTGCATGTGCTTCTTGCAAGGACCTTCTTCCCTGATGTATATATTCCACCAGTGTATACACAACCCAAGCCAAAGGGGTAGTCGAGGAATGGCCCTTTGCAGGGATTGTAATCATGTTGGGCTATGGTATGCCCATCAAGAATAGAATTCAAAAGTAGATCTGGGTATATATAGGAATTTAGTATACTATAAATGCAGTATCCCAAGTCAATGGAGCAAGTGTGACGTTTTCAATAAATAAGTAGTGTTCTTATGAATGTCGATCCATTTGGAAAAAATAAAGAAATGTAAGTCTCTACATAAAAATTAATTTCTTTTGGGATATACTCCTTTGAATCATGTGGTTCAAAATGGAGCTGCTAATTTCTTGCACAATCATCCCCCAGACACCACTAATTAATTGGTCAAATGTAGAGCAAAGCTGGGCTAATCCTAGTAGCCACCACAACTTGTCCAGGGAGCAGCATCTGGCTCACACTGAGTCAACCAGAGCCCTTCCTGGGAGGTTCTAAGTTGAAAAGAGGAAAAAAGAGAGACATTGAGTCCAGTCCTTCACAAGGGTATAGGTAAGAAGATGTGAGCACAGGAGCTATAATCGGCCTACATGTTCTTACGACATACTTAAATCCTCCATTGTTTTGAATCCTCCTCACATTCTGTCTCACTTGCTTCCTCTCTTCTTCCTTCAGAGTCAAATTACCTCTACTTCCTTTTGTCACATAGCATTTTATGCACTTCTCTGTCTGAGCACTTACCAAACTGTTTTGCATTATCAGTTTACTTTTCATTCCTACAACCAACACTTTTTATTAACAGGGACTATTTTGGGAATGAGGGCTACACCACTGTTGAAATTGTCTCATGCCCAGAGCAGCCTATATGCTAAGGAGAAGTGGAATGGTTAGACTACATGCCTGAGAGGCAGGCTGCCTGGGTTTCAATTTACTGTTGAGCAGTTCTGTGACTTCAGTAAGATACATAAATTCTCTAAGCTTGAATGCCTTCATCGGCAAAGTGAAGCTCATGAGAAGAGTTGTGAGAACTAAAGGGGTTCACAAATGTTTGGGATCACACCTGGCATCTGCAGATCAAGGATGGTTTCTTTCACCTCTTTATCATCAGTGCTCAGCAGAGTATCTGGCACACAGGATTTATTTCAACATATACTTGTCCAATGAACAAATTGTGTGGCTTTACCAAAAAAAAAAAAAAAAGTTATAAAGAAGGACAAATCCCAGAGCCACACCGCCACCTTGTGGAGGGACATTAAGGCTTCAGGAGCATGGTTTTCTGTGCTCAGGGGTTTGTATTCAGCTCTCCCTGCGGCCCCCACCACTGTGTCCCTCACAGCACAGAAGTACAAGGCAGAGTCACTCCCTTGAACAGATGGTTTCTTCAGGTGGAAAGAGGTTTGGCTCTTGTTAAATTCAGCCTCAAAACCGTAGTTGCCTTTAACCAACCTGTCCCCTCCGATGTATTTCAGAAGGAACTGGAGACTTTGATTGCGATACTGGGCATACCAGAAAAGATAAGGGCTCCCTGAAACTGAATAGGTGCACTTCACAGTCACTGGATCCCCTTCTGCGACACGGACCTCAGCTTCTGGCTGAGTCACCGACTGAGCTCTCAGCCCACCTGTAAAGTAACGCACATCAGTGAAGCTTCTGAAAAAGAATGTAAGCGGGTAATATAAGTGGAAAACGGGAAGGGAACATCACTCACTGAGTGTAAACAGAAACCCAAGTGTCCAGATGCGTGCAGAGGCCATGGTTCAAGCTGAGCTGGATGAGGGCTCCTTTGCAGCTCACCTTTGCTGGAGATATGTCACCACCCCAGAGAGTATGTTCTCCACGAGCACAGCATTTTACAAATGCCCCCTGGTGCTTCCTGGCACCTGTATCTTCTCTGTAGAGCAAGCTCTTCTCTCAAACCTCCGTGAGAAGAAAGACTGCAGCACCTCCTGCACTCAAGACAAACCGCACAGTGCAGCGCCCCTTAGAGCCCACTTAGAATCAGGAGACTTTCTAGAGACTTTCTAGCAGCTGAGCTGCTTGGAGAAGGCAATGGCAACCCACTCCAGTACTCTTGCCTGGAAAATCCCATGGACGGAGGAGTCTGGTAGGCTGCAGTCCATGGCGTCGCTAAGAGTCGGACACAACTGAGCAATTTCACTCTCGCTTTTCACTTTCATGCATTGGAGAAGGAAATGGCAACCCATTGCTGTGTTCTTGCCTGGAGAATCCCATGGACGGCGGAGCCTGGTGGGCTGCCGTCTATGGGGTCGCACAGAGTTGGACACGACTAAAGCGACTTAGCAGCAGCAGCTGAGTGGCTTAACTCGTGACTCAGCAGTAAAGATTCGGCCTGCCAATGCAGGAGACTTCAGTTCCATCTTGGGTCAGGAAGATCCTCTGGAGGAGGAAATTACAACCCACTCCAGTATTCTTGCCTGGAAAATTCCATGGACAGAGGAGCCTGGCGGGTTACAGTCCATGGAGTCACAAAGAGTCAGACATAACTGAGCGCGCCCACACACACACACACACACACCCCTGGAGCTTCCAGGTCTTATCACAGGACCAGTCCTCTGGATGTCTACATTTTCCATCGGTGTTCAAGGAGAAGAATCAGGGATGTGTGAACCAAAGTGGGAAAAAATTCATCCTGAGTGGTTTAAATGGTTTATGCTCTCTCAAGATAATACAGGGACAGAAAGAAGGGAAAAGCATATTTTGATAGGATGGGGAAATAAATAGAAAAATAAGAAGGGAAAGCATAGCATTCAATGGAGAGAGAAAGAAAAGTGAGAGACAAGAAAAAACGAAATAAAGGAAAAGAGTAAGGCAAGAGAAGATGAATAGTAAGAATGAGCTTATTTGTGTCTTTAGAAATAATTTAGAGCTGACATCCAATTAAACCTCTTTGACCACAATATAACTTGGGTTTTTCTCTTGGTTAGGTCTGTTGGGACCCCTCCCTATGATATTTAAATAGTCATACAAGAAGAACTTTAACCTTCTCTTTAAACATTTTTAGAGAGAGAAAAGGAGGGATGGCGTTATGCTGCTGCTGCTGCTGCTGCTAAGTTGAAGCAGTCGTGTCCGACCCTGTGCGACCCCATAGATGGCAGCCCACCAGGCTCCCCTGTCCCTGGGATTCTCCAGGCAAGAACTCTGGAGTGGGTTGCCATTTCCCTCTCCAATGCATGAAAGTGAAAAATGAAAGTGAAGTTCCTCAGTTGTGTCCGACTCCTCTCGAACCCATGGACTGCAGCCTACCAGGCTCCTCTGTCCTTGGGAGTTTCCAGGCAAGAGTACTGGAGTGGGGTGCTATTGCCTTCTCTGGATGGTGTTATAAACTCGTTATAAATACTTGTCCTATTAAATAGTGGTTTTACAGCTAAAAAACTTCTATGAAGGTTTGCAAAAATAGAAATTTTCGACATAGAGAGACTACTTAAAACAGACTTCGGATGAAATACACATGGATTAAAAGTTGATGGTTACCTAGGCTTGAGGTATTATGATGATGACAAAGAGTTCATTTTAAGGGGAACACAGGCTAAAGTTTTACACTAAAAAATGCCACAGTAGCAGCAGAGTGATTATTCAATAGAGTCGAACTTAAAGAAAATAAGCAAGTATCAGTATAAAGAAGTTGTTTCTTTGATTTTCCTTATTTTTCCTTTAAGTAATATATAAAGAAACCACACAATTTAGAAAGAGGATAGAAAATCTCTTTGCTTTCAATCAGAAAAAAAAAATGTGGAACATACCTATTTCTCAAAGCTTTGCTAAGGATCTCATACTTAACTAATTGAAACCTTGACCCTATTACAATGTCTTTCTTTGAAATATGTAAGTTATCTTTAAATAATAATCTTCAAGTCCCAAAGAAGCTTATGATGAATGGGAAAATAGAATAAATTTCTTCTCTTTCTGTCTACAGTTTAAGTGTTAGTGTTGTATCTTAAAAGGGACTGGCAGTCATCTCCAGAGGAATGATTGGGAAAAGCTTAAAGAAAGAAGTATTTTTAAATACATGTGCAGGATTAGGGGAAATCTCCAAGACAAGGTAAAGCACCCTGGCACCAACAACAGTAAGAAGGCTTCACCAGTCCTAGGCTTGAAGGGACAGAGGAGGAAGAAATGATCCCAGCCTGGGAGACCTGTCACGGAGGTGGATCCACAGGACCTGTGGATTTCAGCACAGGAAAGAAAACATAGCAGAATATAAACAGGCTGACCACTGTTTCCTGCCAGTGGCTCCCACTGGGCCAAACCCAACTAGAAGCAAAAAAGACAAGTGCATTGAAGTCAGACTCCTGGGTGTAGAGCAGGGTGGAGAGTAGATTTGGAGAGGAGAACAGAGAACAGCCAGTTCCCTGACATTGGGTTTAGGGTTCCGCTGTGGTCATGTATGGATGTGACAGTTGGACTATGAAGAAGGCTGAGCACCAAAGAATGATGCTTCTGAACTGTGGTGTTGGAGAAGACTCTTGAGAGTCCCCTGGACTGCAAGGAGATTCAACCAGTCCATTCTGTAGGAGATCAGCCCTGGGATTTCTTTGGAAGGAATGATGCTAAAGCTGAAACTCCAGTACTTTGGCCACCTCATAAGAAGAGTTGGCTTATTGGAAAACACTCTGATGCTGGGAGGGATTGGGGGTAGGAGGAGAAGGGGACGACAGAGGATGAGATGGCTGGATGGCATCACTGACTCAATGGATGTGAGTCTGAGTGAATACGGGGAGTTGGTGCTGGAGAGGGAGGCCTGGCGTGCTGCGATTCATGGGGTCACAACGAGTCAGACACGACTGAGCAACTGAACTGAACCGAATTGATCAATCAGGCAAAATGTGGGTTTATCCTAAATGTCTGCTCAGGCATATCTATATAGCACTTTGATTGATGTAGCAAGATAAATAAGTCAAAACCATAGTCCAATATAGACTTTTGTGCCATAACTAAATTTTCCAGGTAATTGCCTAATCTCTACTTCTCCTCTCCTATACAGATACAGCATACAAAGCGTGTAGAACTATGCCTAGATAGTGCAAGTGACTCACTGTGCTTACCTTCAACTATTTATTAATCAATTCCAAGAGACACAAATTAACTAAACCCTTAAGAGGCTACACATCCAAAGGATTCCTAGGGCATCAACTGAGCTTTCTGAATTGAACAAAATAGACTCACTAGCTATCCTTCTTATGTGCTTTATGAGATTCATGAGGGTATTATTCATCAAATGTCTGTTGTGAGCATAATGTTAAGCCTATTACATTTCTTGACTTATTTTTCCTCCTAATATTTTAGAAATGAAAATATTAGGAGTTCAGGAATATTCAGTTATTCAAACCATCCTTAAAGAAACGGAACAAAGATTTTAACCCATACTTTTCTGACTGTAAAAGCATAAATATCGATGAGAATGTCAATTTTAATCATTTACTTTTTTAAAATACCCTAAAAATTTGGAAAGTAATTCCATTATCCTAATAAAGTTATACAATCATATTCTTATGTGCTACTTACCTTTAGAGGCTATCTTTTAATTGGGTATATACCAAATACTGACTTCATATGTATGTGCCACTTAATCAAAGCAGCCCCTAGATCATTGCTTCTACAAAGTCCTCAGACATTGAAAGAACTGAATGAGCTACTGACCCCAAGGAAACATTAGCAGCAATGCGAATATGACAGCAGCAGGCAGAGCAGATCAATCTAGGGACACCTTGGACAGCTCTGTGCCCACTGCATTGGACTCTCCATGTTTAGTCTCAGCCCTGCTGGGCATCTTTAGTCTCAGGAGCCTTAGAATGGCTTTCTCACCAGGAATTTTTTATGATAAATAAATCTCAAAAAAAATGGAAATTTCTATATACGTACAAACTTCCAGGATTTGGGAGTACAGGGCATTTTACTCTCCTGTGAATGTTTCACAAGTCACCATCGAACTGAGAGCTTCATGATGCTTTTAACACTGTGCTGTCACTGAGCTCTCTTCTTCATGAATGCTCTCTCATCAGCTCTATTTTCCCCTTCTTTTATTTCATTCTTGTCCCACTTCCCCTTTGGGTAAGAACACCTTTAGTGTTCTACATGTAAGCTGGAAAAAATCAAGTAAGAAGACAAGTTCTTGACAGTTTAAACAATAGAATCAAAACACCAACATAAAAGTAGGGTTTTCAATATGTCACTCCTCAATGAACTGAAAAGAACTTCCTATACGAACAAAAGGAAATTTCTGTCTCTTCTTGCTTGCCAAAGCAACGAGGGGCTGTGTGCTTATTCACTCTTTGTGGAGCAGCAAGAGCACACGTGTGGAACTCATGGAGAAGATGCACACGTGGCTCATACTCAGATATTTTATTTGCTGAAAAGGCAATATTAACACAGTTTTAAACACACAATAACCCAAAACAGAATATGCCTAAAGAAGTGGCACAAACATATATCAATGTATATGTGTATACAATTTGGATGTTACTAAAAGCAGAGAATGGGCTTCCCAGGTGGCGCTAGTGGTAAAGAACCCACCTGCCAATGCAGGAGACATGAGAGACACAGGTTTGATCCCTGTGTCAGGAAGATGCCCTGGAGGAGAGCATGGCAACCCTCTCCAGTATTCTTGCCTGGAGAATCCCATGGACAGAAGAGCCTGGCAGGCTACAGTCCCTAGAGTCACAAAGAGTCAACTCAACTGAAGCAACTTAGCATAGACACAAAAGAAGAGAATAGTGGCGAAAGCCTCAAGATCTGGGCTCCTTAGTCTGGGATTCTCACATCAGACTGGGATGAGCAATAGAATTGCCAGACAGACATTTATAGAAAATACAGACTTCTGGGTCCCATCCCTGCAAACTATGATTCCGTTACTCTGGAATGCAGGGGACAAAAAAAATCTACTCTTTTTAACAAAACTCCAGAGACTTCTGATAAAAAAAAAAAAGTGGGTATCACTGATCTATCCTAGGACTTTAGTCTGTAAAGTGGGAAGGAAAGGTCTCAGTAAAAAGACAAAGATAATTTATCAAGGATTGGGGAGTATATATTACACTTATATTGTATTTAAGTTTAAAAATGTGGAATAAGATTGAGTATTGCTAATATTTCATATACTAGTTGACACTGGCATCCTCACTTAGTGTATACATCAAACTGTAATAAGTAAAATATCCTGAGAAGGACTGAGGTTTCAAACTCAGGGCTGTTGGTAGTAGCTATTCAGTCATTTGTTCCCTTTCAGCTAATTATACTATTGAATGTTAACTAAAATACACTTTACAAAATGTGTGTGTAACTCCATGGACTATAGCCCTCCAGTCTCCTCTGTCGATGGAATTTTCCAGGCAAGAATACTGGAGCAGGTTATTATTTCCTACTCCAAGGGATCTTCCTGACCCAGGGATTGAATCCACGTCTCCTGCATTGGCAGGCGGATTCTTTACCTCTGAGCCACCTGTGTCTTTAAAAAATTCCCACAAACAGTGAAGCTGGCAGATAATATTTAAAATGCAGAAAGCAAGAAGAAAATAGCAGAGTGGACATGACTCTTCCTCTCTGCTATTTTCTTCTTGCTTTCTGTATTTGCATTTTAAATATTATCAGCCAGCTTCATTCTCTTTGCGGGAATTTTTTTTAAGACACAGGTGATGCAGTGGTAAAGAATCAGCCTTTTTACAAAGGAAAGCAAAATAATCCAGGCATATTTCAAAAGAAACAGATCAAAAGTGTTTCAGTTACACAAAAGAAAATTTTAAACATGAATTCACAGAACCATTATTGAAACACTCCGTAAAAACTTATTTCCCTATGTACTTTTAGTATATATGGTGCTGTGCTGTGCTGTGCTTATTTACTCCGTCGTGTCCAACTCTTTGCAACCCCATGGACTGTAACCCTCCAGGCGCCTTGCTCCATGAGGATTCTCCAGGTGAGAGTACTGGAGTTCTGCTCCAGGGAATCTTACCAGCCCAGGGACTGAACCCAGGTCTCCTGCATTGCAGGCAGATTCTTTGCCATCTGAGCCACCAGGGAAGCCCAAGAATACTGGAGTGGGTACCCTAACCCTTCTTCGGGGCATCTTCCCAACCCAGGAATCAAACTGGGGTCTCCTGCATTGCAGGCTCATTACAAGCTGAGCTACAAGGGAAGCCAATTGTATATAGTGTTTGGATTCAAATGTTTTTCCTGATAATGAAAATGGAAATGATTGGGGGATGCTGAATTGGGAGTAGGCGGGGAAGCAGATACTGTTCATCTTTCTTCCACATCCTGCAAATGCTGTGACCTCTCCTTGTTTCTGTTCAGCTCTTCATGGATTCCCTGCGTCTGTGCCCCTCAGAGCACAATAGTAAACCCCCGCATCTGCCGGCTGCACCTGGAGGATGAGCAGTGATGAAGAGAACCTCTCATATGTCATGTTGTAGCGTCCCTGTTGAGAAGGCTTTGAGCCCTTAATGAGGAGTCTTGGTGCAAATCCTGGGAAGTGAAGGTACCAGAGGGAGTCATAAACATCGGATATAGAGTGATTACAGGAAATTTCTGCCACAGCTCCCTCCAAAGAGACCACAGTGGGAGACTGAAATACTTGCTCCTTGCTCTCTGCAACTACAGGAAACAAACAAACAAACAAAAAGGTTGTGACTTTGAAATTTAAAACAAAGGCATACATTTTTCCAAGACCAGATGGTGAAAATGCTTACTCACCCTTCCAGAGAAAGCTGAGGAGGACACCCAGCCACACTGCTTCCAGAGTGCTCTGCAAAGCCATGGCCAAAATGCAGCTGGTCTCAGGCCAGTTGCCTCAAGTGTGACACTAACAGGAAGCTGATTATAGGCTGCCTGTTTTGCATTTTCTTCTGTGTCATGACATCATCAGTCAGAATCTGTGAACCAAAAAGAATCACTACAATTCTGAGGCTACTTAATAACTTCATCTGTACTTTGTTCTAAGTAGGGAGTCTTAAAAAGGAGATGGCCTGGAGGAGGAAATGGCAACCCACTCCAGTATTCTTGCCTGGAAAATCCCATTTACAGAGGAGTCTGACAGGCTACAAGTCCATGGGGTCACAAAGAGTCAGACAGCACTTAGCAACTGAGCACACACACATCCTCTCAGAAGTCACCACAGCTGTGCATGTAAGAAGGCATTAATCATTTAAGAAGCTTGCTTCCTTCATTAATGGTGCCAGAAAGAGTCTCACAATGATGGGAGGAGACTGATTCCTCATTCGAACTAAAGTGATAGGTTCACACAAAAAAGTACGCTGAACTTATCACATGTAATATAATGCTATGCTAATACATTCAAAATAATGATCATGAAATCTTAGTGCCTGTGGTAGATGAGCAATGCATATTTTTAAGGCACAAAAATTACAATGTAAATTACAATATACATCAAAGTTTGACTCTTTGCATTCAAGGTGATCTCTGGAATAAGTATGGAAGGAAAATCTCACTTCTATTTTTCTGTAACCAAAAGAAACTGGGCCTAGAAAGACCCAAAATTGCATCTGGAGATGACCTTTTTTGGATAGTGAAAGTGAAAGTCACTCAGTCATGTCCAACTCTTTGTGACCCCAAGAACTATACAGTTCATAGAATTCTCCAGGCAAGAATACTGGAGTAGGTAGCCATTCCCTTCTCCAGGTGATCTTCCCAAGCCAGGGATTGAACCCAGGTTTCCCACATTCCAGGCTTTTGGATAGTACCTACCTTCACTTTACTGCCTGAAGCTGTCCCATCTGTTACTAATGAGGGATTAGTAGTTCTACCTGAGGGTTTCATACAGATTTTAATGGGATTTTACTTGAAAAAGAAGAGAACAGAAGATCTGTGGCCATTCAAGTTTCATACAGTAGCATTTATATGTGCACCAGCGCCGCCTAGTGGGCTCCATGGGAACTGACGGAAGGTCATGTCCCACGCAGCCTCTGAGACGGTCTTCATAGCTTCTCACAACCTGAAGACATGTTTTTGCCCTTTGCTTTTGTTCAAATTCCTCTCCGTTATTCAATATCCATAGGGATATGAAGACTATAGAGAGGAAATAATCACCTTCTTTTTTTTTAATTTTATTTTATTTTTAAACTTTACATAATTGTATTAGTTTTGCCAAATATCAAAATGAATCCGCCGCAGGTATACATGTGTTCCCCATCCTGAACCCTCCTCCCTCCTCCCTCCCCATACCATCCCTCTGGGTCCTCCCAGTGCACTAGCCCCAAGCATCCAGTATCGTGCATCGAACCTGGACTGGCAACTCGTTTCTTACATGATATTTTACATGTTTCAATGTCATTCTCCCAAATCTTCCCACCCTCTCCCTCTCCCACAGAGTTCTATACATCAGTGTCTCTTTTGCTGTCTCGTACACCGGGTTATTGTTACCATCTTTCTAAATTCCATATATATGCGTTAGTATACCGTATTTATGTTTTTCCTTCTGGCTTACTTCACTCTGTGTAATAGGCTCCAGTTTCATCCACCTCATTAGAACTGATTCAAATGTATTCTTTTTAATGGCTGAGTAATACTCCATTGTGTATATGTACCACTGCTTTCTTATCCATTCATCTGCTGATGGACATCTAGGTTGCTTCCATGTCCTGGCTATTATAAACAGTGCTGCGATGAACATTGGGGTACACGTGTCTCTTTCCCTTCTGGTTTCCTCAGTGTGTATGCCCAGCAGTGGGATTGCTGGATCATAAGGCAGTTCTATTTCCAGTTTTTTAAGGAATCTCCACACTGTTCTCCATAGTGGCTGTACTAGTTTGCATTCCCACCAACAGTGTAAGAGGGTTCCCTTTTCTCCACACCCTCTCCAGCATTTATTATTTGTAGACTTTTGGATTGCAGCCATTCTGACTGGTGTGAAATGGTACCTCATAGTGGTTTTGATTTGCATTTCTCTGATAATGAGTGATGTTGAGCATCTTTTCATGTGTTTGTTAGCCATCTGTATGTCTTCTTTGGAGAAATGTCTATTTAGTTCTTTGGCCCATTTTTTGATTGGGTCGTTTATTTTTCTGGAGTTGAGCTGTAGGAGTTGCTTGTTTATTTTTGAGATTAGTTGTTTGTCAGTTGCTTCATTTGCTATTATTTTCTCCCATTCTGAAGGGTGTCTTTTCACCTTGCTAATAGTTTCCTTTGATGTGCAGAAGCTTTTAAGGTTAATTAGGTCACATTTGTTTATTTTTGATTTTATTTCCAATATTCTGGGAGGTGGGTCATAGAGGATCCTGCTGTGATGTATGTCAGAGAGTGTTTTGCCTATGTTCTCCTCTAGGAGTTTTATAGTTTCTGGTCTTATGTTTAGATCTTTAATCCATTTTGAATTTATTTTTGTGTATGGTGTTAGAAAGTGGTCTAGTTTCATTCTTTTACAAGTGGTTGACCAGATTTCCCAGCACCACTTGTTAAAGAGATTGTCTTTAATCCATTGTATATTCTTGCCTCCTTTGTCAAAGATAAGGTGTCCATATGTGCGTGGATTTATCTCTGGGCTTTCTATTTTATTTCATTGATCTATATTTCTGTCTTTGTGCCAGTACCATACTGTCTTGATAACTGTGGCTTTGTAGTAGAGCCTGAAGTCAGGTAGGTTGATTCCTCCAGTTCCATTCTTCTTTCTCAAGATCGCTTTGGCTATTCGAGGTTTTTTGTATTTCCATACAAATTGTGAAATTATTTGTTCTAGCTCTGTGAAGAATACTGTTGGTAGCTTGATAGGGATTGCGTTGAATCTATAAATTGCTTTGGGTAGTATACTCATTTTCACTATATTGATTCTTCCAATCCATGAACATGGTATATTTCTCCATCTATTAGTGTCCTCTTTGATTTCTTTCACCAGTGTTTTATAGTTTTCTACATATAGGTCTTTAGTTTCTTTAGGTAGATATATTCCTAAGTATTTTATTCTTTCCGTTGCAATGGTGAATGGAATTGTTTCCTTAATTTCTCTTTCTGTTTTCTCATTATTAGTGTATAGGAATGCAAGGGATTTCTGTGTGTTGATTTTATATCCTGCAACTTTACTATAGTCATTGATTAGTTCTAGTAATTTTCTGGTGGAATCTTTAGGGTTTTCTATGTAGAGAATCATGTCATCTGCAAATAGTGAGAGTTTTACTTCTTCTTTTCCAATTTGGATTCCTTTTATTTCTTTTTCTGCTCTGATTGCTGTAGCCAAAACTTCCAAAACTATGTTGAATAGTAATGGTGAAAGTGGGCACCCTTGTCTTGTTCCTGACTTTAGAGGAAATGCTTTCAATTTTTCACCATTGAGGATAATGTTTGCTGTGGGTTTGTCATATATAGCTTTTATTATGTTGAGGTATGTTCCTTCTATTCCTGCTTTCTGGAGAGTTTTTATCATAAATGGATGTTGAATTTTGTCAAAGGCTTTCTCTGCATCTATTGAGATAATCATATGGTTTTTATTTTTCATTTTGTTAATGTGGTGTATTACATTGATTGATATGCGGATATTGAAGAATCCTTGCATCCCTGGGATAAAGCCCACTTGATCATGGTGTATGATCTTTTTAATGTGTTGTTGGATTCTGATTGCTAGAATTTTGGTAAGGATTTTTGCATCTATGTTCATCAGTGATATTGGCCTGTAGTTTTCTTTTTTTGTGGGATCTTTGTCAGGTTTTGGTATTAGGGTGATGGTGGCCTCATAGAATGAGTTTGGAAGTTTCCCTTCCTCTGCAATTTTTTGGAAGAGTTTGAGCAGGATAGGTGTTAGCTCTTCTCTAAATTTTTGGTAGAATTCAGCTGTGAAGCCGTCTGGACCGGGGCTTTTGTTTGCTGGAAGATTTTTGATTACAGTTTCAATTTCCGTGCTTGTGATGGGTCTGTTAAGATTTTCTATTTCTTCCTGGTCCAGTTTTGGAAAGTTGTACTTTTCTAAGAATTTGTCCATTTTATTGGCATATAATTGCTGATAGTAGTCTCTTATGATCCTTTGTATTTCTGTGTTGTCTGTTGTGATCTCTCCATTTTTGTTTCTAATTTTGTTGATTTGATTTTTCTCCCTTAATAATCACCTTCTTAGAAAGCCTTCTGGTTAACAAAAGATGTTCCTCATTCAGGTGAGTGGTTATTTAAAATACATTTTCATAGAGTGAAATGTTTCTTTTCTTCATCCTGAAATGGTTGTTTTATTCATTTCCTTTTCTATCTTTTTTTAATAGTCTCCCAGGTCAAGAAAAATTAGTTTCTTCCCCAATATTTTTTTCTTTTTTTACTGGGAGATTCTTTAATAATGATGAGATGATCACTTAGGACTTCTTTTTTATATATAGGTATTCCCAGGTGGTGCTAGTGGTAAAGAACCCACCTGCCAATGTAGGAAACATAAAAGATGGGTTCGATCCCTGAGTTGGGAAGATCCCCTGGAGGAGGGCATGGCAACCCACTCCAGTATTCTTGCAGAGGAGCCTGGCAGGCTATGATCCATAGGATTGCAAAGAGTCAGACATGACTGAGTGACAAACACTGAAATGACCACAAAAATCTTCCAAATAAATTACAGAATTTTAGTATGGCTGTAAAATTAAAATAGAGGAATAAAAGACAAGTGGACACAGATTCATTTAGTAGAAAACTAATATAGCTACTATGATTAATTAGAGCTCTGAATTTTCTGAGAACTGGAACATAAAAGGTAACACAAAGAAAATACAGTTATACAAATAACTGATTAAGGGTTCAGGCAGCTTCTTCTTTGAGGCCAAATGGTCTACAGCTATAGATACTCTTTTTAGATTACTGGGTGTGTACTTCTGGTTCACAGCTTCTAAATACTGCAAAATGTTTTACCATGGGCTTCCTCCACATTTACCTATCCAATCCCCTAGTGATGGACTCCAAGGTTGCTTCTAACTTTCATCAACACAGCAATAAATGTTTCTGTATTTCCCCTTAACTATGCAAGAACTTCTTTGGGATATGTATCAATCAAGGATGTTGTTTTTCAGTCACTCAGTCGTGTCCGACTCTTTGCAACTGCAGGGACTGCAGCATGCCAGGCTTCCCTGTCATTCACCATCTCCCAGTGCTTGCTCAAACTCATGTCCATTGAGTTGGTGATGTAATCCAACCATCTGGCCCTCTGTCATCCCCTTATATATATATATAGTGTAAGATAAATGCAAAGCAAAGACATTACTTTGCCAACAAAGGTCTGTCTAGTCAAGGCTATGGTTTTTCCTGTGGTCATGTATGGATGTGAGAGTTGGACTGTGAAGAAGGCTGAGTGCCAAAGAATTGGTGCTTTTGAACTGTGGTGTTGGAGAAGACTCTGGAGAGTCCCTTGGACTGCAAGGAGATCCAACCAGTCCATTCTGAAGGAGATCAGCCCTGGGATTTCTTTGGAAGGAATGATGCTAAAGCTGAAACTCCAGTACTTTGACCACCTCATGCGAAGAGTTGACTCATTGGAAAAGACTCTGATGCTGGGAGGGATTGAGGGCAGGAGGAGAAGGGGACGACAGAGGATGAGATGGCTGGATGGCGTCACTGACTCGATGGATGTGAGTCTCAGTGAACTCCGGGAGTTGGTGAAGGACAGGGAGGCCTGGCGTGCTGCGATTCATGGGGTCACAAAGAGTCGGACATGACTGAGTGACTGAACTGAACTGAACTGAAAGAGAAATGCAGCTTTATTTTTCTCCATAGAGCAGGACAGTTTTCCCAACACTATCTACAAAATAACCCACCTTTCTTCCACAGATCTGTTTTACTATGTTTATTATATATAATGTTACCTATGAATTTGCTTTGTTCTTGAGTTTTATATTTTATATCATTGATCTAGTTGTTTCTATAACACTAATACTACCATACTCTTTTATTAGCTTTATAAAGCAATATGCTTTATCAAGACCTCCCTTTAATCAGTCAGATTTTCAGACGCAATTCAATAAAATCTACTCTGACTGGTTTACGCAGAAAAAACTAAGAGATATTAAAAGAAGAGGTAAGTAGTGAAGATTCAATGCTATATAGTTAAAAAGAATTCTCAAACACATCTCATACAATGCTCTAATCAAGCAATCAAATGTCATCACCACTCAGCCCCAGCACCACAAATTCACTCCACCAGGAACAAGGACATTAAGTACTGAGTATTCAAAGCTCTTGAATTAGTATCCATTAGTATATAGACACCGACCTCACTATATACATTAATGAAATCATCAGCACCACAGCTACTACTGGAGGACTACAGTGAACAGTACAATGATAATGGTCACTCCTATCTTTCCTAGACCATGAAGACAGTGCACCTAAAATATTCCCATAAAGACACTTCCTTTTTAGCCTGGTACTTGTTCTGTTTTTGAGAATGTCCTATGTGTTATGGAAAAGACTACACATTTTTTATACATCTCATCAAGTTCTCTTTAAGTAAATTTCAGTAAGTTTCTACCTCTAAACTCCTATCTCTATAGGGAACCTAAAGTTCAGCTATTTTTGACAAATTACAAATCAATAAGGACTGTCTGCTAAGATCAGAGTGGAAATAAATGAAGTAGAGACTATTAAAAACTAGAGAATAACAAATGAAACCAAAAGTTAGTTCTTCATAAATATCAACAAAAGTGACAAACCATTAGCTAGTTTGACTAGAAAAAAAGAAAAGAAAAACACTAAAATTATCAAAATTGAGAATGAGAGCATTAATACTAACCTTACAGAAATAAAAAGGATTACAAGGGAATACTATGAACAGTTATATCAGAAAATTTGATAACCTATGTGAAATGGATAAATTCCTCAGAAGACACAAATTACCAAAACTGAATCAAGAAGAAATGGAAAATCTGAATAAATCTACAAGTTAAAAAAAATCAAATTAGTAATTAAAAAAAAATCCCAGAAAAAAAAAAAGTCTAGGCTCAGATGGCTTCCCTGGTGAGTTGTACTGAATGCCTAAAGATTGAACCCCAAGCCTCCATAAACTCTTCAAAAAAAAGAAAAACTGAACAAAAGGGAATGCTTTCCACTTTATGATTATGAGGGAACATTGAATGCTGAGAACATTCATGATTCTGCCCAAGCCGAATTCTCCTAAAACTTATCAGAATACTTCTTTCCATTCTTCTTGTCTGACTTCTCGCCCTTTTCATGGGCATTCCTTAAGGTTTCATTTCTAGACCCTCACCTCCTGCTCTTTATCTCTCTGGTAGTCTTTTCAAAGTTGAAACTTTGGAGAAGTAGGTGAACCATTTATTTTTAAATATGTAACCCAACAAGCTCTGCTTATAGTCATACAAGTGTGTACCTCCCAACCCCAGGAGAATGCCTCCTATCACAAATCCATTGATTTGTATCTCTATTACAATTTTTCATCAAATTGTATCTCTATTACAAAATTTCGGCAAATTGAGACTTTATCTCACAAAAGTCAGTAAATTGCAACCACATTACAACCTATTGTCATTCACATAAAAGTGCCATAATGACCTAACTCCAATATTCCTAGTGAGTTAGGACCACAAAGGTGACTCATGATTTCTTAACAGAAAAATTCAATTCTCTTAAGACACACTATTATAAAGAAGCCAAAATCTGAATTATCCTTTTCAGACAAAGCCTGCTTCTCTTGTTGACTTTCAATTCCTGTGATTGTTTCCATCATTCACCTAGATTTGAAATTTTAGGCTAGTTCACTCACCCCTCTGTACACAACAGAGTAAGTTTAACCTGCCCCTGAAATATAACAAGAGGCACAATAAAGGAGTTGATGATGTTTGCTGTGATTAAGATGCCAATAGGACATCTACCAGGTGTACAAAGGCAGCTTGAATACAGCCTCTGAGCTGACCAGCCTCCCCTGATGGCAAAGCACTTTTGCTCTTGCTCTTGTAGTCTGTCTAAAGCAACAGGTACAGATTCTACAAAACCTTCTAATGTCTGTTATTTCCAGTTTAGTGTTTTTGAAATCAAAGTAATAATGTCAGGTTTCCTTTTCTGCTTTCTTTCCGGAATTCACCTTTAAATGCTGCACAGTATTCTGAGTGTGACTAGGCTCTGTGCTTCTCTGCCCCCTGGATATGTTCTGGGTGCATAGCTTGGTTCATTGGCTACGTTGATTCATCTACCTAAGTTAATCACCTTGTATTCATGACATTTTTAATAAGGTCCACTGGGGAACCCAACTCCTTTGTTAACTACCATTCTTAACACAGAGAAGTATTTGGAGACCAGAGTAATCAGTGAGAGCAAGAGTTATAATGAATCATTAGAGGCATCCTCTGGTCTTATCTATGATGTTGGCATGCAACAGAGGAACACAGGAGATTAATTAAAAAGATGAATTTTCCTCTGGGTCATCTTAACAGGCAGTCCTTATTGACCTGTAATTTGTCAAAAGTAACTGAACTCTAGGCTTCTTTTTTCTCTGAACTTTGTGTGTTCACATTACAAACACCTAACCTCTTGAGTACCATTTGACCCAGCAGAATGGAAGTAAATTACTACCCTACAACTCTATTCCTCGGTGCACAGCTTCCTTCATCATTAAAGAAAGCACAGTGTAACAGAGGATTTTTAACCTAGATGCTAGCTAACTACTTCACCAGGGCCCTGTGTGGGTAGTTAATCCATACCATTCACTTATTCTTTTCATTTCCAGCTGAATCTGAATCTGTCTGTTGTCATAGGCCCAATTAGGGTGGAAGTTCAAGATAATAAATTCTTATCATCTAAAAATCTAATAAATTCTTATCATCTAAGTGAGAAACCTGAGGTTACCTGCTGTAGCCGATTCATCTTACAGGACAGAAAGCAGACACTCCAAAAGGTTACGTGACTTGCCTAACATCACACAGAAAGTTTGGGATTGAACAAACCTAAAGTTAGAACTCTAGTTCTGTAGTTCAGTGTTCTTCCAATGAAAATCACTAGAGTATCTGCCACGTGAAGACAAGTCTGGGAAAAAAAGAGATTGCTTTCATTGAATTGTGGTTAGGAAAATATTGATGTCTTATGTGTTTTTTTTTTTTTTTTTTCCTTTGAAATGTTGAAATCTCTCTCACCACTTTCCTTTTCTCTCTATTCTCATTGACACTGTTCTTATTAACTCATGTTCCTAATGTCAAGGTCTCTGCACAGGTTGGAAAAGAATTTCCAGACATGAGGCATAGAGAGAAGAAAATAGTTTATTAGAATGGGAGATACTGTTAGAACAGCTGGCTGGCTCGAGGGGAAGCTGACACCTTTCAAAGGCTAGTAGCCAATTTTTATAGCCTCAAGACAAAGAAAATTCCTGCTGGAAGGGTGGCATCAGGTGATTTGTTAGGATGGGTGGGTAATAGGGTGGGTATTTTTACCTAGTATGGATTTAGGTCAGAAGGCTTGTGGGAAGAGTTGGTATGGGCCTTGGTTAGTTCCAGAGATTACCTTGGTGCAGGGCTCCATTCCTGTGGCCTTGGTACAAGGCCCTGCACCTGTGACCTTGGAATAGTGCTCCACACCTAATGCTACCACAGCCTCCTTTCTTTGGCTTCTACATGCCAGTCATTTCTATTTCTCATCTATCCTGCATGGTGGTAGTTTGATGGTTTAGTCACTAAGTTGTGTCCGACTCTTACAATCCCATAGACTGCAACCCACCAAACTCCTCTGTCCATGGCATTCTCCAGGTGAGAATACTGGAGTGGGTTGCAATTTCCTTCTCCAGAGGATCTTTCCAACCCAGGAATCAAACCCAGGTCTCCTGCATTGCAGGCAGATTCTTTACTGACTGAACTCTGAGTGAAGTCCTCTATTCTGCATATCACTGACAAATAATCTTCCTGAAAGAATATCATTTTCCAATCTGTTTAGTAAAATAAACCATAATCTTTTTAAATAATTTTATTTAGTTTTGTCTATGCTGGGCCTTTGGTACAGCTCGAGCTCTTCTCTAGGTGCGGTGAGCAGGGACTACTCTCTCGTTGCGGTGCAAGGGCTTCTCATTAGGGTGGATTCTCTTGTTGCAGAGTACCTGCTCTAGGGTGCATGGGCTTCAGTAGTTGGGGCTCCCGGGCTCAGTAGTTATGGCTCGCGGGCTCTAGAGAATAGGCTCAATACTTGTGGCCCATGGGCTTAGTTGCTCACAGCATACGGGATCCTCCCTGACCAGGGATTGAACCCATGTTTCCTGCATTGGCAGGTGGATTCTTAACTACTGAGCCACCAGGGAAGCCCCCTAAACTATAATCTTGATGTCACTGCTCTGCTTAATTACCCATGTGATGGTAAGTGCAGGGGTTATAATTCTATTTTTTGCTCAAATCTCCATTTGATGGCTCCAAAATAACTTGTTTAAATTTGTCTAATTAATGGAAAGGGAAATTGCAAAAGTGCACAAGAAAATTTGGGGGAGTGATGGTTATAATTAATTTGTGATGATGGCTTTATAGATGCCCACATATGTCAGTATTCATAAAATTGCATATGTTAAATATGTTTAGTTTATTGTATGAAGGTTATACCTCAATAAGGCAGTTATGAAAAATAAAAAAGGCTTTCTGAAGTAGCCATTATGAGGTTTTTTGTGACCTTCACAGGACTGGGTTCTATAAAGAGTAGTGTAAGGCGAGTATGGAGAAAGGAGAGCGATCTGGGCAGTCAGGGAAGAAAAGGAAATTTATTAAAGGGAAAATGAGCTGGTGACTGGCCCTCAAGAAGAACCAGTGCCCTCCCTTTCTGACAGGGTCCTTCTTATATCCAACCAATGAAAAATTCTCTGAGAGGGTGGTTAATTTTTAACCTGCAGCTGGAATCCGGTGGTTGAGTAGCCTTGAGAAAGCAGGCGCCAGAGGTAAAATAGAATGTCGCTTGGGCAATGTGATCAGTCTCAAGGGTCACTGTGACTTCATTCTTTGTTTGCAAGGTCAACATAAATGAGCTATTTTAACCATGAGCCCCTACATACGCCCTATCAAGTAGGTCTGTGGACTGAAATTTTATGTCTTCCCAAAACTCATACTATGAAATCTTAAACCCAATATGATGTTGTTTGGAGGTAGAGTCTTTGGGAAGTAATTAGGGTTAGACTAGGTCATGAGGGTGGTGCCCTCATGATAAGAGGAATGCTCTTATAAAAAGTAGAGAAAACACAGGATTTCTCTCTCATCTATCTACCATCTGAAAATATGATGAGAAAATGATCATCTGAAAGCCAGAAAGTGGGCTCTCACAAGACATAAATCCACCAGCATCTCAGTCTTGGACTTCTAAAAATGTGAGAAAAAATGTTTCATGTTTAAGTCATCTAGTCTATTTTTTATAGCAGACAAAACAGATTAACGGATATAGAAACCAACTGCAAGAAGAGTGAGTGCATAGCTAGTACTGGAAGCAAATAATTTGTTGATGAAATAAAGAAAAAAATAGGATAAGAGCTCAGTCAGGCAACAGAACCACAGATAGAAATTGTTTAATTATAGGAAAGATCTAAGCATGTTTACAGGCTGAGGGGATTGATTAAGTGGGAATAAAATTGAAGATGTCAATGAGGAGGTAGTAAATGGTGTAGTACAGTCCCGAGGGAGAATGGAAGATCCCACAAAAATTCAGCATCTCCCTCACACAAAGAATTTGGGAGACAACCCCAGAAATATACGATACAGATATATCCCCGCAAGTCTCCTTAGCAACTTTGAAATCTACTTGGATTTGCCCAGGTGTCTTTAAGACCAATTCTACCTCTGGGATGTTTTCCAAAAATGACTCCAATTCTCCAAAACTTCACTTTAATGCACCATCTTACTAAACTCTTTGAACATAGACTGCTTTTGGATGATAAAACCCTGTCAAATTTCTCTCAGCTCTAAACCCAGCTTAGCTAACTTCACCCACCTTGCTGTACATTTGAAGCAAAGGGTTTTCCACACATTGTTCTCTGAGTTCTTCTCACAGTATCTATTACAACACAGAATTATTTTCCACTCTCTTTTCTGCCCTACCCAGGATACAATAAGTATCTTAGGGGACATTCTAGTTTTCATGAGAAAAATTCCAGATACTATATGTCCATAAATTGAATTCCCCAGAAAATGAAGTTCTGTTCCCGAACATCCTTTGGATTTCTGGTATCAAAGCATGGATGATGGAACTGAAGCTGCAGGACATTCAAACTTTTTCCAATTCCTGAAGCATCATCATCAGGGAGCACTATAGAGCTTGAAAAATTTCAGGTCTGCACAACACTGAAGGAAGAGAAATAAAGGAAGGATTAGCCTATGACTTTCATACAAAAGAATGTTCATGAGTTGAAAGGCAGCCAAATAGAATGTGAAAATTTTAGCATATTTAAGTCTACATTCAGCATCTTGTCTTCATAAAAACATACAATATTAGAGCTGGATAATAACTTAGAGGACATTTAATACAACTTCCTGGTTTTATAAACAGAGATACTGAGAGCAAAAAGGTAAAGGCAGTCCATCAAAATCACACATGTAGTGAATGGCAGGCTAGAACTCAGATCTCTTGACCATACCAGACTCCAAAACTGGTCACAGTCAGGAGATCTGTCCTCATCACAATGTTGTTATTTCTAGCCTAATTTCAAGAACTCTTACTAAATCCAGTATGATATTGAGATGAATAAATTAGTGTAACTTTCTCATTACAATCTTCTATTACTCATCAACATTTCACACAGTAAATTCTGATAAACCCTTCATTTATTGAATATCTACTAAAACCCAAGATTTGTATTTAATTATAACTAAGTTACTTATTTAAATAAACTAATTAATTTAATTTTAATATATTTGTAATTATATATACTAACTACTGAAGAAAGCTGAGTGTGGAAGAATTGGTGCTTTTGAACTACGCTGCTGGAGAAGACTCTTGAGAGTCCCTTGGACTGCAAGGAGATCCAACCAGTCCATCCTAAAGGAGACCAGTCCTGGGGTTCATTGGAAGGACTGATCCTGAGGTTGAAACTCCGATACTTTGGCCACCTGATGGGAAGAGTTGACTCACTGGAAAAGACTCTGATGCTTGGAGGGATTGGGGGCAGGAGGAGAAGGGGACGACAGAGTATGAGATGGCTGGATGGCATCACCGACTCAATGTACATGAGTTTGGGTGAACTCCGGGATTTGGTGATGAACAGGGATGCCTGGTATGCTGCGATTCATGGAGTTGCAAAGAGTCAGACATGCTTGAGCAACTGAACTGAACTAACTACAAGTATAGTTTTATTAATGCATTTATTTTCATATCTGGACTAGGAAATGGCAACCCACTCTAGTATTCTTGCCTGAGAAATCCCATGGATAGAGGAGCCTGTCAGACACCACTTAGCAACTAAACAACAAGAAGATTTTCACATCCATCCTATGAAGTATATATTACTATTTTCAATTTCCAGCAGGAAAAATGAAGATTAGAAAAGTTCTGCAAATTTCCAAGATCACTCAGTTAGTAATAGGCAGAATCAGGATTTGAACCCAGATCTTTGTGGTATCAGCTTCTATGCTCTTGCCTCTCCCACACTGCCATTTTCTCCCATATATGCAGCATTATCATTCTTATCTGTAAGTACATGACTTATATTGGAATTAATATTTGTATCGACAAATCTTGTATATGTTTGTCAGTGTCCAGGTGATAAAACTAATGAAAGCAATTTTTTTAATTGCTAATGAGTTTGTTTTCAAACCAGTTTGATAATCTGTCTTAGGATAGGAACATGGCAGGGGGTTGGCAGTTCTAGGGAATAGACTAGAATTATATACCTTAATTTGCTTCTGTTTCCATGGCTGCTGAAGACAAGCCCTACACAAGTGTTTTTTTTTTTTTTTTTTTTTTTATTCTTCCAATTTTATTTTATTTTTAAACTTTACATAATTGTATTAGTTTTGCCAAATATCAAAATGAATCCACCACAGGTATACATGTGTTCCCCATCCCGAACCCTCCTCCCTCCTCCCTCCCCATACCATCCCTCTGGGCCGTCCCAGTGCACCAGCCCCAAGCATCCAGCATCGTGCATCGAACCTGGACTGGCAACTCGTTTCCTACATGATATTTTACATGTTTCATTGCCATTCTCCCAAATCTTCCCACCCTCTCCCTCTCCCACAGAGTCCATAAGACTGTTCTATACATCAGTGTCTCTTTTGCTGTCTCGTACACAAGTGTTTTTAAAACCATAGATGCTAATTAAAATATATATTATATGTATATATTCAATAGTGTATATAATTTTCAGAGTGATGTCTTTTCTGGGGACATTGGTGGTCTCTATTAATAGTGTATTAGTCGTTTAGACACCTCCTGGATGAGGATCAAAAACATACAGCACAATTGTTATTGCTTATTTGTTAACACTCCTCACTTTATTTGCATTTTTATGTGCAATTATATCTCTATAAATAGAGTAATTGTCACATTAACAAGAAAGTGAATGTCTAGCTACCGAACATCTAACACCCAGAGAGCAGCTCCATCACATTATTTTCTCCTAATTCTGGTTCTCATCTGTCTTATTCTGGAGGGAGGCAGATCCTTTCACCGTGGGAAACCAACTAGAAGTGATGATTCCACAGAGACACAAGGCTTTTTATTTACACTAAAAAAGGAGTGGAAAAGATCCCTCCTCAGGTTCATGGGCTCACTCTGTCCATGGATGATAAAAAAAATTCCAAATTAAACCAGTTCCTTCATATTCAAGTCCATCCTAAAGGAAATCAATCCTGAATATTCACTGGAAGGACTGATGCTGAAGCTGAAGCTCCAGTACTTTGACCACCTGATGCAAAGAACTGACTAATTGGAAAAGACCCTGATGCTGGGAAAGATTGAAGGCAGGGGAAGAAGGGGTCAACGGAGGAAGAGATGGTTGGATGGCATCATCAACTCAATGGACATGAGTTTGAGCAAACTCCGGGAGATAGTGAAGGACAGGGAAGCCTGTCGTCCATGGTGTTGCAAAGAGCTGGACTCAGCTGAGTGACCGAACAAATCAGGGAAAGGAAAGGATGCAGAGACAAGGGAGGAGCAGTCAAGAAACAATAGCACAGCCTTGGGGACAGGGTCCTGGTTTCCTCTCAAGGGATATACAGAACAGTGTCTTTGAGCTCTTCCACTAGCACCACCTGGGAATTCCCTGCAGAACTAAGAGAAAGTGAAGTCGCTCAGTCGTGTCCGACTCTTCGCGACCCCATGGACTACAGCCCACCAGGCCCTCCATCCATGGGATTTTCCAGGCAAGAGTACTGGAGTGGGGTGCCATTGCCTTCTCTGTTAACAGCAGCTAGGCATATTATATTTACTTGGAGCTGGTATACTTGGTGACAGCCTTAGTGCCCTCAGACATGGCGTGCTTGGCCAGCTCCCCAGGTAGCAGCAAGCGCACGGCGGTCTGGATCTCCCTGGATGTGATAGTCTAGCGCTTGTTGTAATGCGCCAAGCGCAATGCCTCGCCAGCGATGCGCTCGAAAATGTCCTTGACGAAGGAGTTCATGATTCCCATGGCCTTGGACGAGATGCCGGTGTCCGGATGCAGAACTAAAACCCCCGGCAAATAGAAGACCTGATGAAGCACTCTTCATTCCAGGGAAAATCACAGTTTGCCCATCATCATATTTCCAGATGATCTCTGGAATGAAGGAATCCAGACCCTGCACACACCCTGATCCTGATCAGCAAACCCCGCCTTCCCCCCAACCCCACCCCCAGCTATAAGACTCCTCACAGGTCTCCTGCAACCCCAGGTTGGGACGCACAGTTTTGAGGGCACTAGCCCATTGTGGCCCCTTTGCCTGGCAAAGCAATAAAGCTATCCTTTTCTACTTCACCCAAAACTCTTGTCCCTGAGATTCAATTATATACTGGTTTTCAGAGGTCGAATTTTAGGCTACAAAAGCTACAGCAAGTTTCTCTACAAAGTGAACATGTGCTTTTGAAATTGGTCATAGTTTTGTGTCACAGAGTCTATTCCCACCGGTGTGGGGGGGAAAGGAAGCAGAGATACATCTAAGCATGCTTGCATTGTTTTTGAAGTCCAATTTTTTGAAAACTTAGGTCAGAATATAATCTCTAAAAGAATATAATCTCTAAAATCTTTATAATTTCTAAAAGCTACAATTTAAAATCATAGGATGTTGTTAAAACTTGAAAGATTCTAATCCATCTCATTTTCTTCATCATCCTTCTCCTAAGCACTTTACAGAAAATGAAATCCAGATTTAATCTGATGGATGTTTAGAGTAATATTGGCTGTGTGGTGGCAGTGGAGCTGGTAGTGGTATATACGTGAAAGAGAAAGAAGGAGAATGAGAATAAGTGACAGATAGCTAGACAAACTACACCTATGAATGAAAAGGTCAGCCTGTATATAATTAGTCTGAAATTTGTGATGCTTCTAAAGAATAAATTCTCATTTCTATAACAATGAATGAGATGAATGATTTTGCCTCTTCTGTAGAAAAGGCAATAACATCCTATGTCCCACAAAATAGTATGAAGTTCCACTTCTTCATTTATCTGACCTGATGTTTATATCTTATCATCTCACTATCGTATACAATCAAGCAAATTCCAATTATATATTAAGTTTTCAAAACCATTCATTAAGATTTGAACACGTGTGAACTAAACTGGAAGAAAAGCAACACAAAATATAACATATTCTATTGTCCACATCATAACATTAAACAACAAAGGTTTTTAAATTCAGCATCAGTATGGATGTAATGGCTGGAGCTCTAGCAGCCATCTTGGGCAACATGGATAAGGTCCATAGATGGTGAATCAGAGTTCTAGATGTGAGACAGGACAGGGACATGACACTGACAATGACAATAAACACAACTGAAGACACAACATAACTGCTTAGAACCAACCATGTCCAAGATAATGGATGAATTCTAATTTCTCCACATTTCACCAATACTAATTATTGTCTATTTTATTATCACCATCCCAGTGGGTTTGAAGTGTTATCTTATAGTTGTGACACGTCTTTCCCTGATGACTAACCATGATGGACATCATTTCATGTGCCATTTGTATATCTCTTCTAGAGAAATATCTATTCGGATCCATTGCCCATTTTTAATTAGGTTATTTTTCCTTTCATTATTGAGTTCTAAGAGCTCTTTGTATACTCTAGATACAAATCCCATGTCAGATATATGACTTGCAAATATTTCTCCCATTTTGTAGGTTGCCTTTCATTTTATTTTATTGATGGTTTCTTCTGAAACACAAAAACTTTTGAATTTTAAAGAAATCCAAAGTATCTATTTTTGTTCTTTTTTGTGTGTGTGCTTTTGGTGTCATTTCTAAGAATCCATTGCTAAATCCATGATTATGAAGATTTACTCCTGTGTTTTCTTCTAAGAGTTTCATAGTTTTAACTTTTCCATTTAGGTCTTTGGTTTATTTTGAGTTAATTTTTGTATATGATATGAGGTGGGGGTCTGACTTCAGTCTTTTGTATATAGATATCCTAGAATCATTTGTCAAAGAGACTATTGTTTCCCTCACTGAAAGGTCCTGGCACCTTTGCTGAAAATTGGTTGACTATAGACGTATGAGCTTATGTCTGGACTCTCAGTTCTATCCCATTGACCTACATGTTTATTCTTACACCATTAACCCACTGTTTTGATTACTCTGACTTTGCAGGAAGAGTTGAAATCTGATAATGTGAGTCTTCCAACTTCATTTTTCTTTTTCAAGATTATTTTGGCTGTTTTGTGTTCCTTACAATTCCACATGAACTTTAGGATTTACTTTTCAATTTCTAGATAGAGATTGCATTGAGTTTGTCAACTATTTTGAGTAGTATTGCCATCTTAACAAAAGTCCTCAAATCCATGAACACATGATGTCTTTACATTTATTTAAATTTTTAATTTTGCTCAGCAATGTTTTGTAGTTTTCAGTGTACAAGTCCTGTACTTCCTTGGTTAAATATTTTACTAAACATTTTTATACTATTACACATGAAATTATTTTCTTAATTTCACTTCCCCCTTCTTTTGTTTCTCATTTTCCTTGTTGTACTCAGTTGATTTCAGAGAGAAAGTTAATAGGCTGATAAGTCTTTATTCTGCATCTTCCATGTCTAACTTTTCAAAGCTAACATTTGTTGAGAGTTTAATGTTCTTTTTGCTCAGTCGTGTCTGACTCTTTGTGACTCCATGGAGTGCATGCAGCACGCCAGGCTTCCCTGTCCTTCACTATCAACCCGAGTTTGCTCAGATTCATGTTCATTGAGTCAATGATGCTATTTAACCATCTCATCCTCTGATGCCCTTTTCTCCTTTTGCCTTCAATCTTTCCCAGCATGAGAGTCTTTTCCAAAGAGGGCATCAATTCACATCAATTGCCCAGAGTATTGGTGTTTCATCATCAGTCCTTCCAATAAATATTGTGAGTTAATTTCCTTTAGGATTGACTGGTTTGATCTCCTTGCAGTCCAAGGGACTCTCAAAAGTCTTCTTCAGCACCACAATTCAAAGGCATCAATTCTTGGGTGCTCAGCCTTCTTTGAAAGCTTAGTATGTGCTGAGATTTTACATTAGTTAACTATTCATCTTAACTACAAGCCCACGATAGGCATTGTTATTACACCCAGTTTGCACATGAGGAAACTACAGTGGAAAAGCATTAAGTAATATGCTCAAGGTCACACTGAGAGTAAATGGTGGAGTCAGGGCTTAGATCCAGATTTTGATCACATTTGACTCTTATCATGGTGCTAGTTTTTATTTTAACATTTAGCTATAGTCTCCCTCCTATGTCTCCCTTCTGGAGTTAATACTGAATAAATACCCAAGATAGCAAACTATAGTACCGAGGGCCAAATTGGGACTATAGATGTATATTGTGTGTCTAATGTAATGGATTTTAAGTGTTTTCTTTAGTTAACAATGTTTTTTAATTGGGCTATTTTTCAAGCATCTCAAGATTTCCACCTCCTTTTGATCTAGCAGTACTGGACCTACATGCCCACGTAGCAATGGTTAGTTTTTTAAGTAGTGGCCATTTATTTTAGAAGACACATTCCCTCTCTGGTTCACCATAGTCACTACTCTTGATTCATTTATATTACCTGCCTGGCCCCTGATGCATAGGAGGCATCTCAATTTGTAACCCTTTGTCTAATTTCTCCTTAATAGGAGAAACTTCAAAATGTTTTTTACCATTAACTTTGTGAACCTTTGTAGGAAATCATTTTTTTCATTGCCTGATTTCCAACTCCTTCATCATTCTTGTTTCCCCCAGTAGAATTTCAGAATTTGTGAATACAGCAGAAGTAAACTGATGGGGAAACATTCTCTTTTTGGACTGTGAAAGATTAATTTATGACATACAAATTGTATAGAATCATGTATATTTTCCACTAGAACTAGTTGGGAACTTGTTAGACATATCAGGCCCTACCTTAGATGTACTGAATCAGAACTTTGTGTTTTAACACATCCTCCAGTTAATTCAAATGCATGCTAAAATTTGAGAACCACTGTTCTAGACAGCTGTTTAAAAAAAAAAAAAAAGCTTAACTAACAAAATACATGATTTGAACTCAGTTCCAGCATCAATCCTGACTCCAAACATACATCCTCCTTTTCATTTTGTTTTATTGTCTCCTTGGCCAGCAGTCAGTACTTAATTTGCTAAATAATCACAAATCTTCATCCAATGTATCCATTATAGAAATACAGAAAAGATTGATATCAAACTAATTATCTGTGGCTTCATGGTTAAAATTCCTAATTTTTTTGAATTATAAGATAGCCTCCCAATTTGACAATAATCTCACATGTATCTTATTTTCCAGGATTTTTCAAAGACAACCTCCCCCACCAAAAACATGTCCCTCTGCAAGCAATGAGATCTATTCTGGGGCCTCCTTACAACCTATTCTGGTAACCTCTTCTTAAGTGAATAATAAGCAACTCCATTCATTTGAAAAATCTTACTTCTACACGTAGCACGTGTGCAACAACTTTACACTATTACAGGTTCATATGACTAAATATCACAGAAAATTCAAGAACATACCTCCAGCGCAATCATCAACAAGTTGCAACTACATTAACAAAACACCCATTGCTTAGTCTGAACTCTGTACATTTAGCCTTCTGGAAAAAAACATTAGAGAAAACTGTCCTGGGGTCTCAGTGAAGAGCTCCTTGTCAGAGACTATTTACTAACACAACAATAAAATCTCAAGGTGTTGATCCTTGGAGTCCCGCTTCCTGAAAAGACACATCAGTTTCTTACTACTCTGGAAATTCATTCTGTTGAGACCTCAAATTGAGGAGTTTTATCAATTTCTCCAGAAACTGATGACTGCAGAAATGAGTGGCTTCTTCCCAAAACAAGAGACCAGGTACTAACTGCTGAAGTAAAGAAACTTCTACCAAAGAAAACTCAGTTGTGTCGATTCTTTGTGACCCCATGGACAGCAGACCGTCAGGCTCCTCTGCCACTCATTATCAGAGAAATGCAACTCAAAACCACAATGAGGTACCATTTCACACCAGTCAGAATGGCTGCTATCTAAAAGTCTACAAGCAATAAATGCTGGAGAGGGTGTGGGAAAAAGGGAACCCTCTTCACTGTTGATGGGAATGCAAACTAATACAGCCACTATGGAGAACAGTGTGGAGATTCCTTAAAAAACTGGAAATAGAACTGCCTTATAACCCAGCAATCCCACTGCTGGGCATACACACCAAGGAAACCAAAATTGAAAGAGACACGTGTACCCCAATGTTCATTGCAGCAGTTTATAATAACCAGGACATAGAAGCAACTTAGATGTCCATCAGCAGATGAATGGATAAGAAAGCTGTGGTACATATATACAATGGAGTATTACTCAGCCATTAAAAAGAATACATTTGAATCAGTTCAAATGAGGTGGATGAAACTGGAGCCTATTACACAGAGTGAAGTCAGCCAGAAAGAAAAACACCAATACAGTATACTAATGCATATATATGGAATTTAAAAAGATGGTAACAATAACCCTGTATGCGAGACAGCAAAAGAGACACAGATGTATAGAACAGTCTTTTGGACTCTGTGGGAGAGGGAGAGGGTGGGATGATTTGGGAGAATGGCATTGAAACATGTATATTATCATATGTGAAATGAATCACCAGTCCAGGTTTGATGCATGATACAGGATGCTCGGGGCTGGTGCACTGGGATGACCCAGAGGGATGGTATGGGGAGGGAGGTGGGAAGGGGGTTCAGGATGGGGAACACGTGTATACCCGTGGTGGATTCATGTCCATGTATGGCAAAACCAATACAATATAGTAAAGTAAAAAAATAATAAATAAAAATATTATTTTATAAATAACAAAAAAAGAAAATAAATAAAACAAAATCAAACATCAAAAAAAAAAGAAAACTCAGTTGTGTCGATTCTTTGTGACCCCATGGACAGTAGCCCATCAGGCTCCTCTGTCCATGGGATTTTCCAGGCAAGAACACTTGAGTGGGTTTCCATGTCCTCCTCCAGGGGATCTTCCCAACCCAGGGATCGAATCCAGGTTTCCCACTTTGCAGGCGGATTCTTTACCAGCTGAGCCACCAGGGAAGACATCAAAGAAAACAATAACATTAATTTTCTGATTCTTCACCCTTTTTCTTTTCCTTTACTCTATCACTAATCTTGTTTATTATTGTATTCTAATCCCTTCTATTTCTTGACTAACAGGTTTATCAACGTGATCTCTCCTATCTTCATAACGTTGATGGTCTTCTACCACTTAGGGAAAAAACATAATTCTCCTGTGTGTCTTTCTCAGACCACAATCATAGGTTCAACTGATTACCAGATTTGTAATCCCTCAGCTAATCCTACTGACAAAAACATAATAGCTGTTCCTTTAAACACTTCTGAAAGTAAATTTCCTTCTACATATCTGCTATCGTACTTGTCTTTTTTTTTTTTTCCTTAATATAGTTTATTTATTTTATTTGGTTGCATTGGGTCTTAGTTACAGCATGTAGGATCTAGTTCCCTGACCAGGGATCGAACCCAGGCCCTCTCCATTGGCAGCAGAGTCTTAGCCATGGACCACCCAAGAAATCCCTCATATTTAGATTTTTCTCACATAATTAGTCTTAAGTTTTGGTCTTATAAAAATTGGATTTTGACAACAGAATCTTCTTCTGGAGTCATTATAATCCTAACCACAAAAGTCAATTGATCAGAAATGGAAGCTAATATTGAGACTATCTTTGATGTAATACTCAGTTTATTCTGAGTATTATAAAAGTAAGGCCTTCCAGCTTATTTTGCAGGGGTTAACTCCACTTTTTTTAAAAAAACTACCTTCTTTAAGATGAACCAAACATTGTCTCACTCCTGTTGAGTTGAATAATGCTTATCTTCTCAATAGAGTCTCTGTCTTACTGAGTCAATGCCATTTATGAAAATACAACTTATGCTTTGGAATCCCAAAAGGTAGTTTCAATTCATTAGCTAGAGTTTTCATGGATAACAGGGAGCCGTGGATGCACGGGTGCAGGAGGGCCTAGAGGAGCTATCCCACGTTGAAGGTAAGGAAGGGCGGCAGTGAGGAGATACCCCTCATCCAAGGTAAGGAGCAATGGCTGCGCTTTGCTGGAGCAGTCGTGAAGAGATACCCCACGCCCAAGGTAAGAGAAACCCAAGGAAGATGGTAGGTGTTGCAAGAGGGCATCAGAGGGCAGACACACTGAAATCACACTCACATAAAACTAGTCAATCTAATCACACTAGGACCACAGCCTTGTCTAACTCGATGAAACTAAGCCATGCCCGTGGGGCAACCCAAGACGGGAGGGTCATGGTGGAGAGATCTGACAGAATTTTGGTCCACTGGAGAAGGGAATGGCAAACCACTTCAGTATTCTTGCCTTGAGAACCCCATGAACAGTATGAAAAGGCAAAATGATAGAATACTGAAAGAGAAACTCCCCAGGTCAGTAGGTGCCCAATATGCTACTGGAGACCAGTGGAGAAATAACTCCAGAAAGAATGAAGAGATGGAGCCAAAGCAAAAAAATACCCAGCTGTGGATGTGACTGGTGATAGAAGCAAGGTCTGAGGCTGTAAAGAGCAATATTGCATAGGAACCTGGAATGTCAGGTCCATGAATCAAGGCAAATTGGAAGTGGTCAAACAAGAGATGGCAAGAGTGAATGTTGACATTCTAGGAATCAGCGAACTGAAATGGACTGGAATGGGTGAATTTAACTCAGATGACCAGATTTAGTAGATGATATCTACTACGGCAGGCAGGAATCCCTCAGAAGAAATGGAGTAGCCATCATGGTCAACAAGAGAGTCCAAAATGCAGTACTTGGATGCAATCTCAAAAACGACAGAATGATCTCTGTTCGTTTCCAGGGCAAACCATTCAATGTCACAGTAATCCAAGTCTATGCCCCAACCAGTAACACTGAAGAAGCTGAAGTTGAATGGTTCTGTGAAGACCTACAAGACCTTTTAGAACTAACACCCAAAAAAGATGTCCTTTTCATTATAGGGGACTGGAATGCAAAAGTAGGAAGTCAAGAAACACCTGGAGTAACAGGCAAATTTCGCCTTGGAATACAGAATGAAGCAGGGTAAAGACTAATAGAGTTTTGCCAAGAAAATGCACTGGTCATAACAAACACCCTCTTCCAACAACACAGGAGAAGACTCTACACATGGACATCACCAGATGGTCAACACCAAATCAGACTGATTATATTCTTTGCAGCCAAAGATGGAGAAGCTCTATACAGTCAGCAAAAACAAGACCAGAAGCTGACTGTGGCTCAGATCATGAACTCCTTATTGCCAAATTCAGACTTAAATTGAAGAAAGTAGGGAAAACCACTAGACCATTCAGGTATGACCTAAATCAAATCCCTTATGATTATACAGTGGAAGTGAGAAATAGATTTAAGGGCCTAGATCTGATAGATAGAGTGCCTGATGAACTATGGAATGAGGTTCGTGACATTGTACAGGAGACAGGGATCAAGACCATCCCCATGGAAAAGAAATGCAAAAAGCAAAATGGCTGTCTGGGGAGGCCTTACAAATAGCTGTGAAAAGAAGAGAAGCAAAAAGCAAAGGAGAAAAGGAAAGATATTCCTATTTGAATGCAGAGTTCCAAAGAATAGCAAGAAGAGATAAGAAAGCCTTCTTCAGTGATCAATGCAAAGAAATAGAGGAAAACAACAGAATGGGAAAGACTAGAGATCTCTTCAAGAAAATCAGAGATACCAAAGGAACATTTCATGCAAAGATGGGCTCGATAAAGGACAGAAATCGTATGGACCTAACAGAAGCAGAAGATATTAAGAAGACGTGGCAAGAATACACAGAAGAACTGTACAAAAAAGATCTTCACGACCCAGATAATCACGATGGTGTGATCACTGACCTAGAGCCAGACATCCTGGAATGTGAAGTCAAGTGGGCCTTAGAAAGCATCACTACGAACAAAGCTAATGGAGGTGATAGAATTCCAGTTGAGCTATTCCAAATCCTGAAAGATGATGCTGTGAAAGTGCTGCACTCAATATGCCAGCAAATTTGGAAACCTCAGCAGTGGCCACAGGACTGGAAAAGATCAGTTTTCATTCCAATCCCAAAGAAAGGCAATGCCAAAGAATGCTCAAACTACGGCACAATTGCACTCATCTCACACGTTAGTAAAGTAATGCTCAAAATTCTCCAAGCCAGGCTTCAGCAATATGTGAACCGTGAACTTCCTGATGTTCAAGCTGGTTTTAGAAAAGGCAGAGGAACCAGAGATCTAATTGCCAACATCATCTGCATCATGGAAAAAGCAAGAGAGTTCCAGAAAAACATCTATTTCTGCTTTATTGACTATGCCAAAGCCTTTGACTGTGTGGATCCCAATGAACTGTGGAAAATTCTGAAAGAGATGGGAATACCAGATCACCTGATCTGCGTCTTGAGAAATTTGTATGCAGGTCAGGAAGCAACAGTTAGAAATGGACATGGAACAACAAATTGGTTCCAAATAGGAAAAGGCTGTATATTGTCACCCTGTTTATTTAACTTATATGCAGCGTACATCATGAGAAATGCTAGACTGGAAGAAACACAAGCTGGAATCAAGATTGCCAGGAGAAATATCAATAACCTGAGATATGCAGACGACACCACCTTTATGGCAGAAAGTGAAGAGGAACTCAAAAGCCTCTTGATGAAAGTGAAAGTGGAGAGTGAAAAAGTTGGCTTAAAGCTCAACATTCAGAAAACGAAGATCATGGCATCCAGTCCCATCACTTCATGGGAAATAGATGGGGAAACAGTGGAAACAGTGTCAGACTTTATTTTTCTGGGCTCCAAAATCACTGCAGATGGTGACTGCAGCCATGAAATTAAAAGACGCTTACTCCTTGGAAGAAAAGTCATGACCAACCTAGATAGCATATTCAAAAGCAGAGACATTACTTTGCCAATAAAGGTCCGTCTAGTCAAGGCTATGGTTTTTCCTGTGGTCATGTATGGATGTGAGAGTTGGACTGTGAAGAAGGCTGAGTACCGAAGAATTGATGCTTTTGAACTGTGGTGTTGGAGAAGACTCTTGAGAGTCCCTTAGACTGCAAGGAGATCCAACCAGTCCATTCTGAAGATCAGCCCTGGGATTTCTTTGGAAGGAATGATGCTAAAGCTGAAACTCCAGTACTTTGGCCACCTCATGCGAAGAGTTGACTCATTGGAAAGGACTCTGATGCTGGGAGGGATTGTGGGCAAGAGGATAAGGGGACGACAGAGGATGAGATGGCTGGATGGCATCACTGACTCGATGGACATGAGTCTGAGTGAACTCCGGGAGTTGGTGATGGACAGGGAGGCCTGGCATGCTGTGATTCATGGGGTCGCAAAGAGTCAGACACGACTGAGCGACTGATCTGATCTGATCTTTCATGGATAAACACATAACTCAATTTCCTCTTAGCTAGACGACAAAAACTTTATGCTATAGCAAACTCTTCTTGATACATCTATATAAATAATAGGTTGTTAAGTAAAACAGTTTATAGGTAAGCTAGATAAAAGCCTCTAGTTCTCTAGAAAAGACCAACTTGTTATTTGGTTAAGTTTCTATTGCCTGAGTTTAATCATTTAAGCTCTTGTCCTCAGGATTTATTACAAGGACTAATAATTTTCTTATTCCTGGCAATTGCCTGTGTTGCCAGTAACCAGTGTTGTTGTTGCTGTTTAGCAGTTATAAGTTGTGTCCAACTCTTTTGCAACCCAATGGGCTGTAGCCTGCCAGGCTCCTCTGTCCATGGGATTTCCCAGGCAAGAATACTGGAGTGCATTGCCATTTCCTTCTTCAGGGGATCTTCCCAACCCAGGAATTAAATTCATGTCTCCTACACCTCCTGCACTGCAGATGGATTTTCTACCGTTGAGCTAATAGGGGAAACCCATTAATCAGTGTATACTGTTAATATTCTTATATGTCATTGCAAATGCACTGTCATGTTAAAAATTCAACTACGACTGTATGGAAGAAATTAACACAACATTGTAAATCAACTATACTTCAATAAAACTTTTAAATTATTGCCAGCTGATTTAGTGATTTTAGTAGAGTCACTTTTCAGAAGTGACCATGTCACCTTTGATCTTTTTAAATGGAGAGAATAGAACGGAAAGTAGGAAAGAGTCAAGGAATACCAAAGAATCAGTGAAGCCAAAGAAGAATAAAAAATTATCTCTTCCCTATACCTATGAAAAAATTCTATTTAACTTAATAAGCAACTCTTAAAATTGAGATATAATTAACACATAACATTATATTAGTTTCAGGTATACAATTAATGATTTAATGTTTGTATATGATTCAAAATGATCATCACAATAACGTCCATCACCATACATAGGTACAATATTTTGTGTGTGTGAGGAGAACTTTTAAGATCTACTCTCTTGGCAACTACAGTCACCATGCTATGCTTTGTATCCCCATGAAGTATTTATTTTACAGCTGGAAGTTCATACTTTTCGACCCCCTTCACCCCATTTTGCCCACTCTCCACTCCCTGCTTATGGCAACTGCCAATCTATTCTCTGTTTCTCTAAGATCATTTTTTTGTTTTTTTGGTTTGGGGGGTTTTGTTTGGTTGGTTGGTTGATTGGTTGAGTTTCTTTTTATTCAGATTCAACATATAAGTGAACAAGCAACACTTTTAAGTATGCATCTCCTAGAGGTGGTAAGATAAAAGTTATTGCTCCTTTATAAATGAATCCACATGAAGTAAGAGACTAAACACTGGATTCAACAGCAGATTGCCTGTGTTTCAGCCCTGGTTCAGGGGCTTACCTGACATGTGAACTCTGTGAAAATCACTTGACATCAAGTCCAATTTTTCTATAGTGCTCTCTTCCTTACAGAGGCGCTGTGAAGACCAAATAAACAATAACCATGAAGGAGTTTTTCAAACGCTGAAGTGCAGTTCAAGTTTAAACAACTGCTTTCATTTATTCTGTAAAGGAAATAGGGACACACAATTTTGGAGCATAAGGGATTTTCAGGGATGGAAAGCCTGAGTGGAATAATCTATGTGGCTCTCTGTGTACAGTCAGAGGGTAGTAGTAGGCCAGGGGAGAGGGTTACAAGAGGAATAGAAATCATAAAGATTTTGAAGATTAATTTCTCAACCTTGCATTTTACCAATAACAGTGATAATAGTAACTGGCCTACAATCAATTGAACATCATTTTCTATATTGCTCTTGGTGTATTATGCCTGTGATAAAGTATCTCAATTCCAAATGTTCAGCAGATTAGCGTGGTCTGCATCTCTCTCTTCCTCATGTATACACGATTGCCAAAGTGACAAGTCCTGTGTTAGCCAAGAAGCATTATCTGTAAGTTCTGAAAGCACTGGGTTTTTCAATATAGTCAAGTCTGGCCTCTGATTAGTGGTAATGAATCCAACAAGAAAACTGGGGAAAAGGAACCCAAGCCACAAGACTGAATTTTCAGTCACTTCTAACCCTTTTCCTCTTTTACCATCTTCTCTTCCACATGGAGGGTCAGCTAAATGCTTACTTCTAGCTCCATACCCTTTATTTTGGACATCCTAATCACAAAACTCTTCAATCTTGAAATTCAAAGTATAACCTTCATCCCTCCCCTTTGGAATCTTCTTTTACTAATGTATACTACCAAACATATATCTAAACAGAGAAAGCAAAATGGGAATTAGAGCTGTGCTGTGTGCTTAGTCGGTCCAACTCTTTGTGACCCATGGACTGTAGCCCACCAGGCTCCTCTTTCCATGCAGATTCTCCAGGCAAGAATACTGGAGTAGGTGGCCATGCCCACCTCCAGGGGATCTTCCGAACCCAGGTCTCCCACATTGCAGGTGAATTCTTTACCATCTGAGCCACCAGAGAAGCCCCTTTGGATTCTTCTTTTACTAATTTATACTACCAAACATATATCTCAGCAGAGAAAGCAAAATGGGAATTAGAGCAAGAGGTTCTAAATTTTCTTTATCTAAAGTAATGAATACGTGATGGGAGGGTGGGAAATTGGCTAATTAGTGGTGGCTTTTGGGTTTGTTTCTTTGAATTAAATGTCACACAATTATATTAATGTAGATAACACTTTGTAAAGATTTTAACAGCTCTAAAAAAGAGTTACCATTTTTATTCATATTTAATGGATGAAACAAGGAGGCCTCCAGGTTAAATAACTTACCCAAATTTACACTTAGAATGTTGTAATCTGTATTCAAGCAATAAGACTCTAGAATTCCAACACTTGACCTCTCTGCAGAGAACTGATTAAGTTTTTAACTCCATTGCCCATTCCTCAGCTGTATGCTTTTTATGAATTAAAAAAACAGGAAAGCCCCTAACCTAATACTTAGCACATAGTATCCACCCATCACCTCTCAGTCATGTTTGACTCTTTGCAATCCCACAGACTATAGTCCTTCAAGCTCCTCTATCCGTGGGATTTCCCAGGCAAGACTATTGGAGTGGGTTGCCATTTTCTCCTCCAGGGGGTCTTCCCTACCCAAGAATTGAAGCCGTATCTCCTACATCTCCTGCATTGCAGGCGAATTCTTTACCACTTGAGCCATCCAGGAGCACACAGTAAGTAATCGCTAAAATAATAGTTCATTTAATCACATGTTAACGCGTCCTAAAGATTTAGATGTTAGTCCTGCTTTCTCATTAAATGCCCTTAGCAGTGACTGCAAAGCCCGTAACTTCAGTCCCCACAGAGTTAACTGTTTCTAACTGGTGACTAGGGGAAGCTGATGTCATTGCTTAAGAGTTCCCATGAAGCCTACATAAGTCAGGTATAACACCACCAGCACTGCAGCTGCCCTTCCCAGCTGCTTTCTATCTCTACAGATTTCCCTTCAGTACTTGAAGGTAGAATAACCCACCTAAAACTAGCAAGACAAACTTTCCACCTAGACAGTGTGCTGCGAAGAAAACACGTTGCTTCAGTTACACTGGTTCTGAACAGTTAGGTCGAGTTTTGTGTAGACATGTCCTGGTAAACTAGTGGGCCTGCAAAAGAGGTTGGCAGTGGCTTTCCATCCCTTCTGCTCATCACTACAGCCTGACAAAGTGCAAACAAGATATCATTCCTATACCACATAGTCAACTGACTGAAAACCAATTCCAGAAAATCTTAGAGCAGAGCTGTATTCTCTACACATTGAAAAGCATGATAATAACAAAGGTCTGATTTTGCAGAAATGCTGAAGTACCTCTGGTAAAATATCACCAAATATATCTACTGTGACTTATTGCCAAAAACTGTGAATAAGAACCAAGGGAACTTCAAGGGCTCTGATCTTCCTTGTAAAAAGTCAAGGTAAGTGGGGCTATTTGATTAGTCGAACTTAAAAATAAATTTCTATTTCTACTGGAAAATAATACTCTCTTTTTTTTGGCAACTGTTTTATTAAGTCAGATGGAATTGCATGTACATTCAGAAGCACAGCACTTGAATATTTATGTGAAAATTCACAACTGATAAATCATTCCACAGTAGACTTGGCAGTTCAGGAGGACTGCACACAGTATTGTTCAACCTTTTAAAACCCATGCCTCCTTTTTAAAAAAATTTCTAATAATTATTTTTAATTTATTTATTTTTATTTGGATGGTATCGCTTTACAACACTGTGTTTGTTTCTGCTATACATCAACATGAATCAGCCATAGGTTTACATAGTTCCCCTCTCTCTTGAACCTCCCTCTCACCTCCCAATCCATCCCACCCCTCTAGGTCATCACAAAATACCAGAAAATAATACTCTTAATATTGAAAATACAAGACTAACAATTCAGTTCTCTTTGGAGGTGCTGAGAGCATCAGAAACAACCCAAGGTGAGTTTTATAGACTTTTTAATTTTTTTTTTATGTCTCTGCTTGTAATTGTTTTTTCCTGTTTTCCTGAAATGTATGCAATAGGCACTAGATTTTTGATGTGTGAATCACACTTTTGATATAAACTAATCACAAATCCCTACTATGGTTGAACACATCCATTTCTCAAAACATTATTTCCTGTGGCTCCACAGAAATAGAAAAAAAATACAATGGCAATGGGAAAAGTGTAGTTAAAAATGAATATCCATATCTTCTGGTGAGGGAACAGTCTTCATTTCAAACCTAGTTCTCAGACTGCACATTCTTCTCTACCTGTGCTGGTAAAATTTTTCTTACTGATTTTAAAATAAACCCCTGGCTACATTCTTGGCTAGTCCTTCAGCTTTCAATTTTGCAATCATCTTTTTATAATGTAATAAATTGTAAATGAAAGTGAAGTCGTTCAGTCGTGTCCAACTCTTTGCGACCCCGTGGACTGTAACCTACCAGGCTCCTCTGTCCATGGGATTCTCCAGGCAAGAATACTGGAGTGGGTTGCCATGTCCTTCTCCAGGGGATCTTCCCGACCCAGGGACTGAACCTGTGTCTCCCGCCTTGCAGGCAGACGCTTTAACCTCTGAGCCACCAGGAAAGCCCACAATAAATTGTAAAGATAACATCAGATCAGATCAGATCAGATCAGTCGCTCAGTCGTGTCCGACTCTGCGACTCCGTGAATCGCAGCATGCCAGGCCTCCCTGTCCATCACCAACTCCCGGAGTTCACTCAGACTCACGTCCATCGAGTCAGTGATGCCATCCAGCCATCTCATCCTCTGTCATCCCCTTCTCCTCTTGCCCCCAATCCCTCCCAGCATCAGAGTCTTTTCCAATGAGTCAACTCTTCACATGAGGTGGCCAAAGTACTGGAGTTTCAGCTTTAGCATCATTCCTTCCAAAGAAATCCCAGGGCTGATCTCTTTCAGAATGGACTGGTTGGATCTCCTTGCAGTCCAAGGGACTCTCAAGAGTCTTCTCCAACACCACAGTTCAAAAGCATCAATTCTTCGGCACTCAGCCTTCTTCACAGTCCAACTCTCATATCCATACATGACCACAGGAAAAACCATAGCCTTGACTAGATGAAACTTCGTTGGCAAAGTAATGTCTCTGCTTTTGAATATGCTATCTAGGTTGGTCATAACTTTTCTTCCAAGGAGTAAGCGTCTTTTAATTTAATGTATAAATCATCAAACATTTAAAATAGTTTTCTGGAGGAAAAACTTTAAGTGGACACTCTAAGAAAAAGTTTGAAATAGTAAAATCAATCCATAGCTATTAAGATGTAACTGTAAATATTAATTCAAGCACTAGATACTGTGTGTGAGTTTAACTTAAATGATGACTGAAGGACTTCTCTGCCCTCCAAAATACCGTCTTTGTGACAAATCTGCTTTGTTAGTTCCTTGATTTGACACTGACATTAGTCTTTCCTCTGATACAGACAACAAAAAAAGGCATTGTCTGCAGAAGAGCATCATAATGAGGCATAGGAAATATTTGAGAAGAAAGGGCAATGGAGCAGAAGAGAAACGTTTCCTTTATTCTCTTTTCATAAGCAATGTGCAGTTGATTCATTTGACTGACAGAAAGCCTGATCTTGAGGACAAAATAAAGAACCTGTAGTCATCAAGGAAGAAAGCAGGATAGGATGAGATAATCATGTGTGCTCTTTGCCACCCTATGGACTGTAGCCAGGCTTCTCTGTCCATGGGATTTCCCAGCAAGAATACTGGAGTGGGTTGCCATTTCCTCCTCCAGGGGATCTTTCTGCTCTGGGATTGAATTAGTGTCTTCTGTGTCTCCTGCATTGACAGGCAAATACTTTACCACTGCATCAACCGGGATAGGATAATAGTACCTGAGGAACCAGGAGGACAGCTTACTTGGGTGGGGCATCCCTGGAAGGCTACACTTCTAGGCAGTGGCACATGAGAGGCAAACCTGAGAAAAGAGGCTTCCCACAGATGCCCATCCAACCTGCCCCATGAACCTAGGAGAGTAAAAGAGAGGTTGTCACTGAGACATACTGTACTTAATACCACCATTATGTCAATTACCACAAAAATTCAGATCAGAGAGGTAGTGAAGAAAGCCTGGACCAAAAGTCAGGAGGCCCAAGCTCTAGACCCAGTTATTACCCCAGTTTTTTATAAACTTGGGCCAGTTGCTTTATCTCTCTGTGTTTTGTTTTCTCTATTTATTTAAAAAAAAAAGATTAGGTAAACTCTCAGATCCCATTAAGAACTGAGACCTTCAGCAGATATGAAGCTTGATTTATTTTGAGGGACATCGTAACAGAACTGAAATTGTGGAAACGGTTGATAGCGTCCCCTTCCTGGAATACAAACTACGCACAATAGACCATGACAAGAGACCATCCCCTCTCGTCTTCTCTTCCCACAACCCATATTATTTTGCACCGAAAGATCTCAACAACAAAAAAGCTAAAGTATGTCATAGAAATAACCTATGAATACTTTGCATAAACAAAAATATTTTCTTCAAATATTGTTCTCCATCCCTATTCATCCACATTCTTTCAAATGTGATTATCATAATCTTTCTGATCTTGTCTTATACATTAAACCAATATATACGTAAATTAGATCATCAAAAAAAAAAAAGAACTGAGACCTTGTGACTCTATATAATATATACATTTCGTTTTTTAATATTTGTTTACTAATTTGAGTGCACCACCAGGTCTTAGTTGCAGCATGTGGGACCTAATTCTCTGACAGGGATCGAACCCAGGCCCCCTGCAGTGGGAATGTGGAGTCTTAGCCACTGGACCACCAGGAAAGTCCCAATATATACATTTTTTACAAAATTAGTGATGCTTGGGTCAAAAGTAGGCTAATCTTTTTTAAAAGCAACTACTGTTGATTTACCGTGGTGCAGTAAGTCAGACAAGAGAGTTGTAATTTAAAAGAACTGAGGATAATCTAGCCAAGACAGTGATGCTGTTAGGCATGGATTTTGACCTCCAGATTAAGAATGAGCAAGTCTGTCCTCAACTCAGAGGTGGAGGAGAAGCAAGCCTCCCTGTACCCTCTCTAGATTTCCTAAGTTTTCCTGGGTTCGATCCAGCCTCCTCTAAAGTATTGTTCAAAGAACATCTCAGCCACATTGCCAGCAGCTTGGTGAAAATCTTCTGCCTCCAGAAATCTAGATTACTGAAATTACAGTCTCAGGGTATGATGGCAGAGCAAACAAGGAAGTAAGGGTGTGGGCTAGTGAACATGTGGTCAACAGGACAATAAAGAAAACTATGTTCAAGGTCAGAATTTCTATAACCCTGGAAAAATTACTTATTGAGAGTAAGAAGAACCTTCATTTCTTCTCCTATAAAAATCTGTAACCTAAAGCTAAACACTGATATTTTATACAATAAGGGAGAAATAAGTTATTTGATTTCTCCCTGCCCAAGATTGTTTTACATCTCTTAGTGAATCAATTTTTTCTATTCTTTTGTTCCAAAAGTGTGTGTTTAGCAACTGCTATGTGTCCAGCATGATTTAAGATGCTGAATGGGGATTTTAAAATGAGATACTTCACTAGAAATTCTAGATGGAGAGAAGTCATAAACACAGAAGAACCTAAGTGGCCAAATGAGTGATGCAGATATTAAGTGGGTTTTTTTTTCTAATTTTCGACAGGAGTGTCCAACGGTGAGAATGGAAGAGGCTGTTCTACTCAATCAAACAACTGTAGTGACATGTTTTCGGCTCAGAGGTTTATCTATCAATCAGAATGTGCAGATGGCTGCATTTGCCATGTTCCTTGTTTTCTATGTCCTGACACTGATTGGAAACATCCTCATCGTCATAACTATTATCGATGACCATCATCTCCATACCCCCATGTATTTCTTTCTCAGCAACCTATCCTTTATCGATGTGTGCCACTCCACCGTCACTGTCCCCAAGATGCTGATAGACACCTGGTCAGAGGAGAAGCTCATCTCCTTTGATGCCTGTGTAACTCAGATGTTCTTCCTGCACCTCTTCGCCTGCACAGAGATCTTTCTCCTCACTGTCATGGCTTATGATCGGTATGTGGCTATTTGCAAGCCCCTGCAGTACATGACAGTGATGAGCTGGAAAGTGTGTGTGCTGCTGGCTGTGGCCCTCTGGACAGGGGGTACTATCCACTCCATAGCGCTGACCTCGCTCACCATCAAGCTGCCCTACTGTGATCCTGATGAGATTGACAACTTCTTCTGTGATGTGCCTCAGGTGATCAAACTGGCCTGCACTGATACCCACATCATTGAGATTCTCATCGTCTCCAACAGTGGGCTGATCTCCGTGGTCTGTTTTGTGGTCCTTGTGGTGTCCTACGCAGTCATCCTGGTGAGTCTGAGGCAGCAGATCTCAGAAGGCCGGCGGAAGGCCCTGTCCACCTGTGCAGCCCACCTCACCGTGGTCACACTCTTTCTGGGACACTGCATCTTCATCTATTCCCGTCCATCCACCAGCCTCCCAGAGGACAAGGTGATGTCTGTGTTTTTCACCGCTGTCACACCCCTGCTGAACCCTATCATCTACACCCTTCGGAATGAAGACATGAAAAATGCCTTGAACAAGTTAATGGGGAGGGTGAAGGGAAGAGAAAAAAAATGAAAATGTCTAAGCCCTTATGGTGCTTGGTGTTCCAAATTAAAGAAATGCCTAGCAAAGATATGTTACAAGCCACATTTATCAATCTATATGACTTGTGAAACTATATTCCAGTCCAATATCTGACAATCATAGCAATTACTATGATTTTTAATATCTTCCACAGGCTGGAAATTGTTCTAGGCACTGCGCAATTACTTAATTCTCACAACAACCCTGTGAGGTATGTATAAGCTTGTTTACACATGAAGAAGCCAAAGCTCAAAAAAGCAAACAGCATGCCCAAGGTCACCCAGCTAGGAAATGATGAAGGTAGGATGTTAAGCCAAATGTATCAACACAAACATGTTATTTTCCTTACATCATGGTTCCTATCCCTGCTTTTGTGTTAGGGTGATAACCAAAGTCTAAACAAATGTTCAGATTTCTGGGCAGCACTTGCCAACATCATTCACTCAGACACTTGCCTCAATAGCTTTGCAAACACTGGTAAAGCAGACAAAGTAAGTTTGCAAATGACTTCAGTAATGCAGAAGGAAGACTTTGAACCACTGAAGTTGATATCCTCAAGTGTTCAGCAAAAACTCTTCCATTAAGACAATACAGTGGGGATATCTTATTATCCATTCATCTGACAAATATTTACTGAGCGTCTATTATGTGCTAAGTACTAGGTTAGTAATCATAAATAAAATACATAGTCCTCCTTTTACGCTGTTTAGAGTTTAGTGAGAATAGAAGACAAAAATATGTGGGAAGAGAATTTGGGGAAGAATGGATACATGCATATGTATTGCTGAGTCCCTTAGTGTTCACCTCAAACTATCACAACATTGTCTGTTAATCAGCTATACTCCAATACAAAATAAAAAGGTTTTTTAAAAAAGAAAACAAAATATAAGCAAATTTCAATTACAGATCATGACAAATGCCATGAAAGACAATGATGTTAGAGAGTTATAGAAGAGACGGTCTCTAGATTGCTTAGTTAAGAAGGGCCTCTCTGAGGAAATGCCATTTACGCTAAGATCTGAAAGATGAAAAAAGAGCCAACCACGAGAAAAGAAAGGTGATGAACTTTCTAGGCACAGGAAATGGCAGATGTAAAGATCTATGTTTAGAAAGAACTTGGCCTGTTCCAAGAAATAAAAGACCAATGTGGACACCACCCTTATGGCAGAAAGTGAAGAGGAACTAAAAAGCCTCTTGATGAAAGTGAAAGAGGAGAGTGAAGAAGTTGGCTTCAAGCTCAACATTCAGAAAACTAACATCAAGGCATCTGGTCCCATCACTTCATGGGAAATAGATGGGGAAACAGTGGAAACAGTGTCAGACTTTTTCTTTTGGGGCTTCAAAATCACTGCAGATGGTGACTGTAGCCATGAAATTAAAAGACGCTTACTCCTTGGAAGAAAAGTTATGACCAACCTAGATAGCATATTCAAAAGCAGAGACATTACTTTGCCAACAAAGGTCCATCTAGTCAAGGCTATGGTTTTTCCTGTTGTCATGTATGGATGTGAGAGTTGGACTGTGAAGAGAGCTGAGCACTGAAGAATTGATGCTTTTGAACTGTGGTGTTGGAGAAGACTCTTGAGAGTCCCTTGGACTGCAAGGAGATCCAACCAGTCCATTCTGAAGGAGATCAGCCCTGGGATTTCTTTGGAAGGAATGATGCTAAAGCTGAAACTCCAGTCCTTTGGCCGCCTCATGCGAAGAGTTGACTCATTGGAAAAGACTCTGATGCTGGGAGGGATTGGGGGCAGGAGGAGAAGGGGATGACAGAGGATGAGATGGCTGGATGACATCACCAACTCGATGGACGTGAGTTTGAGTGAACTCCGGGAGTTGGTGATGGACAGGGAGGCCTCGTGTGCTGTGATTCATGGGGTCGCAAAGAGTCAGACACGACTGAGTGACTGACCTCAACTGAATTGACAAAAATTGAATATATTTAAAGTGTACAACATGATAATTTCATTATTACCACAATCAATTCTAATTAACACATCCATCACCTCACACAGTTACTGTGCATCTGTCTGTCTGTCTGGTGAGGATACTTAGGATCTGCTCTCTCAACAATTTTCAAGTATACAATAGAGTATTATCAACTATTGTTATCGTACTATACATTAAATCCCCAGAACTTATTTATCTTACAACTGAAAGTTTGGCTGAATTATTTTCTGAAGGCAATAGAAGAGAATCCATTTCCTTCCCTTTTTCAGTTTCTAGAGACCACCCAGATTCCTGTTAGTAACCCCCTTCTCTGTCTTTAAAGCCAGCAATATCGAATCTCTCTGACTTTTGTAGTCATATCTCCCTCTGATTCTCCTTTGTTTCCCTCTTCTATCTTTAAGAACATTTGGGATTACATTAGGTCTACCTGGATAATCTAGGCTACTATTTCTATCTCAAAGTCAACTGACTAGCAAACCTTAATCTCTGTTTGCTGTTCAACCTGAAATATTAACAGGTTCCAGAGACTGGATGCAAACATCTTTGGGGGACTCTCACTTTGTTTACCACATCACCTGTAACACTTTCTTCTTTCCTTTGTCACAAATTCCAAAAAGCTCTAACTAAATTTAGTATTTAATTGTAATAACTAACTCATCACTATTTCCTGGTACATGTAATTACTCTAATTCTTATAAATTCTGATTTCTCTTTTATTGAACATTACTATTTTTTATATTTTGATATTAAAAGCTACCATAAATCACATTTTTATAAAATAGAAAAGGAACAGTTTCAGACCAATAACCACCACAATGTAGATTCAAACATTCTTCACATAATAGCAATATGTGAAAACAACAATCAGTAATGTTTTTAAAAAAATAATGCATTATGACTATATACAGTTTATCCCAACAGAGCAAAGAAGTCAAGCATAAAATTGTACATAGTGTATGATTCAATTTACATGAAACTCTAGGAAAGACAAATTTAGTTTACAGCAAGAAAAAATCAGATGCTTGGGTGCTTGGGTGGGGATAAGATTATTGGCTGGGAAGGTTCTGAAGAAATTTTGGGGGGGTGATAGAAATGTTCTATATCTTGACTAGGGAGATAGTTGCATAAGTGAACCTTTGTCACATTTTATCAAACTGTACAATTTAAATGAGTACCTTTTATGTAATTAATTTCTACCTTAACAAAGTTTATTTTAAAGTAAGTTCCAATAGATCTCCACCTTGATTTTGTAAAAAATAAAGTACTACCAAAAGTACAGACTGTGTGTAGAGATAAATAAGAGAATTACTCTCAAAGTGCCAAAGTTTAATTCAATATAAATATGTTGCTGTTATAGTTTTAACTGCTAAGTCATGTCCAACTCTTTGAGACCCATGGACCTCCTCTGCCCATGGAATTTCCCAGGCAAGAATTCTGGAGTGGATTGCCATTCCCTTCTCAAGCGAATCTTCCCAACCCAGGGATTGAACTCACATCTCCCTGCATTGGCAAATGGATTCTTTATCTCTGAGCAACCATGGAAACCAATAAATACCATATAAAGCTTAAATAAACATCTTGAAAATACATTTGAAAGTAGGATCCCTATAATGTATAAAACACAGGTATAATGTACAGCTTCCCAGAGGTAATAACCTACAGAACTGTACAAATCAAAAAAATAGGTTCTCTCAGAACTCTACATGTTCCTGAAACTAAGACTATGCCCCCAAAGTCTGTGTGTTCTTTTACTGGTGAAACTAGAAGTTTTCTTTAAACTTGTCCCAATCCTTTTCCCTTACATGTTACAACAGGTATCTTTTCCTTTATTTAAGCAATAGTTGATAAGTCCCCCTCTTTAGTTCAGAAGTCTGGCCTGAAATGACTCTCCAGGTCATTTCACCTAATAACTTAGATTTCTTACTCTTAGTCACTCATTAGAGATATGACCAAAATAATATCTATAATTCCATGTCCATCATGTACACGATTTCATGGAAAAAACTTGCCTCTGTCGGAGACGCTTCATGGCATTTTTTACTTCCTCATTCCTCAAGGTGTAAATGAGGGGATTCAGCACAGGGGTGACCATCGTGTAGAAGACAGATACCACCTTGTCACTGGAGAAGTTGGTGTCTGGGTGAGTGTAGAGGAAGATACATGGCCCAAAGAAGAGGGCAACCACCATGAAGTGGGCTGAGCAGGTAGACAGGGCTTTCCTGCGCCCTTCAGCTGACTGTTTTCTAAGAGAAACCAAGATGACCATGTAGGAGGTGACCAAAGCCAGAAAACAGAAGAGGGAGATGGTTCCACTATTGGACACAATCAGCATTCCTGTGAGATATGTATCTGTGCAGGCCAGCTTGATGACAGGAGGAACATCACAGAAGTAGCTATCAATTACATTAGGGCCACAGTAAGGTAGGCGAAAGGTCAAGAAGGTCTGCACCAGTGAGTGAATGGTACCCCCCAACCAGAGAGCAAAGACAAGCTGTACGCAGACCCTCATGTCCATCACATTGGGGTAGTGTAATGGCACACAGATGGCTACATAACGATCATAGGCCATAACGGTCAGCAGAAAGATCTCAGCACAGGCAAACAGATGTAGGAAGAAGAGCTGTGCAATGCAATTGTCAAAGGAAATGGTCTTCCTCTCCAAAAGCAAACCCTCCAGCATCTTGGGCACTGTGACAGATGAGTGGCAGATGTCAATAAAGGACAGATTGCTCAGGAAGAAATACATGGGGATATGAAGACGTGGAGTAAAGACTATGGTAACCATGATCAGAATGTTCCCCAAAAGGGTTAGCACATACATGACTGAGAATGCCATGAAAAATAATATCTCCAGTACCCAGTTATCAGTGAGTCCCAAGAAGACAAATTGAGTCACTCTTGTTTGGTTTAGAGCATCCATCCTATAAGCTTCCAAAGGACCTTTTGGGGAAAAAAAAAAAATATGAACAGTAATTTAGCCTTAATGCTATAGGAGTGGAACTAACAGAAGTGACTCTGAATTTCTATCTGGGTTGCTTATTTATTATCATGGTATGTAGAGTATAAGATCAATTTAATTACAATTGTTATAATATCCAATCTTCCTTGGTGACTTAGTCGGTAAAGAATCTGCCTGCAATGCAGGAGACCCAGGTTTGATCCCTGGGTCAGGAAGATCCCCTGGAGAAGGATGACAACCCACTCCAGTATTCTTGCCTGAAAAATCCCATCGATACAGAAGCCTGACGGGCTGCAGTCCATGGGGTTGCAAGAGTCAGACATGACTTAGCAACTAAACTACATATTATACCCAGTATATATCAGGAGACATTCCATGCACTTTATATACACCATTCTGTTTAGCCATAACTGTACCATTGCATGGGCTTCTGCACTGGCTCAGCAATAAAGAATCTGCCTGCAATGCAGGAACCGCAAGAGATGTGGGTTTGATCCCTGGATGGGGAAGATCCCCTGGAGCAGAGCATGGCAACCACCTCAGTATTCTTTCCTGGAGAATCCCATGAACAGAGGAGCTTGGCAGGCTACAGTCCATAGGGTCACTGATAGTCAGACAGAACTGAAGCAACTTAGCACGCATAAACGCACCATTGCATAAGCATTATTGTTCCTGTCTTGCAGGTAAGCGAGCTCTACAAGAATAAATAAATTGCCCAAAACCCTTAGCCACTAGTTGGGTGATTTTTTCATTTCAGTCTAACCCACAGGCAACACCAATTTAGAATTCTAAAATACAACTCCCAGCTAAAATCATTCACTACTTCACTCTTCCTATCAAAAATACCTTCAAAGCCTGCAACTGTCTGCTACATTTATTTGCTACTTCCATCTTGTTACTTTCCAAAATCCTTGTTTGTTATTTATGTTGTTCCCTCTGCTCAGAAAACATAACCATTTAATCAACTGTACTCTCTTCATTGCTGACTCTCAAAATACTATTCATCTTCTAAAATTACCTCAAAGAGCAGTACCTTTAGGAAAACACAACTGATGCAATCAAATCTTATCACTTCCCTTCATACTTCTTTTATCTAAAAGAAAGTATAAAATAAGATATCTGTTTCTGCTCCCCATTAAATCAAGATTTTCTTGAAGAGCAATGGTCACATATAACTTATCCCTTGCAGCACGTAACATGGCTTCTGGCACACAGTAAGTATTGAACTGAACTGAACTGAAGGTATGCAAAAAATACTTGTTTTTGAACTGAAGCTAACTTGTCAGGTAACCTGCAAAAGAATCCAGTCCTTCACAATAGACTTAAAAAGTGACTTTAAAGCTTAATTTTTTATTCTGTAATATGATTTGGGACTTTGCAGGTTGCTCAGTGGCTAAAGAATCCGCCTACAATTCAGGAGATACGAGAGACACAGGTTCAATCCCTGGGTCAGGGTGATACATTTTATTAAAACATTTAGCAAAATGAAGTACTGGACATAATCTGAATATTTATCTAAAGAGGAATAGGGAAATAAATTTTAGTACAGCCACAGTGTGGAATATTATATAGCAATTAATAAGAATGAGTACGATCTATGTTTATTGATTTAAACAGTGGTTTTCAATGTAGCTGCACTTGAAAACCATATAGTTGGGGTTTCTAAATTTTGCTGCTCAGGCCTCATCTCAGAAAATTAATTCAGAGTCTCTGGAATTTGGACCTATCAGTACTTTTAAAGTTCTCTGGTGACTACAACATACAGCCAAGATGGCAAACTATTAAATTCAAAAAATGTCAACAATACATTATTAAGTGAAAACAGCATATTATAAATATATTTTTGCTCTATAACACAGGGAGCTCAACCCAATGCTCTGTAGCAACTGAGAGAGGTGGGGTGGGGGTAAGGGTGGGAGGAAGGTTCAAGAGGAAAGGGCTGTATATATACCTATGGTTGAGTCATGTTGCTCTACAGCAGAAACTAACACAATATTGAAAAGCAATCATCCTCCAATTAAAAATAAGTTTAAATAAATAAACATATTGTGAACGAGGAGGAAAGGAAGGAATAAACAAAGTGAGTGAGTGAGTGAAGTCGCTCAGTCGTGTCCGACTCTTTGCGACCCCGTGGACTGTAGCCCACCAGGCTCCTCCGTCCATGGGATTCTCCAGGCAGGAATACTGGAGTGGGTTGCCATTTCCTTCTCCAGGGGATCTTCCCAACCCAGGGATCGAACCCAGGTCTTCCTCATTGCAGGCAGATGCTTTAACCTCTGAGCCACCAGGGAAGTCATAAGAACGAATAAAGGAAGGAATCAAAAATGTTTATGTATATATATGTGAATATGAACATATTGAAACATATATAGTCATGAATTCTGTTTTTATGTATTTATTCCTAAAAGGAAAGATGATATGTATTGAAGACTACACACTTATTTTAACACTAGTTGCCTGTGGAAATACTAGTGCATTTTAGATTTCAACTTTAAATTTAAAATACTAGCAGCATTTAAAATTTTTATATTACACTCTGTAATTATTCAAGTTTGTCCATAAGCATGAACTACTTTGTTTGTTTTTTTTAACTACTTTGTTTTAAAACAAAGTATTAAAACCATGCATGGTGGCTGCATACAGAAAGGAAATGTAAATGCTGACTTCGTGGGATTATGAGTACATTTTTCCTTCTCCAAGTCAAGTCTAATATGGTTATATTTCTTATGAAGCAAATTCTATGATAGGGAAGCCTGTTCTCATAAACTCCTGGTCAGCAATGCATTCATAGAAAAGAACCAAGAGTTGTTTTGCTTTCAACTAAGAAGGAGAAGGTAGAAGGCTCTTCATAAGAGCACATGTGGTGAATTCATATAACTATAACGTTTGGCCTTCACTTCCCTAAGCCTCAGTTTTCTGAACTGTAGCATAGGAACTAGACATCTTTTCTATGTGATTAGTTGTAGCAGATGTCTAAGTTTTCTGTCAAAAAGATCAAGAGAGAAGCCAGGGTATGGGAAGAATTTCTGACTTTGAAGGATATCATAAAAAATTGAAGCCCATATTCATGTTTAAGAAAAAATCTAAACAACTGACAAAAGATTAATTTCCAAAATATGCAAGCAGCTCATACAGCTCAATACCAGAAAAACAAACAACCCAATCAAAAAGTGGTAAAAAGACCTAAACCGACATTTCTCCAAAGAAGACATGCAGATGGCTAACAAACACATGAAAAGATGCTCAACATTGCTCACTATTAGAGAAATGCAAATCAAAACCACAAAGAGATATCACCTCACACCAGTCAGAATGGCCATCACCAAAAAGTCTAAAAACAATAAATGCTGGAGAGAATGTGGAGAAAAGGAAATACTCTTGCACTGTTGGTGGGAATGTAAATTGGAACAGCCACTGTGAAGACTGTGTAGAGATTCCTTTAAAAACTAGGAATAAAACCACCATATAACCCAGCAATCTCACTCCTAGGCATATACCCTGAAGAAACCAAAATTGAAAAAGACACATGTATCCCATTATTCCTTGCAGCACTATTTACAATAGCTAGAACCTAGATGTCCATCAACAGATGCATGGATAAAGAAGTTGTGGTACATATACACAATGGAATATTACTCAGCCATAAAAGGAATGCATTTGAGTCGGTTCTGATGAGGTAGATGAACTAGAACCTATTATACAGAGTTAAGTGAGTCAGAAAGAGAAAGATAAATATCATATTCTAACACATATATATGGAGTCTAGAAAAATGGTACTGAATAATTTATTTTCAGGGCAGCAATGGAGAAACAGACATGGAAAATAGACTTATGGACATGGGGAGAGGGGAGGAGAAGGTGAGATGTAAGAAAAGAGTAATATGGAAACTTACATTACCATATTTAAAATAGATAGCCAACGGGAATTGGCTGTATGGCTCAGGAAACTCAAACAGAGGCTCTGAATCAACCTAGAGGGCTGGGGTAGGGAGGGAGATGTGAGGGAGGTTTAAAAGGGAGGGATATATGTATATCTATGGCAGATGTTCAAGCTGGTTTTAGAAAAGGCAGAGGAACCAGAGACCAAATTGCCAACATCCGCTGGATCATGGAAAAAGCAAGAGTTCCAGAAAAATATCTATTTCTGCTTTATTGACTATGCCAAAGCCTTTGACTGTGTGGATCACAATGAACTGTGGAAAATTCTGAAAGAGATGGGAATACCAGACCACTTGACCTGCCTCTTGAGAAATCTATATACAGGTCAGAAATCAACAGCTAGAACTGGACATGGATCAATACACTGGTTCCAAATAGGAAAAGGAGTATGTCAAGGCTGTATATTGTCACCCTGCTTATTTAACTTCTATGCAGAGTACATCACGAGAAACGCTGGACTGGAGGAAGCACAAGCTGGAATCAAGATTGCTGGGAGAAATGTCAATAACCTCAGATATGCAGATGACACCACCCTTAGGGCAGAAAGTGAAGAGGAACTAAAAAGCTTTTTGGTGAAAGTGAAAGAGGAGAGTGAAAAAGTTGGCTTAAAGCTCAACATTCAGAAAACTAACATCATGGCATCCGGTCCCATCGCTTCATGGGAAATAGATGGGGAAACAGTGGAAACAGTGTCAGACTTTATTTTTGGGGGCTCCAAAATCACTGCAGATGGTTATTGCAGCCATGAAATTAAAAGACGCTTACTCCTTGGAAGGAAAGTTATGACCAACCTAGATAGCATATTCAAAAGCAGAGACATTACTTTGCCAACAAAGGTCCATCTAGTCAAGGCTATGGTTTTTCCAGTGGTAATGTATGGATGTGAGAGTTGGACTGTGAAGAAAGCTGAGTGCCGAAGAATTGATGCTTTTGAACTGTGGTGTTGGAGAGGACTCTTGAGAGTCCCTTGGACTGCAAGGAGATCCAACCAGTCCATTCTAAAGGAGATCAGTCCTGGGTGTTCTTTGGAAGGAATGATACTAAAGCTGAAACTCCAGTACTTTGGTCACCTCATGCGAAGAGTTGACTTATTGGAAGAGACTCTGATGCTGGCAGGGATTGGGGGCAGGAGGAGAAGGGGATGACAGAGGATGAGATGGCTGGATTGCATCACCAACTCGATGGACGTGAGTTTAAGTGAACTCCGGTAGTTGGTGATGGACAGGGAGGCCTGGCGTGCTGCGATTCATGGGGTCACAAAGAGTCAGACACGACTGAGTGATTGAACTGACTGATGGCTGATTCATGTTGAGGTTTGACAGAAAACAACGAAATTCTTTAAAGCAATTATCCTTCAATTAAAAAATAAATTTAGAAAAATCTAATGAAAAGTACTAAACTTTGGGATTGGCTGAAATTTTCAAAGCCAAGGTAGTTTCTTTTATGTCCTTAGGCTGTTCCCAGGGGCACCAGATGGTAGTTATTGCTTCTTTAGCTCCAGAGAAATTTATTTACCGTTAGTAAACAGAGTTTTTGCTCTGGTTTTAAAGAGAGGTGGGCTGAGACTTTGAAAAAAGGTCACTTTAGAAAAATTATGTAGCCTCTCTGAGCTTCAATTCAGTTCAGTCGCTCAGTCATGTCTGACTCTTTGTAACCCCATGAACTGCAGCACGCCAGGCCTCCCTGTCTATCACCACTCCCGGAGTCCACCCAAACCCATGTCCATTGAGTCGGTGATGCCATCTAACCATCTCATCCTCTGTCGTCCCCTTCTCCTCCTGCCCTTAATCTTTCCCAGCATCAGGATCTTTTCAAATGAGTCAGCTTTTCGCATCAGGTGGCCAAAGTATTGGAGTTTCAGTGTCAACATCAGTCCTTCCAATGAACACCCAGGACTGATCTCCTTTAGGATGGACTGGTTGGATCTCCCTTGGACTCTCAAGAGTCTTCTCCAACACCACATTTCAAAAGCATCAATTCTTAGGCACTCAGCTTTCTTTATAGTCCAACTCTCAAATCCATACATGACTACTGGAAAAATCATAGCCTTGACTAGATGGACCTTTGTTGACAAAGTAATGTCTCTGCTTTTTAATATGCTGTCTAGGTTGGTCATAACTTTCCTTCCAAGGAGTAAGTGTCTTTTTATTTCATGGTTGCAATCACCATCTGCACCATCTGCAGATTTTGGAGACCAAGAAAATAAAGTCAGCCACTGTTTCCACTGTTTCCCCAACTATTTGCCATGAAGTGATGGGACTGAATGCCATGATCTTAGTTTTCTGAATGTTGAGCTTTAAGCCAACTTTTTCACTCTCTTCTTTCACTTTCATCAAGGGGCTCTTTAGTTCCTCTTCCCTTTCTGCCATAAGGGTGGTGTCGTCTGCATATCTGAGGTTATGGATATTTCTCCTGGAAATCTTGATTCCAGCTTGTGCTTCTTCCAGTCCAGTTTCCTCATATGTACAAATCAATCCCTGGGTCAGGAAGATCCCCTGGAGGAAGAAATGGCAACCCGCTCCAATATTCTTGCCTGGAGAATGCCACAGACAGAGGAGCCAGGCGGGCTATAGTCCATATAATCGGACACGACTGAAATAACTTAGCACATAGGCACGAACGCACAGAAACCTACTTCACAAACTGTTATTCAAGTGGCTAACATATAGCCTGGCACTTGTAATGCATAAAAGTCTGTTCTTTTTATTATAACTAAGAGATATCTGCAAAAAAACCATCCCAGAAATCCCTAAGAGAGAAAATGTAGGTCATGTATTTAGTAGCCTAAAACAAGAACCACAAAAAAGTAGGCGAAAAAAAGTGAGAGGGACTTCCCTGGTGGACCGGTGGGCTAAGACTGCAGGCCCCAAGTGTAGGCGGCCTGTGTTCAATCCCTAGTTGGGGAACTAGATCCCACATACTGCAACTAAGAGTTCATATGCTGCAACTAAAGAGCCTGCGTGCAGGATCTTTTCTTGCATGCAGGATCATTTATTTGCATGCAGCGAAATAAATAAATCTGAAAGAGAGAGAGAGAAAGAAAAAGAGAGAGGGCTCATTGCTTAATCAAACAATATTTAGTGAATGCCCCAACAGTATCTGTGCCCAAGGAATATTCTTTCCCCAGACTTCCCAGGGCTCTATCTTTCTCATTTTTAAGGTCTTATCTCAAATATGACCCTCTCATGGAGTCCCTGCAGACAACTATAACCAAAAGAACAACCCCTCACTTACACAATATCCTAGTCCATCTTTTTTGTAGCACTTATAAAGACTTGAAATTATCTAAATTATTTGCATTCATATCTACTGTCTGCTTTTCCAAATATAAACCCTTCAAGGACAAAGACTAGATCTCTTTTGTTTATGACTACGTCCCCCAAAATTTTGTTCAGCAGTGAATGAGATACCAACTCTCAGCCATAATAAGTTCAGCAGTGACTAAGACTTCCGTGCTTTAAACTACAGAAGCCCCTGAAGAAATGCTAAGCCATTTCTGCCCTAAAGAGTGCATAAAAACAAAAACATATAAGATAAAAAATAACAACAAGTATACACTGCCAGTTGAAAGTATATTTTAACAGTCTCCTGGTTTTTAAAGATTTCATTCTTCTGAAAAGATGCAGAGCACCTCCTTCAACCATCCCATTACCTCTTTCTCTGCTTCTCTTCAACCTTTGCACCCTTTGTCCACCATCATGCTGATCTGTTTTATATTTATATTATATTTTATATCTGTTCTATATTTTTTCTTCTGCCTGAAAATAAAAAAGTCTGGAGGGCTGAGGAACTGTAATCAAAAAGTTGAAGAAGTGAGGCACATTGAAATGACCAATATACCTGCAGAGAAGAAATGTACACAAAAAGCATTGTTCTTCTTAGTTTTTGGTGACACATGATTAGTGCTATCTTGCTGTAAACACATTAAGTTTCACTCCTTCCTTGAGTCATTCAGTAAACTCACAGATGGACCGACCCATAAATAATTTTGCAGATGGGGACCTTTAAGTGTAGAAACATAGAACAACAGTATTAGCTCTACAAATACTTTTGCATGATTATAAACTCTCCAATATTTTAAATTATTACTTTTAGAAATTATTTATTAGAAATGAATTTACTAGCTCAAAAATTGTGACTCAAAATACAATGTTGTCAAACTGCTTTCCAAAATGTTGTCAGGGTTGAGTTAATTTACTCAAGGTCACTCAGTTAGCAGTTGGTTGAAATAGGATTTGAGTTTCCTGTTCAAAAGATTTTCCTGTTTCCAAAAGCCTACACTCTCAACCTCTGTGCCATGCTGCTTAAATGCAAAAAATATAAAATGTCCTTTAAGGAAGAAGAAAGTACAAGTATGCACCTCCTGAAGGAAGGTAAATATCTCATTCATTTTTCTACCCACATGGTAAAGTATGTGGCACAAAGGAGAAACTCACCAAATATTCCATGAACTAATTGAAAAAAATATTTGTAAAGTAACACTGAAATGAAGTTTCAAAATTTGGGAGAAAGTTGATCTGTGCATTAAAATATTTGCCTAGATTTTTAAGGAAAACCATAAAAATCTTATCTACAAAGGGGCAACTGAACAAAAAGGACTAGAGTCCCCACTGGATATCACTGTTGTTATGTTGGTGTTATTGGTATTCTTCATAAAATGCTATAAGAAAATACAAATCTGTCCCTTCCTATCCTTTCCCTGCCATCTGCCTTTCTCCCAAGAGCTCCACAGTTCCCACACCAGCTCTGCAATGGAGACAGTAAGAATTTTCCCATATTTGAAATCACTCTTCTCAGGAGTATAGTGAATTGTCAGGGATCAAACATTGTAAGCTGCAGCCTCCTTTAACTCGTGAATCCCCAGTTTCAGTCCAGTTATCTTTACTGTTTGTTCAGAGATACTCCAAACCCCATCTTTACCTGCCTCTTCTCTCTTTGTTGCCACCTGATCTCTAGTTCAACACTACAGGCTCAAGCCTTGGCAAAGATACACTTAGCAACGACTCCCTTTGCCAAGGGGAAACTGAGCTCCATCGTGGTAGACTATTATCATTTTAGCTTCAAAACGGAATTTGTAAAACCCTGAGTTGCCACGATCTTTTAGCTTTTTATGTTGTGTTAGGGTATACGGGCTTCCCAGGTGTGGCTAGTGATAAAGAATCCACCTACCAATGCAGGAGACGTAAGGGATATGGGTTAGGAAGATCCCCTGAAGAAGGGAATGGCAATCCACTCCAGTATTTTCGCCTGAAAAATTCCATGTACAGAGGAGCCTGGCAGGCTACATCCACAGGGTCACAGTCGGACAGGACTGAAGTGACTTAGCACGCATGCATGCACAGCCGATGAACAACGCTGTGGTTGTTTCAGGTGAACAGCGAAGGGACTCAGCCATACATATACATGTATCCATTCTCCCATTCTCCCCCAAACCTCCCCGCTCCCCATCAACCAAGCTGGCACATAACAGTGAGTAGATAAAGTTCCATATGCCGTACAATGGATCTTTGTTGGTTGTCCATTTTGAATATAGCCGTGTGTACATGACCTTCCCGAACTCCCTAACTGTCCCTTCCCCCAGCAACCATAAGTTTGTTTTCTAAGTCTGTGAGTCTCTTTCTGCTTTGTGAGTTCATTTGTGTCATTTCCTTTTAGATTCCACATATAAGGGATGTTATATGATATATCTCCTTCTCTGATCTTGCTTGGAGCCATCTTGTATGAGAGAAGTGCCTGTGTCAGTTGAAAGCCAGGGGCTTAAACCCTAAAGAAGAGAGAAGGCAGAAGCTCCTAGGGATGCTCTAAACTTTGACAGCTTTATTTCTCTAATAAAGTGGGGTGCAGCTAAGTTCAGAGATGGTGTGTGGCTTGCCCAGCTTTTGCATGGCAGAATTGGGACTCTGTCCCAGTTCCCCTGCACTTGGATTTTTCCACTACTCAGCAGTTGCCGCCAGAGAGCTGAGCTAGGTGAACTCCTAAATCTTTTAGTATTAATATATTTTACTTAGTTTCCTTTTTAAAGATTTTATTCTTCACAGCATACTGTATTTTTTTTAATGCCATAGACTCATTTTTTAAGATATTTTTGATGTGAACCATTTTTTAAAGTCTTTATTGAATCCATTACAATATCATTTCTGTTTAAACATTATGATTTGGACATTAATAAATGGTTTTCTATTTAAATAGTTTCACCCTTTTAATATTGGCCTCTGAATTTATTAATCCCCTTCCTTCTCTATAAATTTTGCATTTCTCCTTTTCAATACCCTTGCCTTCTTATGGCCAAGAAAGGTAAAACTAAGCCTATTTGCCACTCCATTTCAATCATTAGCTACTATGAGAACCATTAAAACTATATTTGAATAAGAATATTCAAATATTCAAAACTATATTTGAATAAGAATCTGTTACTCAAAGGCCATTTATTCATTCAACAAACATTTATTATGGAGAGTATTTGTCTTCAGTTAATATAAATAAATTGCCTATTTTATGAAATATGACATAATATTAACTTTAGGCTTAAAATTTTGTGTCAAGAATATGTAAAAGTGTTTTGATTTTAGTAATCATGTCACAACATATATATGCAGCAAATCACCACATTGTCACCTTAAATATATATACTTTTTATCTGTTCAATCTGTTCAAACTATTCAAATATTCAAATATTCAAAACTCCATTTCAATCATTAGCTACTATGAGAACCATTAAAACTATATTTGAATAAGAATATTCAAATATTCAAAACTATATTTGAATAAGAATCTGTTACTCAAAGGCCATTTATTCATTCAACAAACATTTATTATGGAGAGTATTTGTCTTCAGTTAATATAAATAAATTGCCTATTTTATGAAATATGACATAATATTAACTTTAGGCTTAAAATTTTGTGTCAAGAATATGTAAAAGTGTTTTGATTTTAGTAATCATGTCACAACATATATATGCAGCAAATTACCACATTGTCACCTTAAATATATATACTTTTTATCTGTCAGTTATACTTCAATAAAGCTGGGGAAGAAAACATAAAAGTTTTTAAGGAGTTGTGTCAAATCAAATCCAGCTAATTTTACGTTCTACTATTGCCCTGCTGAACTAAAAAACATTATCAAGTGAAGACCTGCACTTCCCTGGTGGCTCAGGATCCCACATACCACAGCACAGAGCAACTAAGACAATGGTGGTGGTTTAGTCGCTAAGTCATGTCCGACTCTGCAATCTCATGGACTGTAGCCCACCAGGCTCCTCTGTCTGTGGGATTCTCCAAGCAAGAATACTGGAGCGGGTTGCCGTCTCCTTCTCCAGGGGGATCTTCTCCACCCAGAGATTGTACCCGGGTCTCCTGCATTGCAGGCAGATTCTTTACCAAGCCCATACGTGGCAACTACTGAGCCTGTGTTCTAGAGCCCAAGATTAGCAACTACAGAAGCCCGTAGGCCTTAGAGCCCGTGTTCCACAACAAGAGAAACCACCTCAGTGAGAAGCCCATGCACCGCAACTAAAAGAATAGCTACCACTCATGACACTAGAGAAAAGCCCACTGAGCAATGAAGATACAGTACAGCCAAAAATAAATAAATAAATAAATAATTTTAAAGGGTGGATTAAAAAAAAAGTGACAACCTATTTCATGCATTAATGTATCTAAAAATTTCAATAATTCTTTTTACTCCTTTAGTCAACTTATCTCTCACTTGGGCAAGTCACCTGACTTTATATTCATTATCTGGAAAGTAAGTAACAATTTTGCCCCTTTAATTATTGTGACAGTTAATTTTATATGTCAATTTGGCAAGCCCATCATACCCAGTTGTGCAATCAAGTATTATCTAGATGTTGTTATGACAATGTTTTCAGATGTGATTAACTTTTAAATCAGTAGGCTTTGGGTAAAACAGATTACCCTTAATAATGTGGGTAGGTCTAATACAATCAGTGGAAATTCTTAAAAGATTAAGAACCCCAAAGGAAGGAATTTGGCCTCCAGACTGTCTTTAGACTCAAGACTGAAAGACTGACTCCTGAAGAATATCCAGTCTGCAGCCTGAGCTGCAGACTTCAGATCTGTCAGGCCCCAGAAACTCACCAGTCAATTCCTTAAGATAAATCTCTCTCTCCTTCTCTCCCTCTGTATAAAATTTATTTAAGACAGACAGATAATAAACTGATATATATAAACTGAGATCCTATTGATTATGTTTCTTTAGCAAACCCTAACTAATACAATTACCTTCCTTGCAATGATTTTAAAGGTGGCAATGTGGCTTAGGTTTAGGAAAATTTAGGTATACAGAAAGACCACTATTCATTTACCACTCTAGGAAGTTAAACTTCTCTTAAAGATCTTATTATCTCCTCTCTTCCCCACCTCAACATCCTCTTTAAATAAGTAGAAATTATCATTACCACTTTATAAAGGTGAGGCAAAAAGAAGATAGGAAAACTCTGTGTCATCAAGTCAAATCAATTGACCCAGAAGCTCTGCTAAATTCTGGACTCTCTTTTAAAGGCCAAAATAACATTTTTTCAATGTTTAATAGGTAACATTTGTTTACCAACTTACATTGCTTGTTTAAAATAGATTTTCCTCTGATAGCAAACACTTACCATCTATTCCTATATCTCCTCTAATGACTCAGTTCTCTTCTTACACTCTGTTACAGAAGTCTAGGATATAAAATCACAGAGCACAGAATTCTGTACAAGGTAGATCTCATGCTTGAAAGCTTTGTGATTTTTATCTATCTGACATTAGATTTTCAAGTGATCATTGCATGACTATAATTGAACTTGCTACCAATGAATACTCAGGGGTATTATTAAGTTTTCTGTTTCAATGAATTTCCTGTTATTAGTTCCATTCACTTAGCAATTTAATAAATGGACAATAAAACTAGCACCTTCAAATATGGAAGAGTTCCAAACCTTTGGCAATTTACAATACACACCAGGGATTCAAAGTCTGCTGACAGGTGAAAGCTCACCCATGATTACTAAGATGTATCAATCCATGGGCTCCCAAAATGCCCAGTAAGCAGCGTGGAACTTAGTTTCCAGAATTATCTGACTCAACACCTGCTTTTTCTATTGCTTAAGTAAAAGTTTAGAGCCAAAAGAAAAAAAGTACAGATCACTTCACAGATGGCCTACATGAAGTAATCACTTTAAACAAGCAAAATATAACCAAGATACTTTGTAACCAGCTAATTTTTTAAAATACTTAAAAATTTTTTGACTACTCAAAGCAAAGATAATAATGATGCATTGTGGCATTTGTAGCATGCAGGAGTAAAATACATGAAAATAATAACAAAAAGCTGGGAGGAGAAAAAATGTAAGTTTGAAAGATTCTTATACTATATAGTCAGTTCTTGTTGTTCTGTCACTAAGTCAAGACTGACTCTTTGCGACCCCATGGAAGCAGCACACCAGGCTTCCCTGTCCTTCACTATCTCTCAGAGCTTGCTCAAACTCATGTCCATTGAGTCAATGATGCCATCCAACCATCTCATCCTCTGTCGCCTCCTTCTCCTGCCCTCAGTCTTTCCCAGCTTCAGGATCTTTTCCAACGAGTCAGCTCCTTGCATCAGGTAGGTGTCCAAAGTATTGGAGCTTCTGCTTCAGCATCAGTCCTTCCAATGAATATTCAGGGTTGATTTCCTTTAGGGTTGGCTGGTTTGATCTTGCTGTCCAAGGGACTCTCAACAGTCTTCAGCACTACAATTTGAAAGCACCAATTCTTCAGTGCTCAGCCTTTTTTATGGTCCAACTCTCACATCCATACATGACTACTGGAAAAACCATAACTTTGACTATACAGACCTTTGTTGGCAAAGTAATATCTCTGCTTTTAAATATGCTGTCTAGATTTGTCATAGCTTTTTTTCCAAAGAGCAAGCATTTTAATTTCATGACTTCAGCCACCATCTGCAGTGATTTTGGAGTCCAAGAAGATAAATACAGCCAGTGTATCATGTTATTTGATGGCATGATACATTAAAGATGTATGCTATAAATGCTAGAGAAACAGCTACAGATAAAGTGGTATAGTTAATAAGGTAATAGTGAAGATAAAATAAAATATTTTTTAAAACTCAATTAATCCACATGAAAAAAAATAAAAAGAGGAAAAGTGAGAATAGGAAACAAATAGCAAAATCCAGATCAACCAAACCCCATCAATAGTCATGTTAAATATAAATGGTCTAGCTCATATCCAGAATATATAAAGAAAAAAACAACAAAAAGACAACCCAACTTAAAAATAGACAAAGGATTTTTTTCCTCAAACTTTAAACTTTTTATTTAGTATTGGGGTATAGCTGATTAACTGTGGACATTTAGGCTGCTTCCATGTCTTGGCTATTGTAAACAGCACTGCAATGAACAGTGGAGTGCAGGTATCCTTTTGGATCACGTTTTTCTCCAGATACATGCCCAGAAGTGGGATTACAGGGTCATATGGTAGCTAGACAAAGAATTTAACTAGCCATTTCTCCAAAGAAGATATATAATAGTCCAATAAGCCCACAAAAAGTTTTTTCAACATAATTAACCTGCAGGAATGTAAATTGATGTACACCCTTTGGAAAACAATTTGGCAGCTTCTCAAAATGTTAAACACAGAGATATCATAACCCAGCAAATCTACTCCTATACCCTAGAAAATTGGAACTGTATATCCATATAAAAATTTTCTATAAATATCAATTGTAGTATTATTCATAATAGCCCAAAAGTGGAAAAAACAAAATGTCTACCAAATGACAAATAGGTAAACAAAGTGTAGAATAGCCATAAAATTAAATATTTCAGTAATAGAAAGGAATGAGGTAGTAATACATGATACAACATGTATCCAGATTTGCAGTGTAGGAGATGGAAACACCGTGGAATTTGATGTTGTTGAGGAGAAAAGGGTATGGAGGCAGCAAATGTTACAGGACTTACTGGAGTTTCAGCGCAAGGCAGTACACATGCAGCAGACGGTAACCACTATAGATGCTACCCACACAGTAGGGGTTCTCTGCCGATTACCAGAATTACCAAAACAGAAGAAAAGGGAAGAGACCAAGACATGGGAGCATGGTCCAGAAGACCAGGCCCAACAGTGCCAGCCCAGCCTCAGGCCATAGCTCGCACTGTACTACACATGGAGACCCCACGAGCAACAGCCACAGTCTTCTAACCCTCTGGTGCAGGAAAAAACAGGGGAGTGTGCTGATAACCAGGAGACAGGAGATCAAGGTCGACTAATGTTTTAAAAGAAACATCAGACCCAAAATGGAGTCACTTGTCTAAGCCCACCTCACCAAGCCAAAACTTGATACCAAACTAAATTGTAGTTTCAGTCTTCTGCAGGAATGTGATCTTAACTGGTCAATCTGGAATTTCTTGATCAGTGATAATGAGGTAATCCTGCCTGAGAGACCCCTTCCATCCTGAGAGACCCCTTCCATCCCCCAAAGAAAGATTAGATAATCTACTTTTTTCCCTTGCCTGCCCTCTTCTGTCTACAAAAATCTTTCCTTTTCAGCAGCTTTTCTATTCACTAGGTGGGATGCTGCCTGAATCATGAATCATTGAATAAAGCCAATTTGATCTTTAAACTTACACTTAAATTTTGTTTTTTAACAGCAGTGAGACAGAATATGCATTGGAGTTGTAGATTATGATTTCTTAGGGACCCTCCACACCAAAGACAGCATAGAAAAGACAGCGAAAAAAGGTGAAGGAAAATCAAAGAGATGAGTCCAAGGTCAACATCCACCTCAAGGTTGGCAGAGATTCAGTTACCTCTGTGCTGTGCTTAGTCACTCAGTCATGTCCAACTCTTTGCGACCCCATGGACTGTAGCCCACCAGGTTCCTCTGTCCATGGGGATTCTCCAGGCAAGAATTCTGGAGTGGGTTGCCATGCCCGTCTCCAGGGGATCTTCCCAACCCAGGGATAGAACCCAGGTCTCCCACATTGCAGGCAGATTCTTTACCATCTGAGCCACCAGGGAAGCCCTCAGTTACCTCTGCTGATGCCCAGAAGACCCTAAACCATGACATGGCAAAGAGACAAAAGTAGCTGACCCTAAGTGTGAGTGGAGGTAGCACTGAAAGTTTCAATCCTCTATTCTTACGGTTGTGAGGGCAACCAGCCCTCATGTGTTCCTAAGGCAAAGTAGGGCTGGCCTAAGTAAAGGTTAGCTTTACTGTTTAGTCATCCAATAAGAAGAAATAAATATGGAATTCCAGCAGTAAAAAATAGACAAGAGGGTGGAGCTAACGCCCTCCAGCGCTTAGTTGTTGCCCACTGAGCAGATAATTAGAAGTATCTGCATTACCTATGCAGCTTAGGGCTTTTAATATTTTTACCATAGACTTTAATATTAGTAAATGGAAATTTCCATGAAATAGAGTTGGGAGACTAGAATGGGGAGCTCTCGTGCCCTGTGACAATAGCAGAGTTCAACAGGAAGAAGAAAACATCTTCTTTCTTGGGGCTTTCCCAACTTCCTTCTCCTCTATAAAAACATCCTCCTTCTATTGCCTTGTGGAGACTTGCACATGGATGAATGGTTGCAGATGCCAAATTGCAATTTTCCACTTGTTTCAAGTAAACCCATCTTTGCTGGAGAAACACCTGGTAGTCTATTTATATCAGATCAACAAGATCTATCTTTTGGATACTAACAAATGTAAGGTTTTTTGTTGTTTTTTTTTTAAGCCTGTTTTTCTTGATACACCTTTAAGGATTTTTTAATTGTTTCATATCTGGTCAAGCTGAACTTTTTAAGAAGCTCATTTTTAATTTGTAATACAATTTTATGACTTGATTTTTTTTTTAATTTTTTTTTTTAATTTTTAAAATTAAAAAAATTTCAGGTATACACGTGCTCCCCATCCTGAACCCTCCTCCCTCCCCCCTCCCCAAACCATCCCCCTGGGCCGTCCCAGCGCACCAGCCCCAAGCATCCAGCATCGTGCACTGAACCTGGACTGGCATCTCGTTTCATACATGACATTTCACGTGTTTCAATGCCATTCTCCCAAATCTTCCCCCCCTCTCCCTCTCCCACAGAGTCCATAAGACTGTTCTATACATCAGTGTCTCTTTTGCTGTCTCGTATACAGGGTTATCGTTACCATCTTTCTAAATTCCATATATATGCGTTAGTATACTGTATTTATGTTTTTCCTTCTGGCTTACTTCACTCTGTATAATAGGCTCCAGTTTCATCCACCTCATTAGAACTGATTCAAATGTATTCTTTTTAATGGCTGAGTAATACTCCATTGTGTATATGTACCATAGCTTTCTTATCCATTCATCTGCTGATGGACATCTAGGTTGCTTCCATGTCCTGGCTATTATAAACAGTGCTGCGATGAACATTGGGGTACATGTGTCTCTTTCCCTTCTGGTTTCCTCAGTGTGTATGCCAAGCAGTGGGATTGCTGGATCATAAGGCAGTTCTATTTCCAGTTTTTTAAGGAATCTCCACACTGTTCTCCATAGTGGCTGTACTAGTTTGCATTCCCACCAACAGTGTAAGAGGCTTCCCTTTTCTCCACACCCTCTCCAGCATTTATTATTTGTAGACTTTTGGATCGCAGCCATTCTGACTGGCGTGAAATGGTACCTCATAGTGGTTTTGATTTGCATTTCTCTGATAAGGAGTGATGTTGAGCATCTTTTCATGTGTTTGTTAGCCATCTGTATGTCTTCTTTCGAGAAATGTCTATTTAGATCTTTGGCCCATTTTTTGATTGGGTCATTTATTTTTCTGGAGTTGAGCTGTAGGAGTTGCTTGTATATTTTTGAGATTAGTTGTTTGTCAGTTGCTTCATTTGCTATTATTTTCTCCCATTCTGAAGGCTGTCTTTTCACCTTGCTAATAGTTTCCTTTGATGTGCAGAAGCTTTCAATTTTAATTAGGTCCCATTTGTTTATTTTTGCTTTTATTTCCAATATTCTGGGAGGTGGGTCATAGAGGATCCTGCTGTGATGTATGTCAGAGAGTGTTTTGCCTATGTTCTCCTCTAGGAGTTTTATAGTTTCTGGTCTTACGTTGAGATCTTTAATCCATTTTGAGTTTATTTTTGTATATGGTGTTAGAAAGTATTCTAGTTTCATTCTTTTACAAGTGGTTGACCAGATTTCCCAGCACCACTTGTTAAAGAGATTGTCTTTAATCCACTGTATATTCTTGCCTCCTTTGTCAAAGATAAGGTGTCCATATGTGCGTGGATTTATCTCTGGGCTTTCTATTTTGTTCCATTGATCTATATTTCTGTCTTTGTGCCAGTACCATACTGTCTTGATAACTGTGGCTTTGTAGTAGAGCCTGAAGTCAGGTAGGTTGATTCCTCCAGTTCCATTTTTCTTTCTCAAGATCGCTTTGGCTATTCGAGGTTTTTTGTATTTCCATACAAATTGTGAAATTATTTGTTCTAGCTCTGTGAAGAATACTGTTGGTAGCTTGATAGGGATTGCATTGAATCTATAAATTGCTTTGGGTAGTATACTCATTTTCACTATATTGATTCTTCCAATCCATGAACATGGTATATTTCTCCATCTATTAGTGTCCTCTTTGATTTCTTTCACCAGTGTTTTATAGTTTTCTATATATAGGTCTTTAGTTTCTTTAGGTAGATATATTCCTAAGTATTTTATTCTTTTCGTTGCAATGGTGAATGGAATTGTTTCCTTAATTTCTCTTTCTGTTTTCTCATTATTAGTGTATAGGAATGCAAGGGATTTCTGTGTGTTGATTTTATATCCTGCAACTTTACTATAATCATTGATTAGTTCTAGTAATTTTCTGGTGGAGTCTTTAGGGTTTTCTATGTAGAGGATCATGTCATCTGCAAATAGTGAGAGTTTTACTTCTTCTTTTCCAATTTGGATTCGTTTTATTTCTTTTTCTGCTCTGATTGCTGTAGCCAAAACTTCCAAAACTATGTTGAATAGTAATGGTGAAAGTGGGCACCCTTGTCTTGTTCCTGACTTTAGAGGAAATGCTTTCAATTTTTCACCATTGAGGATAATGTTTGCTATGGGTTTGTCATATATAGCTTTTATTATGTTGAGGTATGTTCCTTCTATTCCTGCTTTCTGGAGAGTTTTTATCATAAATGGGTGTTGAATTTTGTCAAAGGCTTTCTCTGCATCTATTGAGATAATCATATGGTTTTTATTTTTCAATTTGTTAATGTGGTGTATTACATTGATTGATTTGCGGATATTGAAGAATCCTTGCATCCCTGGGATAAAGCCCACTTGGTCATGGTGTATGATCTTTTTAATGTGTTGTTGGATTCTGATTGCTAGAATTTTGTTAAGGATTTTTGCATCTATGTTCATCAGTGATATTGGCCTGTAGTTTTCTTTTTTTGTGGCATCTTTGTCAGGTTTTGGTATTAGGGTGATGGTGGCCTCATAGAATGAGTTTGGAAGT